>NC_081557.1:114479382-114497780 GCF_022355385.1 Mustela nigripes | reverse complement strand
AGAAGAAGAAGAAGAAGAAGAAGAAGAAGAAGAAGAAGAAGAAGAAGAAGACAACTCAGATCATCAATTGACCTGGTTTTTATTTTATTGTATTTGATTATATTTGATTATATTCTATTGTTGTATTTTTTGGTTTTGCCTTTTTACTTTCACATTTAAAAATATTTTGCTTATTTAACTATATGTATAGGTTTGTCATCCTACTAATGATAAACATTTCAACCTCCACCCCTCCCATTCTCCACCCCCTAGTTATGGTCTTTTTAGTGTAGTTCCCATAGCACAGACTTCTAATTACATTTATGGACACATGGGTAATCACATGAGGAATTTATGTATTCATGGGGTGATGTGGGAAACAGAGGCAGAAGAAAAATTATTAAATTTCCTTACCCACTGACAAACCCTTGAGAAGGGCAGGGTGACATTCCTCTAGGGACTCAACTGCCTCTATCTTAACAATTTGCTAAGGGCAAAGGGCAATCGTAGCCTGACCAACCTCTACCCCCAGCCAGGATCCTGTAAGTGTACTTTAACAATTCCTTTGGAAATTTTATCTCTAAACCCTCCAAGATACATGTTTACAAACATTCCCAAGCATATGGCCCACTGATATACACCTAAAGGGTCTCACTCAAAGGTTTTATTACTGGTAATGAATAACCTTTTCTCAATGATAGCTAGTCCCTCAAGGTCCTGGAAACCTTGCTTCCAAAATTCCTTGGAGACTTCTGCCATTCCTAATCCCCTCCCAAGTTACAAGTATATAATGGACCACTCCTCACAACCCCAGGGCAGCAGCTCTTTCTGCTCATGGGTCCTGTCCCTGTGCTTTAATAAACCACCATTTTGCACCAAAGATGTCCCAAGAATTCTTTCTTGGTCATTGGCTCCAGACCTCACCCCACCGGACCTCACTTATGTTTTGACTTCATCATGCCAATTTGGTTCTAGAGTACACTCAATCCAAAAGGCTTTTATGTTTTTAAGTTGATTGTTGATGACTTTTCTTTCAATGTATATAATAATTATATTAATATTATATATGATATTTTTCATTACATACATATATAATACATGATATACATTATGACATCATATCCTCCCTTTGACTACTTTTCTTGACACAGTGCTGGAGGAGACCCTCATCCACCTTGTACTTTTGTGAACTAATGAAGTCATATCTCCAAACTCTTCCTCTTCATTACCCTGCTCCTTGAGCCAGTCCATATCCCTTTTTTTTTTTTAAAGATTTTATTTATTTATTTGACAGGCAGAGATCACAAGTAGTCAGAGAGGCAGGCAGAGAGAGAAGAGGAAGCAGGCTCCCCATGGAGCAGAGAGCCCAGTGTAGGGCTCGATCCCAGAACTCTGGGATCATGACTTGAGCCAAAGGCAGAGGCCTCAACTCACTGAGTCACCCAGGCACCCCCAGTCCATATCACTTCTGAATGATTTCTAGATTCTCTGTCTAATACCTATACTTTGTAATATTTTCTGTCCTTTCAGGACTATAAGTGTCTTGCCTATAAAGATTAAATAGGTCTTTGCAGTCTGCTATAAGATCCAGGAAATATTATAAATAATTTACTATGTGTATATACCTTTAGGACTAGTGACTGTTCTAGGAAGCTTAGTCAAATTCTTGACTACACCTTTCCGTGATGTTTAAAGTACAAGAAACAAATGGAATTAGCAGATTGTGTCTATTACACGTATATCCGAGTAAGAGCTCTGTGCACATTTCCTAAGAAGATAATATCTAAATAATGGATAAAATGGAACATTAAATGCTGCCTAAATCACCATGATGAAACTTTCTAGAAAATATGTTTGCTTGATGATTTAATGTTGTCTATAGAAAATAGTGACTTGCTCAAGAATCTGTAACAAATCTTTCCCTTACTATATACAAAGTCTGGGCACTGGAAAAAACTATGGTAAAGAATCCCTGAGACCCAGAATGCACATAATTATAAGGGAAGCCAGGCAATAAGCACACAAATAAATTAGGAAGTAATTTCAGTTACTCATATAAGTGCTTTGTAAAAGATAAGATGAGTGAGCAAGAGAATGGGTGGAGTCCATTTTGGCTAGGAAAAGCCTCTTTGAGAAGATAACATTTGGATGGAGATTAGAACCATAAATACGAGGGGTACCTAAGGATACCTCAGGGGAGAGTGCTCCAGGAAAATGATAGGAAAGTTTTAAATCTCTGAGGCAAGAACGAGCTTCATTTGTTCCAAAGACCAAAAGGAGGCCAATATGGCAGGTATCTGTCCCAGTGACAAAGAGAGGTAGAATGAAATTAGAGAGAAAGACAAAGAACTCACAGGTAATGGCCAGTCATTTGCACTTGAATCTGATGACAACAGGAAGCACGGGAGTTATTAGCAGGCAGTGATATGATCCGATGTATGCATAGGACATATAACTTGATTTCTATATGCATCCTAAGTAGAAGATGAAATGGAGGGAGCCAAAATAGAGTAAAGGATTAAACTGTGATGCTCTTAAAGCAGTTCAGTGAAATATGGAAGTGGTTGTGCAAGGATTATATGAGTGGAGATGGTGAGGTGTATGGGGGCTTATTGATGGACCACAAAGGCTGAAAAGGAAGGAATGAGATCAAGAATTGCTCCTAAGTATTTGATCTCAGCAACTGGATGGGTGGTGACTCCATTTAATAATAATGAGGAAGATTTGCCAGAAAGAGTAGATTCAGAAGATAGCAGTTGAAAGAAATAAGTTAAATTAATTTAATATTGGGTTTAGGTTCACTATTAGACATTCAAGGAGAGATATTGACTAGACAGATCTATAGCCCTGGAATGTGGGAGAGTGTTCTGGGTTGAAGACATTCGTTCAAGAGTCATCAGTATATGCATACTACTAAAACCATGACTAGGGATGAGGTTACCCAAGAAGGAAGCTTAAATAGAGAGTAAAAATAAAATAGAGAGTAAAAGTAACCTTCTGTTAAGAAGGCAAAATCCTTGGTCACTGCAACATTTAGAAGTCTGATAGGAGAAAAAGGGGAACCCTCCTACACTGTTGGTGGGAATGCAAGCTGGTACAGCCACTCTGGAAAACAGCATGGAGGTTCCTCAAAAAATTGAAAATAGAGCTACCTTACTATTATTATTATTATTATTATTAATTATTATTATTATTATCATAGCAATCGTGCTACTGTGTATTTACCCTAAAGATACAAATGTAGTGATCTGAAGGGGCACGTGCACCCGAACATTTATAGCAGCAATGTCCACAATAGCCAAACAATGGAAAAAGCCTAGATATCATTAACAGATGAATGGATAAAGAAGATGTGGTATATACATAGAATGGAATACCATGCACTTATCAAAAAACTCTGAAATCTTGTCATTTGCAGTGGCATGGTTGGAACTAGAGGGTCTTATGCTGAGCAAATTAAGTCAATCAGAAAAAGACAATTATATGATTTCAATGATTTGAGGAATTTGAGAATTGAGACAGTGGATCATAGGGAAAGGGAGGGAAAAATGAAACAAGATGAAACCATAGAAGGAGACAAACCATGGGAGACTCTTAATCTCGGGAAACAAACAGGATTGCTGGAGAGGAGTGGGGTGGGAGGAATGGGGGAGCTGGGGATGTGCTATGGTGAGTGCTGTGAATTGTGTAAGACTGATGAATCACAGACCTGTACCCCTGAAACAAATAATACATTATATGTTAATAAAAATAAAATAAAAAATAAATAAAAAGAAGTCTGATAGGAGAGAGGAAAAGAAAAGAGACTAATAAAGAATAGCCTGTGTGGTAGAAGGAAAAATTAAGAGATTGGAGTTTGATGGAGTCTACAGAAAAAAATGTTCCTGACATTTAGAAACAATCAACCATGTCAACTGGTGTTAAAGTTTAAGTATGTTGATGATGGAAAATTGGCCACTGAACTTTGTCGAGATATAGATCCCAGGTAGGGTGAATGGAAACTTGCTTGGAGAGGGTTAATGAAAGGTGAAAACCTGTAATTAGCTAGTATTGACAACATTTTTTAAGGAAATTTTGCTGGGAAGGGGAACTCTGTGCTTTCAACATAGTAGTATTTCTACTGCTACTTCAATGTTTTTTTAAATAAGATGATATTAAGACATGTTTAGTAGAGGGATGGAATGACCTGGCAGAGAGGAAGAAATATTGATGGTAGAAAACAGGGTTTTGGGGATTTTCTTCCAAAAGGCAAAAAGGAGTATCATTCTGAGCACAATTGGGAGATAAGGACAAGAACATTCTTCCATCCCTATAAGACAGAAGGCCAAATCTCTGGATACCAATGCAGTCTAGGTTGTGATACTACAGTGTGGGTATCACACTGGGGTAGTTCTCTGACTATTTTCTCTATGAATAGAAAAGTTAACAATTTGAGGGTAGAGGGTTAAGGATATAAGAACTACATATTTAAGAAAAGAAGATAAAGTACATCTTTATCTGAGTAGCTTCTCATTAAGAGGGAAGGTGAATTTATTAGGCAATATCAGATTTCCTGGCATTAATAAATTAATAAAGTTATGACTAAATGTTCTCATTTTTAATCATTTCTTCCCCAGATGAGGTAATCCAAGGGGACAGAAAAACCTCCCACTTCTTGTCAGATACAAGGTACGCAATTTCAGGATGGGTTTTCGTCAAATCCTTTCATGATTGCTCCCGAACACCAGCAGAATTATGGTCAGCTCAGATGGCTTCTAGACTGTCAAGTTTCAAAATAATTCTATATAGAAAGAAGGCTAAAGAGGAACATCAATTGTACCTGAACTTTTCTTAGCATTCCCTGGGTAGAAAATACAGGCATAAGGAGAATCCATGGATCCTGATGTCCCCGGACTTCTGTCCTATTTTTATTTTAACAATTGAAATACCCTTGTTCAGAAACGTGAATAACCTCTAATTGGACAAAACAGTGAACATTGTGTAAATTTATTAAAGATAATAAAATGAAGACATTGAAGGTCAGATTGCTGTCTAAAGAAAGCTGGATCGATTTCTGAAGAAACCCTTAGAGATATTCCAGAAGATGGACACAAAACTCTAAGCATGCAGTAAAATGAGAAGCAATATTTCAATGTCCTCATGAACAAACCACAGAGCTGTCTTTAAGATCTGGGCTGCTGGATATAATGTATACATTTTCGGACTTTGCCATTCCTAGCATTGCACAGAACTGCCAGAGCTGCCCTTTGTAGATGCCAGGTGAAGGATTTCTTCTGAACTGGAGAATCTATAACAATGACCCTACTCCTCATTGTCCCTAGATAAAAATAACTATGCACCTGATTGGACCCATGAGTGATAAGGCAATGATTAGAGCACACCATTCTATCATCCATGTTTTCTAACAATAAAAAAAAAATCAACTTGATATTGGGTATTATTTCTTTAAAATATCATAATGTATAAGAGTATCATTATAAGTTACTATGTTCTAATTTCAAAATAACTTCAATTCAATTTAAACTTTTGGAAGACAACCTATTCCTAAATCTAAGTTCATCTTTAAAATACAATAAACAAAATGTATTCCTTTATAAAAACCTTGAAATATTTATTTAACCCTAGCCCCAGTAATAAAATAGTATGTGCACTTCACATGAAATGTAGGCTCTGACCCACATTAAGCAGTATATACTTTCCATGGTCTTTATGAAGGAAAAAATCTATAAAATTACCTATAATAAGACTTTCTGAACTCAAAACAGCACAATATATAGGACCATTTTCACTGAACTCTTGACACCGGCCATAAATGCATTAGTATCTCCATTTACTTCATAAAACTATCATTTACATTTATATTATGCTTTTAAAAGATATTTGTTATAATGAATGTGCTTCTTTCCTGCTAGCTTTAAGCCAGGTACACCAATGCTCAATTTTTATACATATTCTTCTTCACCTTTCACTATGGGTAAATGTAAAATTTGGACCTACAACTTATGCCAAATACAGTGGCTACTTAAGGAGTTGATTTAAACTTATCCATGCATAAGTCTCCTTTTAGACTGTGAAGCCACACAGCCCTGGAGAATGATGCTCGATTCAGTTCAGCATTTCAGGGCACTATGTAAGTGGGAGATTGATATTTAAAGCAATAACTCTATGGGGGCGAAAGTGCGGACACCACAGGGAGGCAGGGCAGAAAGAACATTTCTGTGAAATAATGTCTCAAATGTGGCCTCTTCTGGAAAACATTTTCCTGCTCTTTAAACCACTATTTGACCTTTGTCATATAGTGTCATTTTCATACCACTATTTATAGCACATTTGGCATTATGTTAGCATGGTCTATTTTCATCTCATTCTCTTTCTTAAAACTGTTAAGGTCCTCCACGTTTAAGAATAGATCCCACTCACCTTTATGTTCCCAGGACTTTTTGTAGGGAACAATACACAGTGTGCACTCAACAAGTGTGGAATGAACGAATTAAAAAATGCCACTTGAGACAAGACGATAATATAGAGAAAATAATAGCAGGTGCACTAGAGATACGGATCACTCAGGAGCCAATTATAGAAATCATAATCTGCACAATATATTGTCCACAGTTTCAAAGCATTAAGTCCCCTGGAAAAGAGAAAAGGTTTCTCCCCAGGTTTGATGTTTATACCTTACTCAGAGAACAGAGGAGAATCACAAGTGTTGCTGTCCTGCATTGGAAAGAACAAGACTACCACATAGCCTTATGGCTTTCCTATTTTTGTACGAGGAAGCCCCCTAGTTTTCATGATAAAGCTAGCTACGGCCACAAAGCCCATTCCTCCACTTACAGCCTCATATTCCAGCAGCCACTCTGTCATATAAAGTTTTCAGTTAAATCAGAACAACTGCTGACATTTTCTCAGACTTGGCATGAGCTCTCACGACCAAGCTTTTACATATGCTACAAAATCTGCCTGTAGTATAATCCCACGGTGGCGATTTGATTTAACTACCTCCTATGAGTCCTTCACAAATGGGTCAGTTCAGATATCCTCCTGTAGAACAAATTTCCTGACCTCCCAGGCAGTTTAAAATGTCCCTTCTCAGACTTCCCGAAGCATTCTAAAAGTATATTTTCAGGTTGCTCAGAAGAAATTGAAATGGTTATTTAGAGCCTTGGTTTTGGAGACAGATCTGGACTCAAATCCTAACTCTGATACCTTAAAACTGTAACCTTCAATGTGGTGCCTCTTGTGCTTAGTAACTTTGTACAAAATTAAGAGGCTAATGCTATGCTAAATGTACACAAGTATGGGCAAATTTCTGGTATGTAAAAATGCTAATTTTTAGTGTATTATTACTCCTGCTGTTTTGTGTTTTTATTATGACGTGTTGACTCATACTGCATTACAATTCTGACTTACTTAATGTCTTCTACATTGAACTTGAGGATAGAGATATTGTCTCATTCTATTTTATACCCCAAAGTCGAGTTCACCTGACACATGGCAAGCAAGTATCACTTCATGGTATCATTATAAGTTACTATGTTCTAATTTCAAAATAACTTCAATTTAAACTTTTGGAAGACAACCTATTCCTAAATCTAAGTTCATCTTTAAAATACAATAAACAAAATGCATTCCTTTCTAAAAACCTTGAAATATTTATTTAACCCTAGCCCCAGTAATAAAATAGTATGTGCACTTCACATGAAATGTAGGCTCTGACCCACATTACACAGTATATACTTTCCATGGTCTTTATGAAGGAAAAAAATCTATAAAATTACTTATAATAAGACTTTCTGAACTCAAGACAGCACAATATATAGGACCATTAAAATAACAATGGTAAGCATGCATTTAGCCTTCTTTATCTCTTTTCCTAATATATGTTTTTATACTGTTAGTAACAAAAAAAAAAGTACCATCTTCTCTATCTATAACAAAGGAAGAAGAAAGAAAATATACCCATGCTTTCAAATAATTTACAATTCACTAAGGAAAGCATAATCAGCTGGGCTATATTTAGCTCTTAGCAAACATCATTTTATAAAGGTGGAGAGAAAGAAAGCAGGTAGAGCTAAAGAACTTTCTCAACCCCCAAGTGTTTTAAGAAAGAAAAGGTACTTATTTCATAAGGCAATATTTCTAGATAGAAGGTCCATAGAAGAATAAAACAAGTCAGCTTTTTAGTTTTATCTATTCAGTTAATCTTTCTTCCTTCAAAGATGGCTTATGTTAATAAGTGTGTGTGTGTGTGTGTGCGCGCACATGTGTGTTCTCATATCTGTGCCTGTATGTGTCTGTAAATGGTTTCTTACAAGCATATTTTACTTATCTCCTCGACAAGTGTTAAATATAAGATGATGAATGTATTTAAGTTTAGAACACTCTATTTTGAGTAAGTGACATGATAAAATTTTGTTCTCATCTGCAGTTTTCCCTTTTTAATTCTATAGTTGCTAGATTTAAAGTTACTATGTAAGATAAATCATTTAAACTATTTAGACATCCAAGCTTTCTTTAATAGGTAGCCTTAAGCATAAATGAACCAATTAAAACGAGTTCTCGCTGTGGTTGTTGCTAATTCAGTAGGGAGGAACCAATGAACATAGGGATCCTGACTTCTAGTATCTTAAGAGGGACAAAAATCTGTATAATGGAACTGTGCCCTAGTTACAGGCTGAAGCTTCTTTGGTTTGGATATTGCTTATTTGGGTGATGTTTTATGACTGAATTGACTTGTTGACTTCTCTCTGAATTAGTAGCCTGATGGCAGAATTATAGCCATGGCTCCATCTCAACCATATCTATCTGAGGTCAGACTCTAGGACATCGAAGTATATCCTCACTTGGAACTGAGGATGATGGTTGGGGACTTGGACTGTTGACGCCCTTCCTTCATTTTGTTTGCTTGTTTGAAGGCTCTCCTAATAAATATGTTCAGATTTTAAGAACATGGAGGCTCTTAAAGATTCAATATGCAGATGTGACTGGGTTAAGGAGGATTGTGAAGTGTTTTTCCTGCCTAGTTTCTTTAGCTAGTTGAAAAACTACATGGAATATCTTATTATATTTGTAATTTCTTTCCTCTACCCTTCCAGCAGGATTTTTGTATAATGGTTTGTCTTCTAGGACATACAACTCATACCATGGCACAGCAACTTTTCAAACAATATTACAACCATAGGTGTTGTTCTCAGTCTTCTTCCCCAGAAACAGCAAGGTCTAAGACATAAATATATCTGTATTTTACAACATGTGGTTTGCAAAGTTACAAACAGCATGCTGTAAAATAGATTTCTCAGTTTCAAAACAGACTTTCCAGCAACAAAACAACCAATTTACAAAAAGTCATTTGCACTTCTTCAAGTTTCTAGACAGTGTGTCAGGGCCACAGGCACGGTCTTACCTTAGATAATTATTGGTAGCAACAAAGTTGGAAACAGGGGAATCGTGAAGTAGCACAATAAATAGAGTACTTTTTAGACTGGTGTCAACATTTGGGCTAACAAATGGTGTTTTCTTCAGCTTGCATTTTCAGTGAATGTAGACTGTTAGATCACTTAAGGAATAAAAGATGGCTTGAGCTGAGAAGTCATAAACCTAACCGATCAATCATTGAGAATTTCACAAATTACATCCAAGCACTTAGTGTGTTGGACTTAAAGACTTTAATTTATATGAAATAGTTCTCACATCTCTGTCTTCCTTACCATCTTTATTACTATATCTTAATTCAGTGATTGTCTCTTACTGTTTCTTGGTCCAACCCTGTCTTTTCACTAGTTTTGTCTCTCTAAAATCTGTTTTTCACATATCTGCCAAAGTGATCTATTTACTCAAAATTGACTAGAGACTTATATTTAAAACCTAAAACTGTAAACACTTAGAAAGAAAACATAGAAGGTAAGCCCCTTGACAATGGAGGTCTTGGCAATGACTGCTTTGGATTTGACACCAGAAGCAAAGGCAGCAACAACAAAAATAGGCAACTGAGTGTTTACCAAACTAAGAAATCTTATATACAACAAAGGAAACCATCAACAGAATGAAAAGGCAGCATATGGAAAGGGGGAAAATATTTATGAATCAAATATTTGGTAGGGGATTAATATTCAACATATATATTAAAAATATGGGCAGAGGAAGTAAATCAACATTTTTCCAAAGAAGACATACATGGAAAGGTGTTCAACATCACTAATCATTAGGGAAATACAAATCTAAACCACAATGGGATATCTCCTCATATCTGGTTAGAATAGCTGTCACCAAAAAGACTAAGAATAACAAGTGTTGATGAGGGTGTGGAGAAAAGGAAACTCCTATGCATTGTTAGTGGGAAGAAGTTGGCTCAGCCACTATAGAAAACAGTATGGGGGGGTTGGTTACTGGGTGGCTTAGTTAGTTAAGCTTCTGCCTTTGGCTCAGTTCATGATCCCAAGGTCCCAGTTTCAAGCTCAGGGGCAGGCTCCCTGCTCAGTGCAGAGCCTGCATCCTCTGACTGCTGCTCCCCCAGCTTGTACTCTCTGTAAAATACATAAATAAAATCTTAAAAAAAGAAATCAGTATGGAGTTTCATCAAAAATTTGAGAATAGAACTACCATATGATTTAACAATCCTACTTTCGGGCATATATCCCAAAGAAATGAAAGCAGGATCTCAAAGAGATTTTGGCACTCCTATCCTATGATAATTATAGCATTATTCAAAATAGCCAAGATATGGAAACAAAGTGTCCATTAATGGATACATGGATAAAGAAGATGTGAGAGATAGATGACAGATAGATAGATAGATAGGTAGATAGATAGATAGGAAGACTATTCAGCCATGAGAAAGTAGGAAATCCATTTCCATTTGTATTAACATGGATGGACCTTAGATCTTAAAGGCATTATGCTAAGTGAAAAAAGCCAGACAGAGAAGACAAATAATGCATGGTATCACTTAATAAATATGAATTTATCAATATATATGAGTCATTAATAGTGATTTTTTCCCTTTTCATATTTCATTATGTCCAAAATTTGGACATGTCCAAAATGTCCCAAATTTTCATATTTCATTATGTCCAAATTTTCATTATGTCCAAAACTTTGAACATAGCAATACTTTACAATAAGAAAAAAAAGTAACATATATATAAATTTTAAGATTTTATTTATTTATTTGACAGATAGAGATCATAAGTAGACAGAGAAGCAGGCAGAGAGAGAGGGAAGTAGGCTCCCCGCTGAGCAGAGAGCCCAAAGTGGGGCTCGATCCCAGGACCCTGGGACCATGACCCGAGCCTAGGGCAGAGCTTTAACCCACTGTGCCACCCAGGCACCCCAACGTATATTATTTTTTAAAAGTAAAATAAGTAAGTCAGAAATTCGAAGTCAGCAATGGATAAAAACTTAATCTCAAGCAGAAGTTGCTCTATACTTTTAAATTTTTATTTATTTATTTGAGAGAGAGAGAGAGAGAGAAACAGAGAAAGAGAGAGAGCATAAGCAGGGGGATGGATGGACAGAGGGAGAAGCAAACTCCATTGAGCAGGGAGCCTGACACAGAGCTTGATCCCAGGATCTGGGATTATGACCCGAGTCGATGGCAGACTAACCCACTGAGCCACCCAGACAACTCTAAGGTGGCCCTTTCTGTGGTTAAAAAACAAATGTTCTGGGAGTGCCTGAGTGGCTCAGCAGGTTAAGCCTCTGCTTCCGGCTCAGGTCATGATCTCAGGGTCCTGAGATCAAGCCCCGCATTGGGCTCTCTGCTTAGCAGGGAGCCTGCTTCCCCACTCCCTCTGCCTGCCTCTCTGCCTTCTTGTGATCTTTCTCTCTCTGTGTGTCAAATAAATAAATTAAAAAAAAATGTTCTCAGTTGTGCACTATTAGGAAACAATAGTTAATAAGACTTCTTTGTGACAGCTTCTGTATTTGCTTTATGTTATTGGTTTTTTCTTTCATTAAAAATAGGTAAGTTCCTTTGAAATTTTCTACCATTAGTTGAAATAACAATTTTGCTGGTTCTTAATGGCAGAAACCACACCTTAACTTTTGTTAAGTTAAGTTAGTGCTTAACTTAACAAAAGCATAGTGCTTAACTTACTGAGAAGTCTTGAAGTGTATCTAGGCTAAATGGATGGACTGATTTTCTGGCTATGGTTTCCATCGCAGTTGAGGTACCTACCGAGGTGTGACATGACTAATGTATGATATAAAATAATGAGATGGAGTATTTTCCATTTTTATTCTGAATTACTACATGTCACACAGAGTAAGGAATCTTTGAATGGTCTAAATACTTACTGAGAACTATTTATAAATTTTAGCTATGGATCATTCTGGTTATTCATGTTGGTTGTGTTTTATAAATTTACTGTGAACACTGAGTTAGCCAATACTGAACTCTTGATCCTAGGGGAAATACGACATTCCTGCAAATCTCTGGTCACATTTTTTTTCTTCTTTTACAACAGTTTCAACAACTGATCAATATATAACCTTTTTTTATGTGTGTTTCCACTTAAAAACATAATATATTTAGTATATGCTTCTTACAAATTATTATATGTAGTATTTCTTTATAATAAACATTTGCTGAGAAGGTTTTATATTTTTCTGATCCCGACTTTCAACTTCACAGTTCTGACCATTATAATTGTTTAATTATTAATTGTCCCCTCATGAAGGTACAAAGTTAGCTACTCTGCCACTTTTACATAGCTGTTTCTTGCAGTAGAGATGCTTATTTAGCACTTCCAGGGCCAGCCTCATAGTGTTCAGCGATTTTCCTTTTCCTTTTTCTGGATGTATTCGTTGTTGATTTACTAACATTGAGCTCATGGCATCATAACACCTGACTGAAAGAAGTACATCTACCACGCATGTTTTCTCTGTAAAGCACAGTACTATCTTTTTACACTTAAAAACACTAGCTAACACTTCATCACTAGGCATGCGGGCCATGTAAACAGTGAAATCACCACCCAAAAGCACAAAAATGCAAAATCACGTGGCACTGGATAGACCATGGAAAGACACTTGCTTACAGTATGAGGGCTGAAGGCAGAATGGCACCTTGTTGGACGTCAGGAGGGAGTAGAGTGACTCAAACATTCTACAGCGCTCTATCTGTGCATATTCATATGACGTGTGATATGAAATCACAGTGAGTATTAATTTGGGGGTGGCAAATAAATTATAGTCAGTAGATGAATTCTCAAATATGGAATCCACAAGTAATGATCAACTCTATAATACTCCCTTGATTTATAGAACACCAAAACAGATGACTTGCAGTATTTTCCTATTGTGTCCTCATTCTAATTTCTGATCTGTCAAAATGAAAGTACACAGTATTATTAGTAATGTTAGCTAATGTTTATTATATGCCATTATGGTAAATTACTGAGATTCATCATCTAATTTACCCCTCACAGCAACTGTTATGAGATTATTAAAATTTTACTCTTATGTCATAGGTGATAAAAAAGATTCAAAGAGGTTAAGGACATTACTCAAGACTGCACAGTGAGGAAATGGTCGATCTGAATTAGAAAGCAGGTCAAGTGACTCAGAATCAGCACTTTCTATACTCTCAGATGTTTTAGAAGGTTCTATTTTGAGTATTGGATATGAAGAAAATTATCCGTAAGGGAAGAAAGGCAATCAATTCTTAATCTACCACTTTAACTGAAATAACATTAATTCTTTTTACTTTTGGGTTGTTAAAGTATGACAAGATGATCTTAAACTTATTCAGAGAAATGTACTACTTAAAATACCCCCTGACAATTTTGGACACAAATGATGAGTGGGTACTAGCTGTCCAGGATATTACAATGTAGCTTAAAGCTGCATTAACTAAAATAATGTTTAATTGATTCCAGATGATATTGCAGTTTGGGAATTAACCAGTGTACATGCAGATTTCATAAAGGTGGTATTTCCAATAAGTGGAGGATAAAATGAATAAAGATTTTGGTCTAGGAGGGTGGTCATCTGATACAAAAATAAATTTGAATCCCCAAATAACACCCTATGTAAAAATAAATTAGGATGGAATACATATTTAATTATCAACACATAAATCATAAAATGAAGAAAATTTGAAAAGAATTTTAGATCTTAGAATGGGCCATCATCTCTAAATATGACTTGAAACCCCAAAACTATTAAATATACTGACAAATTCAATTAAAAAAGGTAAAAATTCATGTATTAATATAATTCAAAAACTAATAAAAATATTTTTATACAAAACCACATAAATCAGTAAAAGGCGCACCTGGGTGGTTCAGTTGGTTAAGCATCTGCCTTTGGCTCAGGTTATGTTCTCAGGGCACTGGGACTGAGCCCCTGCTCACTGAAGGGTCTGCTTCTCCCTCTCCCTTTGTCTCTCCCCTCGACCCTGTTCACGCTGTCTTTCAAATAAATAAATAAAATCTTTAAACATTAAAAAAAATTAGTAAGAAAGGGATCAAAAACAGTATTTTCTTAAAAAATATGGTTACTTGATCATTCATATAGAATAAATATAACTGACTTCCAAAACAAATTATGCTCATCAAGACTCACATGAAGGGAAATGTAAACTTAAACAATTTGGTACTTTAAAAAATCAGTCTTGGTAATAATCTGCTTTCGATAACATGATTATTGACGAGCTTATAGGAAGCAGGGCTACCTCTAGTATTGTTGGTGGGTCTAAACATTGATTTTTCTAGGTGCTAAATATAAAGTATATAAAAATTGTCTGCAAAATCCATTTCTTCTTGAGCCTAAAGGATTTGACAGAAAACAAAAAAGACAGTATGCCTGATATATTGTATATTTGATAGTTAGAGGTAAAATGGAGAAAAACAAAGTTAGGAAAGGAGATATTGAATGTTAAGAGGGGAGTGTTACTTTTTTTTTTAATATTTTGTTTATTTATTTTTCAGAGAGAGACAGCACACAGGCAGGGGGAACAGCAGGCAGGGAGAGAAACAAGCACCCCACTGAGCTAGGGGCCTGCAAGCACGACTTGAGCCCAGGACCCTGGGATCATGACCTGAATCAAAGTCAGAGGCTTAATCATCTGAGCCACCCAGGTGTCCCAAGGGACTGTTACATTTTTAAATAAGTGAAAAGAGAGGCCTCACTGAGATGGTAACATTTAATGAAATTCCTGAAATAGATGAGGGAGAAGTGGTTTTGAATGAATAACAGAAGAAGTTCAAGGGAGAAGACACAGTAAGTATAAATGCCCTGAGAATTTTAATTGGCATTTTAAGGAACATCAAGGAGGCTGGTGTAGCCAGTGTTGAGTGAACACAGGGATGGTTCTTAGAATATTTGATGGGGGGGGAGGAGTCAAGATGGCGGAGAAGTAGCAGGCTGAGACTACTTCAGCTAGCAGGGGATCAGCTAGATAGCTAATCTAAAGATTGCAAACACCTGCAAATCCATCGGCAGATCGAAGAGAAGAACAGTAATTCTAGAAACAGAAAACAACCACTTTCTGAAATGTAGGACTGGCGGAGAAGTGAATCCAAAGCGACGGGAAGATAGACCGAGGGGGGAGGGGCCGGCTCCCGGCAAGCCGCGGAGCAACGGAGCACAAAATCAGGACTTTTAAAAGTCTGTTCCACTGGGGCGCCTGGGTGGCTCAGTGGGTTAAGCCGCTACCTTCGGCTCAGGTCATGATCTCAGGGTCCTGGGATCAAGTCCCGCATCGGGCTCTCTGCTCAGCAGGGAGCCTGCTTCCTCCTCTCTCTCTCTCTCTCTCTCTCTCTCTCTCTGCTTGCCTCTCCATCTACTTGTGATTCCTTTCTGTCAAATAAATAAATAAAACCTTTAAAAAAAAAAACTATCTTAAAAAAAAAAACAATCATATTAAAAAAAAAAAAAGTCTGTTCCGCTGAGGGACATCACTCCAGAGGCTAAACTGGGGGGAAGCCCACGTGGGGTCAGCAGGGCCTCAAGTCCTGCAGGGTCACAGAAGGATCGGGGGTGTCTGAGTGTCGCAGAGCTTGCGGGTATTGGAACGGGAAAGCCGGCTACAGAGACAGAGCCGACAGTAAGATCACAGCTGGGTGTTACCTTGAACCTGTTGCAGACTCAGTGAGCTTGGAGCCCAGCTGGAGGTCAGGCAGACGGGAGTTACTGGGCGCTGTTCTCTGAGTGCGCACTGAGGAGTGGGGCCCTGGGCTCTCAGCTCCTCCGGCTGGACACCAGGAGGCCGCCATTTGTATTCCCATCCCCCGGAACTCTACGGAAAGCGCTCAGGGAACAAAAGCTCCTGAAAGCAAAGGGGAGGGGATTATTCAGCCCGGCCCCTGGTAAGGGCGGTGAAACTTGAGAAAACAAACTTGAGAATCACTACACCAGGCCCCTCCCCCAGAAGATCAACAAGATATCCAGCCAAGACCAAGTTCACCTAAAAGGGAGTGCGGTTTCAATACCAAGGAGAACAGCAGAATTCCAGAGGAGGAGAAAGCAAAGCACTGAAATCATGGCTTTCTCCCTGTGATTTTTTAGACTTGCAGTTAACTTAATTTTTTTCTATTTCATTTTTTTCTCTTCTTCTGCTAAATTTTTTTTAACTTTTACCCTTTTCTTTTTTAACGTTTTTTAACTAGTTTATCTAATATATATATTTTTTCTTTTTACTTTTCTTTATTCATTTTCTTTTTTAAATTCTTTTCTTTTCTTTTTATTTTCTTTCTTCCTTTTTGAACCTCTTTGTATCCCCTTTCTCCCTCCTCATGATTTGGAATCTTTTCTGATTTGGATAAAGATTATTTCCTGGGGTTGTTGCCACCCTTTTAGTATTTTACTTGCTCCTTCATATACTCTTATCTGGACAAAATGACAAGGCAGGAAAATTCACCACAAAAAAAAGAACAAGAGGCAGTACTGAAGGCTAGGGACCTAATCAATACAGACATTGGTAATATGTCAGATCTAGAGTTCAGAATGACAATTCTCAAGGTTCCTAGCCGGGCTCGAAAAAGGCATGGAAGATATTAGAGAAACCCTCTCGGGAGATATAAAAGCCTTTTCTGGAGAAATAAAAGTACTAAAATCTAACCAAGTTGAAATTTAAAAAGCTATTAATGAGGTGCAATCAAAAATGGAGGCTCTCACTGCTAGGATAAATGAGGCAGAAGAAAGAATTAGCGATATAGAAGACCAAATGACAGAGAATAAAGAAGCTGAGCAAAAGAGGGACAAACAGCTACTGGACAACAAGGGGAGAATTCAAGAGATAAGTGACACCATAAGACGAAACAACATTAGAATAATTGGGATTCCAGAAGAAGAAGAAAGAGAGAGGGGAGCAGAAGGAATACTGGAGAGAATTATTGGGGAGAATTTCTCCAATATGGCAAAGGGAATGAGCATCAAAATTCAGGAGGTTCAGAGATCACCCCTCAAAATCAATAAGAATAGGCCCACACCCCGTCACCTAATAGTAAAATTTACAAGTCTCAGTGACAAAGAGAAAATCCTGAAAGCAGCCCAGAAAAAGAAGTCTGTAATATACAATGGTAAAAAGATTAGATTGGCAGCTGACTTATCCACAGAGACCTGGCAGGCCATAAAGAGCTGGCATGATATTTTCAGAGTACTAAATGAGGAAAACATGCAGCCAAGAACACTATATCCAGCTAGGCTATGATTGAAAATAGAAGGAGAGATTAAAAGCTTCCAGGACAAACAAAAACTGAAAGAATTTGCAACACCAAACCAGCTCTACAAAATCTTGAAAGGGGTCCTCTAAGCAAAGAGAGAGCCTACAAGTGGTAGATCAGAAAAGAACAGAGACAATATACAGTAACAGGCACCTTATAGGCAATACAATGGCCCTAAATTCATATCTCTCAATAGTTACCCTGAATGCAATGGGCTAAATGCCCCTGTCAAAAGACACAGGGTATCAGAATGGATAAAAAAACAAAACCCATCTATATATTGCCTCCATGAAACTCATTTTAAGCCTGATGACACTTCCAGATTTAAAGTGAGGGGGTGGAAAACAATTTACCATGCTAATGGACATCAGAAGAAAGCAGGAGTGGCAATCCTTATATCAGATCAATTAGATTTTAAGCCAAAGACTATATAAGAAATGAGGAAGGACACTATATCATACTCAAAGGATCTGTCCAATAAGATCTAACAATTTTAAATATCTATGCCCCTAAAATGGGAGCAGCCAATTATATAAACCAATTAATAACAAAATCAAAGAAACATATCAACAATAATACAATAATAGTAGGGGACTTTAACACTCCCCTCATTGAAATGGACAGGTCATCCAAGCAAAAGATCAACAAGGAAATAAAGGCTTTAAATGACACACTGCACCAGATGGACATCACAGATATATTCAGAACATTTCATCCCAAAGCAACAGAATACACATTCTTCTCTAGTGCACA
>NC_081557.1:114386678-114479282 GCF_022355385.1 Mustela nigripes | reverse complement strand
ATGCTCTGAAGCTAGAACTCAATCACAAGAGGAAATTTGGGAAGAACACAAATACATGGAGACTAAAAAGCATCCTTCTAAAGAATGAATGGGTCAACCAGGAAATTAAAGAAGAATTGAAAAAATTCATGGAAACAAATGATAATGAAAACACAACAGTTCAAAATCTGTGAGACACAGCACAGGCAGTCCTCAGAGGAAGATATATAGTGTTAAAAGCCTTTCTCAAGAAACAAGAAAGGTCTCTAATACACAACCTAACCCTATACCTAAAGGAGCTGGAGAAAGAACAAGAAAGAAACCCTCAACTCTGCAGAAGAAAAGAAATCATAAAGAAAAATAGAAACCAAAAAAACAATAGAACAAATCAATGAAATTAGGAGCTGTTTCTTTGAAAGAATTAATAAGATTGATAAACCCCTGGCCAGACTTATCAAAAAGAAAAGAGAAAGGACCCAAATAAATAAAATCATGAATGAAAGAGGAGAGATCACAACTAACACCAAAGAAATACAGACAATTATAAGAACATACTATGAGCAACTCTATGCCAACAAATTTGACAGTCTGGAAGAAATGGATGCATTGCTAGAGACATATAAACTACCACAACTGAACCAGCAAGAAATAGAAAACCTGAACAGACCATAACCAGTAAGGAGATTGAAAAGTTCATCAAAAATCTCGGAACAAACAAAAGCCCAGGACCAGACAGCTTCCCAGTGGAATTCAACCAAACATTTAAAGAACTAATTCCTATTCTCCTGAAACTGTTCCAAAAAATAGAAATGGAAGAAAAACTTCCAAACTCATTTGATGAGGCCAGCATCACCTTGATCCCAAAACCAGACAAGGATCCCATCAAAAAAGAGAACTACAGAACAATATCCTTGATGAACACAGATGCAAAAATTCTCACCAAAATACTAACCAATAGGATTCAACAGTACATTAAAAGGATTATTCACCATGACCAAGTGGGATTTATTCCAGGGCTGCAAGGTTGGTTCAACATCCACAAATCAATCAATGTGATACAACACATTAATAAAAGAAAGAACATGAACCATATGATACTCTCAATAGGTGCTGAAAAAGCATTTGACAAAGTACAGCATCCCTTCCTGATCAAAACTCCTCAAAGTGTAGGGATAGAGGGCACATACCTCAATATTATCAAAGCCATCTCTGAAAAACCCACCGCAAATATCATTCTCAATGGAGAAAAACTGAAAGCTTTTCCGCTAAGGTCAGGAACACGGCAGGGATGTCCATTATCACCACTGCTATTCATCATAGTACTAGAAGTCCTAGCCTCAGCAATCAGACAACAAAAGGAAATTAAAGGCATCCAAATCGGCAAAGAAGAAGTCAAACTATCACTCTTTGCAGATGATATGTTACTATATGTGGAAAACCCAAAAGACTCCACTCCAAAACTTCTAGAACTTGTAAGGAGTTCAGTAAAGTGTCAGGATATAAAATCAATGCACAGAAATCAGTTGCATTTCCCTACACCAGCCACAGGACAGAAGAAAGAGAAACTAAGGAGTCCATCCCATTTATAATTGCACCCAAAACTATAAGATACCTAGGAATAAGCCTAACCAAAGAGGCTAAGAATCCATACTCAGAAAAACTATAAAGTACTCATGAAAGAAATTGAGGAAGACACAAAGAAATGGAAAAATGTTCCATGCTCCTGGATTGGAAGAATAAATATTGTGAAAATGTCTATGCTACCTAAAGCAATCTACACATTTAATGCAATTCCTATCAAAATACCATCCATTTTTTTCAAAGAAATGGAACAAACAATCCTAAAATTTATATGGAACCAGAAGAGACCTCGAATAGCCAAAGGAATATTGAAAAAGAAAGCCAAAGTTGGTGGCATCACAATTCCGGACTTCAAGCTCTATTACAAAGTTGTCATCATCAAGACAGTATGGTAGTGGCATAAAAACAGACACATAGGTCAATGGAACAGAATAGAGAGCCCAGAAATAGACCCTCAACTCTATGTCAACTAATCTTTGACAAAGCAGGAAAGAATGTCCAATGGAAAAAAGACAGCCTCTTCAATAAATGGTGTTGGGAAAATTGGACAGCCACATGCAGAAAAATGAAATTGGACCATTTCCTTACACCACACACAAAAATAGACTCAAAATGGATGAAGGACCTCAATGTGCAAAAGGAATCCATCAAAATCCTTGAGGAGAACACAGGCAGCAACCTCTTCGACCTCAGCTGCAGCAACATCTTCCTAGGAACATCGCCAAAGGCAATGGAAACAAGGGAAAAAATGAACTATTGGGATTTCATCAAGATCAAAAGCTTTTGCACAGCAAAGGAAACAGTTAACAAAGCCAAAAGACAACTGACAGAATGGGAGAAGATATTTGCAAACGACATATCAGATAAAGGACTAGTGTCCAAAATCTATAAAGAACTTAGCAAACTCAACACCCAAAGAACAAATAATCCAATCAAGAAATGGGCAGAGGACATGAACAGACATTTCTGCAAAGAAGGCATCCAGATGGCCAACAGACACATGAAAAAGTGCTCCATATCACTCGGCATCAGGAAAGTACAAATCAAAACCACAATGACATATCACTTCACACCAGTCAGAATGGCTAAAATAAACAAGTCAGGAAATGACAGATACTGGCGAGGATGCAGAGAAAGGGGAACCCTCCTACACTGTTCGTGGGAATGCAAGCTGGTGCAACCACTCTGGAAAACAGTATGAAGGTTTCTCAAAATGTTAAAAATAGAACTGCCCTATGGCCCAGCAATTGCACTACTGTGTATTTACCCTAAAGATACAAACGTGGTGGATCCAAAGGGGCAAGTGCACCCGAATTTTTATAGCAGCAATGTCCACACTAGCCAAACTATGGAAAGAACCTAGATGTCCATCAACAGATGAATGGATAATGAAGAGGTGGTATATATACATAATGGAATACTATGCAGCCATCAAAAGAAATGAAATCTTGCCATTTGCGACAACATGGATGGAACTAGAGCATATTATGCTTAGCGAAATAAGTCAAGCGGAGAAAGACAACTATCATATGCTCTCCCTGATATGAAGAAGTGGTGATGCAACATGGGGGCTTAAGTGGGTAGGAGAAGAATAAATGAAACAAGATGGGATTGGGAGGGAGACAAACCATAAGTGATTCTTAATCTCACAAAACAAACTGAGGGTTGCTGGGGGGAGGGGGTTGAGAGAAGGGGGGTTGGGTTATGGACGTTGGGGAGGGTATGTGCTTTGGTGAGTGCTGTGAAGTGTGTAAAACTGGCGATTCACAGACCTGTACCCCTGGGGATAAAAATATATGTTTATAAAAAATAAAAATTTAAATTAAAAAAAAAAGAATATTTGATCTGAAAGATACAAATAATAGAAAATCTTCTAAATAATTTTAATGACTTTATGAAGATGAGAAAACATATAAGGATACTTACATCCTTATATGAAAAATAAAATATGTGAAATATGTGAAATATGAAATATTGCTTACTCTTTTATTTAAATATGATCACTTTCTGGGCACCTGGGTGGCATAGTTGGTTAAACATCTGTCTTTGGCTCAGATTATGATCTTAGGGTCCTGGGATTGAGCCCCACATTGGTCCCTCCACTAAGTGGTCCCCCCACTAAGTCTTTCTTAGATTACTAAGAAAGTAGTCTGATTTCTCACTCTCTCCCCTGCCCCTCTTCCCTTTTGAGCTCTCTCTCTCAAAAAAAAAAAATCTTAAAAAGAAATGATCACTTTGGCCATAGAGAGTCAGGTCAGCTAATAAACTATTATAATGATAATCCATGTGAAAGAGAACCATGGCTTAGTCCAGGTAGATTGTGGTGAACATGGGGAATAGTGGTCCAACATCAGATGTATTTTGAAAGCGAAGCTGACAGAATTCCTTAAAAATCAAAGATGGACTTAAAAGTAAGAAAGACACCTCACTAAAGGAGATACACAGGTGACAAATAAATATTCGAAAAGATGCTCACCATTTTGTCAGTGAAGTTATAAATTAAAATCATGAGGTACAACTATATACCAGTTATTAGAAGAGCCAAAATCCTTAGGGTGCCTGGTGGCTCAGTGGGTTAAGCCTCTGCCTTTGGCTCAGGTCATGATCTCAGGGTCTTGGAACCGAGCCCCCCATCAGGATCTCCGCTCAGCAGGCAGTCTGCTCCCACCCCTGCCTACTTGTGATCTCTCTGTCAAATAAATAAAATCTTAAAAAAAAAAAAAAAAGAGCCAAAATCTCAAACACTGACAATACTAAATGCTGACAAGAATGTGGAGCAACAACTTGCATTTATTGATGGTGGAGAGGCAAATGGCATAGCCACTTAGGGAAGCAGTTTATTATGAAACTAAACATGAATTTACCCTACGATCCCAGTAATTGCACTCCTTGGTATTTACTCAAAGGAGTTAAAAATATGTATACACAAAAATTTGTGCATGGATATTTACACCAGCTTTATTCACAATTCCCAAAACTTGGAAACAACTGAAATATCCTTTGGTAGATGAATGACTAAATTATGGTACACCTAGACAATAGACAATTATTCCACACTAGAATGAAATGAGTTATCATGCTATAAAATTACATGAAATGAATATCACCTAGAAATTACTTAAATGCATATTCTTCAGGAAATACTACATATTGTATTTTCCAACTCTATGATACAGAAGTTCTGGAAAAGTGGAACTATGGAGACAATAACATAAACAGTGATTGCCAGGAGTGAGGAGGGAAGACAGGATGGGTCAGGACAGTACAGAGGATTTTTAGGGTAGTGAAACAATTCTGTATGATACTGTAATGACAGATACATGTCATTATACATTTGCAAAACCCATAGAATATATAATACCAAGAGTGAACCATAATGTAAACTATGGACTCTCGGTGATAATGATGTACTAATGTAGGTTTATCAGTTGTAACAAATATACCACTCTGGTGCAGGATTTGATAGGAGGGGGAAAGCGATGGGTGTGTAGGAGCAAGGGATATTACGGAAATTCTCTGCACCTTCTTCTCAATTTTGGTGTGACCTTAAAACTGCTCTGGAAAAATAAAACCTGTTAAAAAATGGAAAAGTTACAGATGAAATTAATTTTTTTTAGCTCAGCATTTAACCATTGGACACATGGAGTTGATGTACTGAGCTAAGTCTGTAGAAGAAGAAGTTTTTATTTCCTGATTTTTATGTTTGTTTTGTTTGGATTGGTTTTGTTTGGTTTGGAAAAGGGAAAACAAGATTCTGGGGTTTGGATATATTAAATTTGAGATGAATATTAGAAATCCAAATAGAGATGTAGTCATTTGGAAATACAGTTCTGAAGTCCAAGAGAGTGTTCAGGGTTGAATATAAAATTTTTTTTTTTGTCATTAGTACGCATAGTATTTGAAGCCATGAGCTCGGTGTGATTAATAAAGGAGTAATGGAAAATTGAAAGACAATCAATGGACATGAAAATGGAAGACAATCAATGACCAAGTCTTGGAGAATGCTGATAGTAAAAGGTCAGGGAGAAGAGAAAGAACAAACAAAGGAGAATGAGAAGTAAACAACCAGTGAATTGCCAGGAATACAAATACAGTAAGTCTGTCTGAAGCCAACTGAAAAATGTGTTCCTAAGATGATGGGCTAATTTGTGCCAAATACTGCTGGTGGGTTAAATAAGACAAAGATGAGAATTGGCTACTAAATTTAATAATGAGGAGGTCATTGTTGACCTTGCTAAGAACAGTCTCTGTGTACTACTGCAACAAAAGTTTAATTAGAGTGGGTTCAGAAAAAGTGAAAAAAGAAGACTTGAGAAATTTTACTTTGAGGGGGACAAAATAATCAATGGGAACTAGAGGATTCCTCCTCTAGTGATCAAGAAAATGTTTTTGAAGGAAAATTTTAAAGGAAATTATAAAACTATGTTACTGTATTAATGGGAACTCTAATAGGAGGGAAATTATAATAAAGACAGATTTGCAGAAGAGAAGGGATTAACTTCAGTTTGGAGCATAGATATTTATTCATAGTTACAGCAGAGAAAGTAGAACTTTTGGGTAAAGATTTAGGTAGATAGGTAGATGTGAAAGCATGCATAATTTTTTCCTATTTCTCTTAATTTTCTCAGTAAAGTAATAAACAAGGCTATAGCCTGAGTGTTAATATAGAGAAAGTGAAACACTATGAAAAGAGAAGAGATGGTATAAAGTAGTGGTAAAAGAAGATGACAGAATGATTACCTAATGCTAGGCAACTCTAATGTCCCATTTGAGGTTAGTGATCATGAATTTAAAATGAGACCTGTCAAACATGTTGTGATTTTTTTCTTTAGCCACTCTAGCTGCACTGACAGAGGTGCAGAGTAAGCAAAAGTTAGATTTAACAAGTATTGGGGTTTTGTCAAGTGAATATATTATTAATTGAGGGAAGGATATAGTGGTTGAGAGTACATGAAAAACACAAACATAGTCCAAAGAAGTTACACAGGGAAATATGGGTATGGGAACATGATTGAGGTTAGGGGTAATAAAAAAAAAGTGCTAGGATCAATGAATTCTAGATTTTAGTGGGGCCCAAGTCCCATGGAAGCAGAGGACAACAGGGAGTGAGCTGGAAGTAGGAGTTAAATGGTTGAAATTGAGATCATAAAGTGTTTGCAGTTACCGAAAATGACATGGTCTATAATAATGGTATGGTCATAAGAATGAGTAATTGAGGGAGAGTAGAGGTCATGGTCATTTGGAGAACAAACCTCAGGAAACTGAAAACAGAAAGACATTAAAAGGAGATTGGTGGGAAGAGGTGAGGAAGGAAGCAAAATATCCAGTACCCATCCTTGCTGTCATTGCATACCTGTCACAATTAATGGCTCTTGAGTCTGTCAGATGGAAAACAAACCCATGGCGTTTAGTTAAGAATCCTGGGGTTTAGACCAAGGTCAATAGGCAGTAGAAGGAGGTACTGTAAAATGACACAGAATCCTAAAACCTGGAAATGAGAAATCCTGAATAAACTTAGATGAGGGTGCGAATACGTGTGATTCAGTATGATTATTACTTACTCTCAAGAGATCTAACTCATTTAAGACTTCAAGTTTCAATAGTAAGAAAAGCAAGATATGACTACTAAAAATGACAAAAGAATGAGGGAACTAAGGCAGGTCTTTGGCTAAAGGCAAGAAGATACATTTTGTTGGGGAAGCATAACACAGTCTATTAGTTTTTCTTTTTCTTTTCCTTTTGAATTGCCTTTGAATATATTTTGAGTTAAGAGGAAAGTTCCCTCTCTAGTTTGGTCCCTATCATTTACCGTTACCTTAGACCATCAAGTCTCACAATTACACAGTGTCACATTATAGTACATGACTACAAAGATTTGAATGATGACTCCTGCTCAGTAAAGAAAGTACTAATCTGGGGCACCTGGGTGGCTCAGTGGGTTAAAGCCTCTGCCTTCAGCTCAGGTCATGATCCCAGGGTCCTGGAACTGAGCCCTGCATTGGGTTTTCTGCCCAGCAGGGAGCCTGCTTCCTCCCCATCCCCTTCTCTGCCTGCCTCTCTGCCTACTTGTGATCTCTGCCTGTCACTTAAATAAATAAAATCTTTAAAAAAGAAAGAAAAAGGTACTAACCTACTGTTCATGGTTCAGAACTTACCTTGAAATTCTTCTTCTTTTTCTTCTTTTTTTTTTAAGGTTTTATTTACTGGAGAGAGAGAGAGAGAGAGAGAGAGAGCGCACACAAGCAGGGGGTGGGGCATGCAGAGGGAGAAGAAGAAGCAGGTCCCTGTATAGCAGGGAGCCTGATGTGGGCTCGATGGGGGGCTTGATCCCAGGACCCTGGGATAATGACCTGAGCCAAAAGCAGACACTTAGCCGACTGAGTCACCCAGATGTCCCTTACCTTTCAATTCTGTTCAGTTGTAAACACCATGCTTTAATGCCCTCAAGAAAACTTAAAAAACATGTTCAGCTAAAGAGACCAGAGACAAATGAAGACAAACTGTGTGATGTCATTGTTATAAATGTCAGCATAGATGACAGAAGTTGTAATAATGGTTATTCATTGGCAAGATGGTATGTATTGACTGGAAAGTCACAAACAAAATATCTGGGTTGATGGAGTTGCTCTCTATATAGATTTGGGTGGTGGTACCATGAGTATATTTATATTTATATAATATATAAAATGTCACAAGGCTGTGCAAGTAAGATTAGTATAGTTTATTATATATAAAGTACTGAAAAAAATTCATATAAAAAACTGTGAAATAGCACAGTAAGACAACTAGATTGCAAAAAAGACCAAGTAAAATGCACCCCTTTCTCATCACTCACACATAAGACAAATAAGTACAAAGAAAAAAGGAGGAACCTGGGGGAAACTACCTGAAAGCTGATTATTGGGGTGAATATAACAATTCTCCAAGTACTTAAACAACAATAACACAACAACAACAAACTTGTCATGAAAGGAGAGAATAAACCTATTGTTCTTTGCAGCCTTTAGAGTAGAGTAAAATCTGTGGGTAAAAGCCAGAAATAAAAGACTCCAGTTCATTATAAGGAAGAATATCCGGAAAATATTAACTGTCCAAAGATAAGGTAGTTTTACATTTGATCATTGATTTTCAACTATTTTCTCCAGAAAATTAATTACTTTTTAATTACTTTTCAGAACAGTTTGCTTTGTGAAAACTAACATAGGAAGACAACTTTTGAAAAATGGAAGTTGCAGTGGCTGAGGTGGGGTCTAGACATTTGTCTGCTTTCCCACCCCCAAATGACTCCTTGGGGTACATCAAAGAGCCAAGATGTACAACTGTTTACTATGTTTCAGGAGGAATTCAAACATCTGATTTGTGCTTAAACTAGATGGTTCTTAATATTTATTTTATCCCATATTTATTTGACTTTGACTTTGGTGACTTACGTTAAAGCATCTAGTGATCACAATGTTCTTTTTTATATATGGGTACAGTATTAAAAGATGCTATAGCCTTCTATTTCATAACGTTCACCTTGAAGAGAATGGACAAATTAAAATTATGCATATGATTATAGACTTACTAGTAGCAGAAAGAGATTATCACTTCCCTGAATAACCAAATACACAGCAAATTAGTAGAATGTAGATACGGAGAAAGATTGGCAGGATCACAGTCCGACCATCCTAGATAAACAGTTGAGTGTGTAGTTGTTGAGCTCAAGGCTTTCTCACACAAACCAAAAGGAGACCTGTAATGAAAGGATGGAAGGGTAATCCTCAAGTCTGGATGAAAGCTTTGGTGCAACTATAATTCACCTTTAGAGACAGTTTTTCCAAAAGCTCATACTACTCTCATTTCTAGTTTCTTTTAAAGAATAATGAAAAAGGATATTCACTCTGTATCTTCAGATGCTTTACTAGGTTAAAATAAATCCACTATTTATATGACGTATAAAATAATGAATATGATATATTACACAAAAATACTAATTATGAATGATACATGTTTTGAAGTCTGTGCTAGGTTCTTGGAAAAATCTTTCCCTCAAAGAAATTATGTGTTATTTGTGAACAGACTCATTAGCATTATGATAGAATGGGATCGAGTCATAATGATTTCATTCAGTCTCACAGTTTAATTACCCTTTATTTTTTGATGGTCCCAATTTTCTATTATAATTCTCAATTTTGAATGCCTCGCAGATCCTAACTCCAGAACTGCAAGTGCCAGAAAACTCTATCTGGATTTTTGACAGCATCTTTAAGACAGTATATCTTAATTAAGCTCATGCTCGCTCTTTCCCATCTGCTCTTCAGGGAATCTGTTTATCTGTTGCTTATTTCTTAATTGATGAATCATACTCACAGATACCCAAGCCAGTCATCCAGTAGTCTATAGGCAACAGAGCACCACCAGAGTTTTGAGAAGAAAATTAATTTGAGATTAGTGCAAAGATCTAATAGAGGAATCCAGGGGTTTATAAATTAGAGGTATAGAAGAGGTTGAGATCGATTACAATAATTGACACAATTTTAGCAAATGTCTGGGAACAAGAGGAGTTATGTAATCCAAGAATTCAGTAATTAATTGTTATTATTTTTTAAAGAAACATTTATATTTAATGTAATGTAATTTAATGTTTAATGTAAAGTATTTACATTTATATATAAAGTATCTACATTTATAAAGGATACTTCTAAAGATGGATCTTACATATAGAGCTGTGTTTTAACAAATACTTAATGCTGGAAAGGTGAACAGAACAACAGATAATTTGGAAGACAAAATATAAAAGTGAAAAATAAAAACCAGGGGTTCTGATGACACAGAAATGAGATTTGATATTACACTGAAGAGTGGAATTCAATATATTAAACCGCTTGTTCAACTTTTTTCTTACTATGTGCTTGACTCAGTTATTTCAGAAAGATCATGTTATCAACAACCTATTTTTTTTTCCTTTGTGATAGCAACTATCATCACCTGATACTAAGATTGTTTTCTTTTCTTTGTGTTACTTTACGTGTTTGCTGAAGCAAGAAGGCAAATTGTTCTCCGTATTATTAAACTAAGCAGGAGAAGAGAAAGAATGACATTTATTGCCCATTAAAAAGATGTCTCTAGGGACACCTGGGTGGCTCAGTTGGTAAAGCAGCTGCCTTCAGCTTGGGTCATGATCCCAGCGTCCTGGGATCGAGTCCCACATCGGGCTCTTTGCTCAGCAGGGAGCCTGCTTCTCCCTCTGCCTCTGCCTGCCATTCTGTCTGCCTATGCTCTCTCTCTTCCCCTCTCTCTCTGATAAATAAATAAAATTAAAAAAAAAAAAAAGATGTCTCTATGTTCAGGAAATCCCTAGATTTCTTGCATCTATCATTTAGTCATGTATACACATATGACTATTCACACATGCATATATATGTACTTTTTAAGGATTTTTATTTATTTATTTGAGACAGAGAGAGCACGCGGGATGGGGTGGGGTAAAGGGGGGGGGGGGGAGCAGATTCCCAGCTGCGCAGGGAGCCACAAGGGTGGCTCAATCCCAGATCCCAGGACTCTCAGATCATGACATGAGCCAAAGGCAGACACTTAACTAAATGAGCCACCCAGGCACCCCTTTGTTTACACACATATTTATATTAATATGCATAGATAATATTTACATTTATACTTATATACTGATAAAATTTTCCTAATTAGATTTAAGTAGCCATTTTGTGATATAATAAAGATAATCATTGGATACAATATTATCAATAGCAGAAAATATTTGGATGAATAAGTTAATTTGATTAAGTGATCAGCATCTTCAATTCAAAATTCTAGAAAACTTTTCATTACATTACAGTCACTTTTAGTGAAATTTCTGATTGAAATGCATAATAAATAAAAAATGGCCCAATTCATCGTTGTTACAACTAAACTATGTAACTCTATTCAAAGTATATCTCGCAGCATGTGGGGAATATTGGAACATGCAGAGTGTGATTAAAATGCACTCCTATTCATTTAATGGCAGGACTTAATCTTACTTTACCAATTTTGCAATCTAAATTTCAGATCACAAGCAAAAAAGATAAATGCCATAATATCTGTTATAAATAGCTACTCATATGTATTTATATCTCATATGTATTTATATGTATATATGTGTATGTGCATGTACATATATGTGTGCATATATGTGTGTGTGTATATATATATACATATTTGTTTCTCACGGTACCAAAATGGCTCTGTGTTCTTCTTTGTAAAGCTATTTAATTAAATCTGTTTTGTGGTAGGAGCATAAGATTGTATTAGAGTAGTTTAACATTAATGAGGTGAATTTTAATAACTCAGGTCTAGTTTTAACACTCCTCCCTGTTTTATTTCACAAAAATAATTCTAATATCCTAAAAATACTAGTGTCCATATTGTCACAACTTAAAGATACTAATGAATGCTGACATTCACATATTGTAACATGTAAAAAGTATGAGCTGATTAATTTACTTGCTTGGGTTTTTGCTTATGATCATTTTTGGAATTCAGATTATAGCTGACAACATTTTCTTTTTTTTTCTAAAACTTAGAAATGAAACTTTTATAATGACATTGGGATTTGTATTCCTCATGAGGCCATTTTTGGCTATGTCAGTTTCTACAGGTCATTTCACTTTAATCTAGGAATCCATCAATCCCGATCTCTCTGTCTTTGCACCCTTCACCTTCTCATATCCCTATCCTGCTCTGCCTTCTTTGTCTTCAAGACCTGCAATAGATTTGTCAGCTCCATCAGACAAATTCCTTTCTCAGTGCCAAGTTCTAAGGACTAACTTCTGAAAAAGATAATTTTATTATCAGCTTCCTTTAGTATTTTTTCTCCCTTTCCATTAGCAGTCATTATTTTTTCTCAAACAAATCATATTCATATTAAGTGGCTAGAAAATCTATAAAATAAAATTTCATATCTATCAGTTTTTTCACTAATACCTTGCTTGTTTAAAAAAAATGTTTCAAGCAGTGAAGTGAATGGTACAGGTTTATGTGACAAGCAAATGTGTAATCTGCATCTAACTCATTTGTAGTATTCATGAACAAAATACTATCTAATCATATACTTAAAAAAATACAGTGTTCTGGTCAAGTAGGTTTTATATTACTCCTAACTTTCCTAACTTACTGTGGATTATACTATTTTCCAACTTTACAGATCTATTAGAGGATTTCTTTTCTTTCTGTTGCCTTCTCCTTCATCTTCTTTATCACTCTTCCTTCCCCCTCTCCTTGCTTTCCCCCTCCCCCCTCCTCCATCTTAATGATGTCAAGGAAAAAAGCTACACGTTAGCATCAGGCACAATATAAAATTTTAAGTTAAGCATAGCTGACTAGAGGAATTTGTGCAAATGATTCTGGTATAAAGACCACATGCAGTCACAGTAAAAGTCTGGAATATGTCCACAGAGTCAAATTACTGCATCTGAGACACAGTGTTCTGTTTCTACTGATTCTGTGACAAATGTACTTCAGTTTTCATTTAATAATGATAATGTATGTTGGTGGGGGGGAATTATACTGAATTCTGAGTCTTTGGAACCTTTTCTCTATCTCCATTTCAGTTTTTCAGTTTCTGTGGAGGCTGTGTTACAAGAAACTATGTTATGAGGATAAAGGGAGGTAAAAATGATCCAAATGCATTTTGAAAAAAGTTGGAATGACATATAGATTTCCCAAGATCAATGGAACAAATAATCCTCTAAGAGATTTGGCTGCTTTTAGCCTTGTTTTGGTGGGACATATATGCAGACTGATTGCAGTGCATATGCAGGATGGTGCTATTTTGTTAGGGGATCTGTAATAATGATAGTAAATCCCATTATATTTTATTTGATTTCTACTTTAATCTCTCCCAACTTAAGGAGAAATTAGGCAAATAGTCATCAGTCCCCTATGCTTTTAACTTTTTTTATTTTCATATACATTCATGTACGTTAATTTCACTACTTAGTTAACTGATTTTTACCAAAAAAGATCCACCCACTGAATATACATATTTCTTAATTCTTATTTTTACCCATAAGCTATTCAGGAACATTATTATTACTAAATTAAAAAAAATAGAAAATAGTTTATATTTTGATATTTCAAAAGGTAATTATATTAATAAATTCCAATAATCTAGGCTAACTGAAAACATCGTCATAACACAAACGACGTATATTTAAGTAATTTACCATAAAACATTTGTCTGAAGGGCTTTTTCAACTTCTTAAAGCCTTTACCAAATTATGGCAACAAATAGATATTGCAGGGTAAATAGGTTTTGTCTTTTACTTTTTTTAAAATTTTAATCCTAGTATAGTTAACATACTGTGTTATATTAGTTTCAGGCGTACAATACAGAGATTTAAAAATTCTGTATATTACTCTGTGCTCACCAAGATAAGTGTACTCTTAGTCCCCATTACCTATTTCATATGTCTCCTCACTAATCTCTCCTCTGGTAACCATCAGTTTGTTCTCTATAGTTAAGAGATTTTCCTGTTTGTCTCTTCTTTCTTTGTTCGTTTTTTTGTTTGTTTGTTTCTTCAATTCCACATATGAATGAAATCATTTGCTTTTCTCTGACAGACTTATTTTATTTAGTATTATATCTCTAGACTCATCTACGTTGTCGCAAATGGCAAGATTTCATTCTTTTTTTATGGCTGAAGAATATTTCATTTTGTGTGTGTGTGTGTATGTATACACACACCATTTATATATGCATGTATACATAATATACATTTGTATTATTTTTATATACATATATATGTACACACACATACCATTTCTTCTTTATCTATTCATCCATTTGTGGACACTTGGGCTGCTTCCATAATTTAGCTATTGTAAATAATGCAGCAATAAACATAAGGGTGCATGTATCTTTTTGAATTAGTGTTTTCATATTATTTGGGTAAATATCCAGTAGTGGAATTACTGGATCATGTGGTAGTTCTAGTCCTCAGTTTTGGAGGAATCTTCACAGTGTTTTCCACAGTGGCTGTACAGTTTCCATACTCACCAACAGTACATTTGGGTTCCTTTTTCTCTACATCCTCACCAACATTTGTTTTTTCTTTCTTTCTCTTTTCTTGATGAAAACATTCACTTTCCTCTTTTCAAAAGGACACGGATTTATTGGTAGATAGCAAAATATATTTTTCTCACAAAGCATGCATATTTCCTTTTCTCAAGGGGATTTATCTGTTAAAGTAACATCCTTTTCTTTAACTTTAAATATAGACATGATGTGTTAATATAAGTAAAATGAACAGTACTGTCTTAGTATAAATGGGAAGATAGAGAAGTCTGAACATGGCTTCAACAATAAATGTGACAGTGTACTGTTCCAGTTCATTCTGGGACTTTAACTTGAGCAAATATCTCTGTTAAAATAGGCTTATAACCCCTATGCTTTCTAAAGCACATGAAAAGTTCATAAATTATTTAATATTGTTGAGCATCACCAATATGTTTGATACAAAAATATCTCTCTTCCTCCCTCCCTTCCTTCCTTTTGTAAGGAATTACTTTTTCTTTCTTCCTCCTTCCCTCCTTCCTTTTGCTTTGTCTTTATAACTTTGTATTTTATAAAGTCAAAATAAAATTAGTTGAAGATGATTTATCTCAAACTATGGGATGAGAATAATACACAAGCTATAATTTGGATAATTTATACATTATTACATATGATAGGTTATATAGAAAATATAATATTTTGATATATAGTTTATTTAAACAATGGGATATAAATATATTTAGATATAAAAATTCTAAGTCATTCTTACTTAGAAACTGGCTAAGGAATTTTTTTTTAAGATTTTATTTATTTATTTGAGAGAGAGAGGGCATGAGCAGGGGCAGTAGCAGAGGGAGAAGCAGACCCCCCACTGAGCAGGGAGCCCAACTCAGGATTTAATCCAGGAACTCCAGGATCATGACCTCACCTGAAGGCAGCCGCCAAACCAACTGAGCCACCCAGGCACCCAATAAGGAATATTTTTATGCTGGTCTAATTTTTCTCTTCCTTTGTCCCCTAAGTTCTGATGATTCTCCTCTGGGATCTGGGTGCCCCCTGCTTCTCTTTCTTTTGCATAGGAAAGTTGTTTCCATTATTTGGATCTTTGTTATTATTTGTAGAAAAAAATTCAGCCTTTATTCAGCAATTAGATCAATCTTCAACAGAAGGTGAGATTCTACCCTGGCTTTGTTGTTAAAGAATCTATGCTTTCCTTCTGTACCTTGTAAATGGCAGTCAGCTTGTCATGAATAAACTTTTTTTTTTTTTTTTGAATTTGCATGGACCTGAAGTTTTGTTCAGTGTCTCTCTTGCTCAGGTGCCTTTGTGTTTTCTGCTTCTATATTCTTCATGTTTCACTTTCCCTCTAAATCATGATAAAAGGGTTAGGTTTTTAAATTCAATGAGTTTAATGAATTCAATTCATATTTTCTCCTAGCAATCAATACTATTTAGAGACTGGATCTAAGCAGAAAGCCAGTTTCCTATGTGGCTACCAATATAGTCCTGGTGTGATACTGTTGAACATTCTTAGCCCAAGCAGCACAGAGGGCGACTATTTTAGCATTTTAACACAATCTACTATCAGCTAACTATGAGCTACTGTTTTGCCATTGTTAATTCATAAAATATTTTAACAACTATGGTATTTTTACTCTCATTTAATAGTGAAAGAAAGTATATCTTAGAGAGGCTTTGTCACATATCTAATAAAGTTACAAAACCATCCTGTACAAGATACTGATATAGAGATAAATAAGAAGCTTTCTTGGGCCTCTTTTTTTATTCTTCCAGCTGGATATTGATGTCAGGGTCACGTGGGGGGTCTGAAGATATGATCGTCTGCACCAGCTTGGCCCGTCAATGACCATATGGAGCAACCTCCTACCTTCATATCCTGCACCCCAGTGATCTAGAACTGTCTTGGTTATTATGTGAGTGAGAAATAAATACCTACTATATGAGTCATTTTTATGATTTGAGCTTATTAAATACAATAGCTAGCTCTCCCTGACTTGCTCTAATGATTACAGGTTGATTACAGGTGTGGTTTTTTTTTTTTTTTTTAAAGATTTTATTTATGTATTTATTTGAGAGAGAGAATGGATGAATGAGAGACTATGAGCAGGGGTGGGGGTGGGGAGAGGGAAAAGCAGACTCCCCACTGACCAGGGAGCCTGATGCTGGACTCAATCCCAAGACCCTGGGATGATGACCTGAGACAAAGGCAGACACTTAAACAATTGAGCCACCTAGGGCCCATGATTATAGTTTTAAGAGAAAAACAAACTCACTTATATTAATCCACCACAATTTGACCATTTGCAGAATATTATGTCAATGAAAAGTTGAAATGCAGGAAATGTAAAACCATCAACTAGCACCCATTCTATATTATCAGAAATTGGTGTTATGAAAGAAAACCTGATAATACATGAAATACTCAAAATAATTGCACAAGTCAAAATCAATAAACAGTTGAATAACAGTTATAAAGCATTAGTGTTACAATTAGAAATCCAAAGCATTCACTCTTACTAAGAAGTCTCATAAAGACACTTGCTACCACTGCTCAGTTTAATTTTGTTTTCCTTTTTTTCATTATAAGAAATAGTGAATGACCTTGTCCAACTGTCCATTGCTGTACCTAATTTATTAATTTAACAAATGTTGATTGATTAGCTACTATGTGCTCTGCATTGCTTTAAGCACTTACTATACATGTGTGAATAAAACAGACTTAGATATCTACCCTTACAGAGTTTATATATTAGGAGAGGTGATGGGGGAGGGGAAGCACAATGGACAAGTAAATATGTGACATATAAGACAGTAATAAATGCTACTAAAAAAAAAGTAGAGGATTATGGTGTCCTTCACGATTCAAATTTAAACAGATGGTTAAAATAGGTTTTTGAGGAGGTATAGACATTCATTATTATTTTAAATATTTTATTTATTTATTTTCCAGAGAGAGAGAGACAGCACAAGCAGGGGAGCAGCTGGAAGAGGGAGAAGCAGGTTCCCTGCTGAACAAGGAGCCCAACGTGGGACTCAATTCCCAGGCCCTGGGTTCATGACCTGAGCCGAAAGCAGATGCTTAACTGACTGAGCCACCCAGACATCCTGTAGACATTCATTATTAAGGTACCTGTGAGAAAATCACACTAGATAGACAGAAGAGTCAGTTTTACAAATCAAGAATACACTTGAGAGGTTCAAGGAACAAGAAAGGGACCAGTGAAGCTGAGAAGGCAGGAAGGCAGGAGTAGTAGGCAGAATTGTAAGAGATCAGGGAGTGAATGAAAAGGGGGGACAAATTAAAGATTTTATTTATTTATTTATTTGACAGAGAGAAATCACAAGTAGATGGAGAGGCAGGCAGAGAGAGAGAGAGAGAGGGAAGCAGGCTCCCTGCTGAGCAGAGAGCCCGATGCGGGACTCGATCTCAGGACCCTGAGATCATGACCTGAGCCGAAGGCAGCGGCTTAACCCACTGAGCCACCCAGGCGCCCCTAAAGGGGGGACAAATTATAAGAGAATTGCAAGACATCAGGGGGTGAATGAGAGTAGGGGACAAATCCTACAAGGCCTTGTAGACCACCTTGAGCACTTTGGTTTTATTCTGTGAGAAAAGAAGAGTAATTATAGGGTTTTTAGTGGAGAAGAGATAAAATGTAACTTGTATTTTAGAGGACTACTTCAACTACTAGAATGAATTGGAGGAAAGAGTGGAGGTTCAGAGATAAAATGCTATGGCATATTTCAGGTGAGCGAATGATAGAACCCATACTGTAGTGGAAAAGGTAGAGAAATGGTAGGTTTATGATGATAATAAGATGATAACAGAGCTGATAAGTAAGTCATTGGACTGAGGAGTATGGACGGTGGGGGAAGATGTGAGCTCAAAATAAGTATTTGGAGTCTCTGTCATCTAGATAGCATTTAAAGCCAGCAGAGTGGATTATATCCCCTAGGGAGTAAATACAGATAAGCGTCAGAGCAAACTAGAAGGAGAAAAAAAAATCAGGAGCATGTGGCATTTTTGTAACCAGAGGAAGAAAATGTATTAATCAAATGATGTTGATACGTCAACACAATTGCAGACTGGGATGGGAATTATCATAGGATTTAGCAAAGCAAGGTCTTTGATATCTTTGGCTAGAGCAGATGCAAGTGCAGTGGTAGTGAAGAGGGGGAAGGAGAGAAAACTAAGACAGAATACAGCCAACTTTTTTTTTTTTTTTTAAGATTGTATTTATTTATTTATTTGAGAGAGAGAGACAGCACAAGCAGGGGAGCGGCAGGCAGAAGGAGAAGCAGGTCCCTGCTGAGCAAGGAGCCAAACGTGGGACTTGATCCCAGGACCCTGGGATCATGACCTGAGCCAAAGGCAGATGCTTAACTGACTGAGGCACCCAGGTGCTCCTATAGCCAAGTTTTTGACAAAATTTCCACAAAAGGCAGCAAAGAATGAAGGGATAGCTGGTAACGAAATAAGTCATCACCCTATTTGTTTATTATTATTGCAGGGGAAGGTCTATTTTAGAAGTACTAGAGAATTGTGGGGCTTTTAGGTGGGTCAGTTTGTTAAGCATCTGACTTGATTTCAGCTCAGGTCATGAGCTCAGGGTGGTGGGGTTCATGCTCAGTGGGGAGTATGCTTGGGATTCTCTCTCTCCCTCTCTCTCTGTCCCTCCCCGAACCCTGTGATTGCTCTTTCTCATTCTCTCTAATAATAAATAAATAAAAATTTTTTAAAAATTGCAATGTTCACACAAATGCATAATGTGCAAACATAATAATTCTCAATATTAAATAGTTAATAACATATGTTCTCAGTTCTGACTAATGAGTGGATAGCAATGGAAGGGATGCATTCAGTTATCTAATTGTTTTTTTAAAGATTTTATGTATTTATTTGAGACACAATGAGTGAGAGATAGCACAAGAGGAGGGAAGGGTCAGAGGAAGAAGCAGACTCCCCACTGAGGAGGAGCCAGCCTCAGGATCCAGACCTGAGCCAAAGGTAGAGGCTTAACCAACTGAGCCACCAATAAGCCCTCAGTTACCTAATTTTTTGAGTCAGATTTAATACACACTTTTTCACAGCTAAAGGACTTAAAAACAGTTTCTCCACTCTAGGATCTCTGTCTTTGAAATAACAAAGAATGAATTTATCAAAATGACAATTATTTTATACATGTCTAGGGATGAAAATTCAGGAACCACAGGAGACAATAATGGTTCTCTCTTGTTATTCAGAGATTAAATGTTAAGAACAGAAATTAGTTCCTCATTGTTATTTCAACAGAATTTTACTGCTAATCTCTCAAGCAAGACAATCCAAAACATCCCCCTAAATTTTTAAAGGTACATTCCTTATAAAGAGATGTGTAAAAATCTTCTGGTTATATATAACATACATAAATTTTCAAAATTAAAAAAAAATTTGAGACCTTAAATATTTAAGTTTACTTATATAATTATATATATAAATTTATAGATTTACTTTTAATTATTTTATTTTTCTATACCTTAGTTTTTTCTCTTAGCTATCAAAACTTTTATATATTTCTAAAGTATAATTTTATTTTATTTTTATTTTACTTAAAGATTTTATTTATTTATTTATTTTTAAAGATTTTATTTATTTATTTGACAGAGATCACAAGTAGGCAGAGAGGCAGGCAGAAAGAGAGGAAGGGAAGCAGGACCCCTGCTAAGCAGAGAGCCCGATGCGGGACTTGATCCCAGGACCCTGAGATCATGACCTGAGCCGAAGGCAGTGGCTTAACCCACTGAGCCACCCAGGTGCCCTTTATTTATTTATTTGACAGAGAGAGAGATGACAAGAGAAGGAACACAAGTAGGGGCAGTGGAAGAGGGAGAAGCAGGCTTCCTGCTCTATCCCAGGGGGATCCATCCAGGACCCTGTGGTCATGACCTGAGCCAAAGGCAGATGCTTAACGACTGAGCCACCCAGGCACCCCTAAACTCTAATTTAATCTGTGTGATTATCCAGCATAGTCTAGCACACAGAACCATATGAAACTAACATTCGTAATTACCAATTATCGCACATCCATGTGCCAGGTACTATTCTAATTTATATTAATCATCTATTTAATTTCCTTTAATCTTCATAAAAACTTCTGTGCTAAGAACTATGTTTATTTCCATTTTACAAATGAAGAAACAAATTTAGAAGAGATAAATAACTCACTTACTGTTGAACAGTGCCAGAGCCATCCTGTAAACAACACGTCTAGAGATACCCTGACATTTTGAAAAGCAACAAAACTTTATTATGACATTGCCTGGACTCATATACACTAAGGAATAATTGTATTTTAATCACAAATAACTCCATACAAAATATTATTATATTATATAATTGCTCTCTGTATTGGCTTTATTATACACTAATATCAGTTATTTCTTCCCACATAAAAATATTTCACAAACCTTAGTTGCAACGTTCACTTTTTGCCCCTTCTAATCTGATCCATTTTGGATCTAGCATACATGAGACATTCAAATTCACTATCATATGGAGGCTCATTGAAAATGCCATGAGAAAGAATGTACAGCTAGTTCAATCTCTTCCAAATTTGCTTTGTGACTTATTACTGCCTGTGTGTGTGGTTATAATTATACTAAATCACTTAAAAAGCACATTATCCTTTAACATCAGGCTGTGCACACTACCATGTGGTGCTTGTGTAGAATATACTCTACTGTGAAGTGACTACCAGTAAAGACTGGGAGTTAGTGCTTTCAACACATTTTTTTCTTTCTTTATGGAGTTCACAAGATGTGCTATGGATCATTCATTATCACTTCTGACCCAAAGTAGGAGGTCAGCATAGGCTTAAATGATCCTCCTATCATAACGTTCATGCTATTTCTTTTCAGAAAAATATCTCACTCATCACAAAGAGCCAGACAGTGAAAACTCAACACAGAGAGAAAATTACACGAGTTCAATCCTATTATCTAGTAAAGCAGACAGCCCACTTCTGAACAGATAATCATAGACAAGTAGAAACTTTCATAAATAAGCATAAAAAATGGTACAATTTCTAAAGTTTATGTTTTAATCAAGATGTATTAAAATCCACATCTCTCTGTCACTCAAAATTTAAACTTCTTAAGAGCACTGCCCCTGTCTTGGTCTCACAAATGTCTAAAGTCAAGTAAAATCACACCATAAATTTTCTTAAAGAAATATTCTTGAACTTTTCTGCAGTTAGTGATGACATAAACAAACAAACAAAAAATCCAGAGACAACAAAAATATGCCATAGAAAAATAAACAAATCAACCTTAATCCAACAAACACACACCTCAGTTTGAGGTCATAGTTGGTCTGGACAAAGATTTGTCCCTTAGCCACACTGCTAAGGCTCGAAGTATGAGAAGGAACTAGATAGACACAAAACTTCCTTTATGTCCTTTGTACTGTGCATCATAATCATCTCTATAAAAATAAATATAGTTCTCAATTCTGGATGTAATTTTAGTTATACGATGAACTCTATTTTGTTGACTTCATAAAGCCTCAATTTAAGAGTCACTTCAGAAATTTATTACCATAGCAGCTTAAATGAATCGAACCATCACATTATTATAAAAAGGAAGCAACTCAAACCTCAAACGACACAAAATTTATTAAATGTTAGAAAGACATGGGGAGTTAGAGAGGAGAAGGGAGTTGGGGGAAATTGGAAGGGGAGGTGAACCATGAGACACTATGGACTCTGAAAAACAATCTGAGGGTTTTGAAGGGGCAGGGGGTGGGAGGTGGGGGGAACCAGGTGGTGGGTATTAGAGAGGGCACGGATTGCATGGAGCACTGGGTGTGGTGCAAAAACAATGAATACTGTTATGCTGAAAATAAATTTAAAAAAATGAAATAAAAAAAGATATTATAAAATATGTGATGTCTTTAAAATAAATAAATCTTGGGACACTTGGGTGGCTCAGTCGGTTAAGGATCTGACTCTTGATTTCAGCTCAGGCCATGATCTCAGGGTTGAGAGATTGAGCCTCATGTGGGACTCTGTACTGCGCATGGAGCCTGCATGAGAGTTTCCTTTCCATTCACCTTCTGCCCCTCCCCCCTTTTACTGGCTCCCCCACCACTCATGCATGAGTGTGCTAGCTTTCTCTCTCTAAAAATAAATAAATAGATAATCATAAATATTTAATAACTCATTATTAAAATTATGAAAATAAACATTTAGTTATTTCCTGTGTGCCAGGCACTGCGTATATTGCCTCACATGCAATATTTATTTATCTGACAGAGAGATCACAAGTAGGCAGAGAGGCAGGCAGAGAGAGAGGGGAAGCAGGCTCCCTGCTGAGCAGAGAGCCCGATGCGGGACTCAATCCCAGGACCTTGAGATCATGACCTGAGCCGAAGGCAGAGGCTTAACCCACTGAGCCACCCAGGTGCCCCAAATCAGTGCAATGTTAACAGCACAGAGACAGCATATATCTAGAGACACACTCTAGGTGGTCAAAGCAGTTCCATATCTTGGAAACTGGAGGGGAGGATGGGGGTGGGGGAGGGGGTGTAGAGGAAATACATAAAACCAATCCTATCTTGAAAGTTTAGGTAATCCTTGAAGTTCTGCATGAACAATATGTCTACGATTGAAGGATATTGTCTGAGTGACAGCGATTAGGAATGAGACAAAGACAACAGACCACAGAGGAAGAATCATCTATCCCAAGGAGTATAATAAATGAGAATCAAGAAAATTTATTTATATTTAGGGGAAAAAAAAAGATTTTTAATCAGGCATCTAGCAACAAACTAAAATCTTATACTTGATCTGTGTGCATATTTTTCCTTGGAGAATGAGAGCCCTAAGTGGCTTTCATTAGATAGTCAAGTAGATTTTTGAAATAAACAAGAGAATTACTACTTAAGGAAAAAATAACTTTTATTTAGAAAGAGGATTGGTTCACAAAAATGTAACAGAAGGAGAATCAGACACAATTAGAAATGGCCAAGTTTTTAAACACTATTTCCTAGGTTTATCACTTTGTTTAATACTTCACATAGAAAGCCAGCTATGATAAAAGTTAGATTTACACAATGTTTTCTTATTGATTGCCTAAGGCTATTTTTTTTTTTACATTTTAACATTGTTTATTTCTCTTTTTGACTTTTGTTTTTAATAATTTTTTTTATTTTTTATAAACATATATTTTTATCCCCAGGGGTACAGGTCTGTGAATCACCAGGTTTACACACTTCACAGCACTCACCAAAACACATACCCTCCCCAATGTCCATAATACCACCCCCTTCTCCCAAACCCCCTCCCCCCAGCAACCCTCAGTTTGTTTTGTGAGATTAAGGCTATTTTTATTCATAAAATTACAATTGGTGGATGCAAACAATCATAAGCTTATAAACCAGGGATTGAGATCTTTAAGGGGGAATATAAAACAGAAGCTTATGAATTTTCAGGAAACAATTATCCTGTTTTCACAGAAGTCTTTAATTTCAGTGAAATAAGACAATGATAAAAAGAAATTAAATGAGAGAGGAGACTCATTTTTAAATTAAATGTTTCATGTCTCATGTGGCATCAGCTGCTCTTTAGACCACATTTACATTACTATAATGATCTCTACTTTTAAAGGTTTATTACCTTAATCAAAATATTCATCAGAGGGAAAAATGTTCATTCAAAGTTAAATCTCATATGCATTTTTTACATATTTAGGTCCAACATGAATTAAAATTCCCCTCATTCAGACCAATAAATATTATCAGTACAAAGAAATTTGAATTGTGCTTAGCATATATAAAATGTCCTTGATTTTAGTTATTATTATGAATCTATTTTTTTAATTTACAAATATGTATTCTTAAATATATAAGAGTGAAAAATTAAGAATGATAATGATCATGGTGTCATTTTATCTCTCCTGAAGCACACATTTAATTAAAAGAAAACCTTGTTAAACTATTTTTATACTGTTTATATGACAAAGAGACACACAAATGTCTAGATGTAAGCCAGACTTCTTTGAAAAGTTAGATTTCATTTGAATTGGTTTGAAGATTTATTCTTCGACAATTCAGAACTCCAATTGTCTTTTTCTGGTTTTAAGTACACTGAAGCCATTGTTGTTAGAGGGATCTACTCTATTTAAGGTCATTTCTTACCTTATCTTAATGCTGTGTTAACTGAGATTCTAATATAAACATCTAAGCATCTCTTAAAATGAAAATTCTCTGAGTTTTTAGGGAATCATAATCCTAATATATTTACAGAGCTTCATATAAACTGATTTAGGATTTAGGAGAGTGTGGCAAAGACACAAGGATTCACAAAATATTCTATGAGGGCCACTTTCTTTAACAGAGCACCTTTTGATTCGGTTTGGGCAATTAATCCATGTTGGACAATAAGCCAAGAATATTTAACCCAGAAACCATATAGCCTCATGAAATGGTAAGGTTTTCAGCAGGCCAGATCTCTGAGGATTATTTGTGGTAGAACCCCTTCCTGGGCTGTGTTGGCCATGTGACAGCAAGAGCAATAAATTTCTCCTATGATATGCTACTGAGAATTAGGGACTAATTGTCTAACTAGTACTGAAAGCAGATATAGAAATAGAAGAAATAAACTAATAAATTTCTCAACAATATTGCATTGCCTTAGCAACTTGGCCACCGCTGTCTGTGAATAAATTGCTTTGGGATTCTGAAAAGTTGGTAAGCTATGTGATCCAATGGCAAAATATCTGGTCCAAGTCATCTGTGATAATTTTTAAGGTAGAATGTTCATTTCTTGGGGAAGAGGCTGGAAACACAACCTTCGTAGTATGTAAAAGCTGTTACCAATAACACATTTCAAGGCATTATAAGAAAGAACTGGATAATCAACAAGCCTAAATGAAAGGAAATAGATCAGAAATTTGGGACCCTGCAAAGCTGGAAAAGGGATAGGTTTTATGACAATAAATGGAGGAAACATCACTTAAAATAAGCCAGGAAGCCTGGACGCGGAGCTCTGATGTACACATCACTCCTGCAGTCTGCATAACCATCAGAAAGAATGAAGATAAGAATTATTTTGATAAGCAAGGACACTTTTCACATAGGAATTTCATCTGCTTTTAAGAAGGAAGAACCCTCCCTGTCCTGCTGCAAAGCATTAAGCACCTACTTGCCCCCCACCCTCGTGAGAAACCACAACAATTTCAAACTCCTGTTCTCCAATGAATGCATGTTAAAAGCAACCCTCTTCAATTTCCTCCTAAGACCTAATAAAAGACCTTCCTATTGTGTCTTTAGACTTATCTATGGTTTACTAGTTTGCCTGTCCTGATTATCAAGTCTCCTGCCACTCCCAAATAAACTCATTTTGCTAGGAAAGTAAGTAGTTGTTTTATTTTTAAGGTTGATGGTTTTAAAATTCTTTAGTGGACAAAGGCCCAATAATACTTCACACTGATTAAAATATTTTAAGCTAAAAGTCAGTGTTAAGGCTGTGGCACACAATTTAAAAAAGTCCAAAACTCTCCATTGATTAAAGTGCCTCTGGGTAAAATCAAATTATGACTTCTTATCGAAATCTGAGCGCTTCAGTAAGTGAGAGAGAAAGATGTGAAAGAACGAAGAAATAAATATTTGAGAACTTCTAGGAAAGCACTTTGGATGTGGTTACTGGCAATTGGACACGTCTAAAATCAAATGAGTCGGTAGTTTACTGAGTTTCTGAGAAATTTGTTTTGCAAAGAAAGCATAAACAGGTCAAAAGAGACTGTGACTGTCTTTAACCTCCTGCGACCCAGCTCAGGACTGAGAATTCCAACACCAATTTTCTATGTGATCGAGTGGTATACTAAAATACGAAGACTCACTCGCAGTGGAGGCAGGGCCCATGAAGAAATGGCATCTCAAGCAGTAAAATCAGGGATTGATCCCAATTTTCTTACCAGTCCAGGGTACGGGTTTTCTGCAATGTCTAGTCAGTAGAATTTCAGTGTTTCTATAGATCAGCAACTAACTAAAAGACATCATCCCCCTTCCTAATTGAGTATCGTACTTAATCAGTTTTCCTATCTTGTTTCCACCATTGCATATCGTGTGTCTGTGTGTGTGAGACTGGATGTTTCAGAGGGGAGGGATACTTGTCTTTTTAAAAATTCTTAGTACTGTACATTAAGAGGAATAATACCTAAACTCAACAGAGGGACTATAGTGTGCTTCTCAAAGATCTTCAACTTTGAGCTAGGTGTGGTGCTTGGGTACTTCTTTGGCACATCTTCTTTGGGAAGGTAGTAGGAGCTTTCCATCCATGGGATAAAAGGAGTAAATGGGTATTTAATATATAAACGAGTAGACTATGGCATAAATAGAAAAGCTTATCAAATTTCCTTTGGGTTTTCCTACAGTCTCTCCCTTACCTTGAGGGTAGGTGGGGCCAATGTCTTGTCAGTATAAAACATTTTAGAGACTTAAGACTCAAAAATGTCTAGTGTAAAAGAAAATATATCCTCTGATGTATTCTCCTGAATTATTACTTTATTATTCATAGACAATCTGTTGTGTTTTGGAATATGAATGTCAAGGGGGGAAAGTGTGTTTCTTATTCCATGCTTGCTTTCTGCAATTATGCTAGTCACTCTTTTATGTCAGGCAGAGAAGATGGATTTCCAGGTAAGTGTGCCTAAATTGGATATGACACCTGCATGGGAATTAAGGAAGTCAGGCAATGTTTTCTCATTTTTAGTTATGGGATTGAGTTTTCTGTAGTTTCCTAGTTTTTATAAAGCTATCTCATTTTTCAAAGAGTTTACTCTGCTGCCTCCATTTGAGTAAACCTGTAGATCAATCTTGAGTGTGAAATACAACAGAAAAGCCAAACCAAAGTATCTCTCATTCTATATCAAAACAATCTCTAGCAAATATTTATGTCCCAGGTCAAAGTTTTTATTGTATGGAATACAATATTAGGTCTAGAGGTATAAATCATTTTTTAATTATATCAAATATATGTACACACATGCATATAAATTAGAAATATATAGGATTAGGAAGTTTTACAATTTGGCACATTTTAGATTGTGACAATTCTGAATGCAAAGCAGGGAAGATAGCATCATCTTTACGTTTTTAAAAAAGAAAGTTCAGGTCCAGAGATTTTTAAGTGATTTTCTAAAATTAAAAAGCTAGTAAATGACCAAGCCATCATTAAATCTGTATATTATGACTACTAGTTTAGGTATTTCTGTTATATCACTATATGTTGCAGCGTGGTCAGGGAAGAGAGATATTTAGATGAATTTTGAGAAAAAAAATGGAATCAGAAATAACAAATCCTTAAAATACTCCATAAATTAACTAATATATTTTGGAAAATACAGAACTTTCCTGTGATTTAGTGTCTAAACAAACAAGTTCATAAAGTTTCTTCATAGCTCTGGAAATTTATGGAGATAAAGTCTCTATCTTTGGTGCAAGACATAGGGAAAAAAAAAAGACCTACCTTTTATATTCTTAGATATTCAAGGAAAGCTCAGGATATAAAGATAAATGGAAAGGAGATCTTTAAAAAAGCGCCAATGAATTTTTTTTCTGATGCATCAAACAAACCAACAGCCAGTTAATGCATGTAATTTATTGAGCACTTTGGAAACACAGAGCACTTTTCCTTTTCACGTAATCTATATAATCTCTATAAGGGACAGAAACGTTATTCTAGTTCCACAGATAGCAAGAAAAACGAAAGCAAAGAAGATAAACTCCTCCATTTAATGTCAGGTGGAGTTACTAGCACATTCATTTTTGGCTGGAGTCAAAGCCCTAATTCCTGTCCCTAATCTCAGTTCAAGCTGCCACGCAGAAGTACAGTTGACTTGGAAGCAGCTCTGTCTGCAATCTCTCCTCATTTTTTCTGAAAACCTACAGGGACATTTTTGTCATCATGGCATATGCTTATGAATAATTGCTTTCAAGTATTACACATTGCTAGACCCAATTTTTATGTTAAGTTACAACTGTCTCCGGGGAAATGTTATACTATTCGTTGCCAGGGTGTGAATGCAATTCAAAATCAAGATGCTACAGTCAAAGGTACAGCCACATGTAGAAGGGGAGAGCGTACCTACTTGGGGTAGATAGTCATGGCTGCCTATACAGTAGCGATTTTTTTCCTTTTTGTTAGCATAACAGAAACGTATTTGGGGTGATGTAAACCCCGTCCCAACCGATAAACTCTGTTAAATCAATCAGAATTTCCTTGCTCTTTGCTTTGTCTGTCTGCTTTGCTCTGAATAGACATAGCCTGATCACTCCGTCCTGGCTAATAAGAGCTAAGTGGAAGATGGCTTGGGGATGGAGAAACTTCTGGACAACATTTCTTTACTGATAGAAGATTTGAGAGGTGACCTTGACAGCCAGCATTAGGGAGAGGCCAGAAGAATTCAGAGGAATCAGCTCAACATTATTGGTCCACTTTATCTTCTGATTTTGTTATATAAACAAAAAAACACACTTAAGACTGAGGTTGGGTTTTCGGTTACTTGCTGTGGAAAAGAAAGTTAACTTAAATATTTTCCAAATTATGTTTCATAAGGTTATAAGACAGCTGATTAAGGACTTCACAAGCAAAGGAGAATTTTCTGCCTAATACTGAAGATTTAAATTTGTGTGACATAGATTGGTGTACTGTTACTATTATTATTAATTTTACATTGTGTCCCATATGTGATTTCATTTAAAAAAAAAAGAGAAAAGTTTAACTATTAAAATTTTTAGTATCTATGCTGTAGAAAACCACTGTAAAGCTCCTCAACAATAGTCTGTGAATGTCTGGAATTCTGCAAACATACTTAGATTTTACTCTGTCATTTCCTAATGTTAGATAATTTTTACAGTAATTTAAAATGTACCACATTCTGAATCATTTGAATGACTTCTTTATAATGCACCACATTTCAGAGCCTGTATTTGCTTTTTTTTTTTTTAATAGCCAGTGATACTTTAAAATGATATCATGTGACTTGTGTTGGCGATCATGTCTGGTTGCTTTCAGATTAGCTCGCCTTAATGTCAAAATGACATGTTTCAGGGCACCTGGGTGTCTCAGTGGGTTAAAGCCTCTGCCTTCAGCTCAGGTCATGATCCCAGGGTTCTGGGATCAAGCTCCGCATTGGGCTCTCTGCTCAGCAGGGAGCCTGCTTCCCCCCTCTCTCTGCCTGCCTCTCTGCCTGCTTGTGATCTCTGTCTGTCAAATAAATAAATAAAATCTCAAAATGACGTTTCTGCTGTTTAGCTCACATTCTATTTACTTTAACTTCTTACAAAGAAAAACTTCTTATCTGAAAATATTTCTTAATTAATTAATTAACGTTTGAAAGATTTTATTAACTTGAGAGAGAGAGCAAGAGCACAAGCAGGAGCAGAGGGAGGGGAAGAAAACCCCCGCTGAACAGGATGTCTGACATGGGGCTCAATCTCAGAACCTTGAGACCATGACCTGAGCTGAAGGCAGATGTTTAAATGACTAAACCACTCAGGTGCCCTATATTTCTTAATTCAAAAGACAATTTCATGAAATAGGTGACACAGTTCATATAATATGGCTGTGTAGAACTGCCAAAAATTTATGTGTGACATCTTTCAGATGGCTTAGATACTATCTTGGTAGCTCCTAACTTTGCCCCAATTTATTAGTAATAGAGACAACAGAGAAAATGGTACACATTCACCAAACCCATTGATAATCTGCAATTAGTTCTAGTCCTACACCTGAGTTCTATGGATTGTAGGCAGAAGAGATGCTTGCCATTTCCAAGCCTAACCCACCAAAATGCCTTTATCTGTTCTCTTTCTTCTGTCTCTTCCACTGTTGACATTGGGTGACTTTAAAGCGTAAAATGGTGGTGCCACCAGATGGGAGTGCCTTGAATGATGGAGTCACCACTTGGGGCACAACTACCCAAGAGCTGCCCCACCAGGAATATATGGGCAATGGATTGTATGAATGAGGAATAAACTTTTTGTATGTGAATCCACTGAGAATAGGGGTTGATTTTCACAGTAATTAATTGTATCAGGTATCTATTGTTGCATGTGAAGTTACCCCAAGTTAGTAGTTCAAAACAATAAACATTTATCATCTCCTAGATCAGTAATCTTAGAGTGGCTTAGTAGGTAGTTCTGGCTCAGAGTCTCTCATGAAGTTGGAATGGAAAGGTCATCTAGGGGTGCAATCATCAGAAGTTTGCCTGGGGGTTGAAGAATTCACTTCCAAGCTTACTTATGTGGCTGCTGGCTGGAGACCTCATTTCTTACCAACATAGGGCTGCTCCCAACATGAAAGCTGGGTTCTCCCAGATCAAATAATGAGAAGAAGAAAGGGAAAGAAAGAGAGAGAAAACAGGCACTTGTGATAGAAGCCATCCTTGATCTTTGTAATTTTTTTGTCTGAAGTGACATATTGTAACTTCAGCTTTACCCTACTGAGCATACTCAGTCCAATCCAGTATAATGTGGACGAATAGCACACAAGGGTACAAATTCTAGGAGACAGGTATTATTGTGGGCCATTTTGGAGGCTGGCCACCTCATTGATTTAAATACTCAAACTAATACATTAAAAAAAAAAAAAAAAAGCCTAGGAATATCATGGAACAGTGTAGTTCGGCTGATTTTCTATTTTCATCCACACAGATTTTATAATGTTTTGCCACCATTTTCTCATTTGTTAGTGAAATTAACATCCTGAAGTTAATTTTGAGGAAATTTGAAAACATAATATGGCTTTTAAGGCAATTTATAAAACTTGATCAGAACTACAAAACTGACTTAATTGACATTTATTGAGTGTCTACTACAAATGTACCTTGAGTATTTCTATAAACGATTTGGCATGAAAATGAGCTCATCTCATTATCATCTACTTTCAAAACTTTGCTCTTATACAGAACATGCAAAAAACAATTTCACTGAAAACCTTTTTTTAGATGGGGAAATTCAGTCATGATTATCATTACCCAAGGGCAAATAAATGACTCATTTGGTGTTTATTTTGAAGGCCCAAACCAGATTCCAACTGCATACTAATGTGGTAATTGCATTACCAGCTTCCTCTGATATATATAAACTACTCCAACTCTGCATTAGTGGTTTATGACATCAACAATACCAGCTGATTTAATCATGTTTTTCCCTTTAGTAAAGAGTCATATATCATTCTCCATAATAAGAGCATACCCTGTAGTGCCTATATAAATCTTCACCAATTCCTTACTATATCACATTCCTGTGCGTCTAATGTAACTCCTTCATCAGCAGATACACATTCATGTTTGCTGACTAAACATATTCATATTCACATATTAAAGATGAATAATTAAATTCACAAAAAAAATTAAAACAGGCTTTCCTTCAATTTTAGGATGGCATAATTCATTTACTTAGGAATTGTTTTGTGAATTTATACAACCTGTGACCTTTCAAACCCTAGGATCACTTTATATGTGGCTTGCTTTGCCTAAAATAAAAGGCACTCTTTTATTTTTTATTTTTATTTATTTTTTTATTTTTTTTTTAAAGATTTTATTTATTTATTTGACAGAGAGAGATGACAAGTAGGTAGAGAGGCAGGCAGAGAGAGAGAGGAGGAAGCAGGCTTCCCGCTGAGCAGAGAGCCCGATGCGGGACTTGATCCCAGGACCCTGAGATCATGACCTGAGCCGAAGGCAGCGGCTTAACCCACTGAGCCACCCAGGCACCCCGAGGCACTCTTTTATTTATTTAGTTTCATAATAAATGGGATGGCTGCTGTGCTGTTATATTACAATAAAGATATTTTATTTCCTATAGACTTTGTTATTTTAAAGGGTAGGAGGGAAAATCAATGTGTCATAACATCATAAAGCAACCCAGAAAATAAAAAAAAGATATAAAAGAGCCAATAAAAAAATACAATTAACTGATGATGTTTGAGCTTTCATATATACAAAAGTAAACTCGGACATAAGATGCAATTATGTGTTTTTGTTGTTTAAAATCACTTTAGGGGGCCAGACAAGTAAAGTTAAATGTCTTTCTTTTTTTTTTTTTTTTTTAAGATTTCATTTATTTATTTGACAGAGAGAGAGATCACATGTAGGCAGAGAGGCAGGCAGAGACTGCTACATACCAATGTCAATATACTTAATATTACTGAAGTGAGCACTTAAGATTGTAAATTTCATGTTATGTATACCTTAACACAATTGAAAAAATAAATTATGCTTTATAAGAGAAAGGTAATAAAATGAGCTTCATGTTATGAAACAAGATGGGATCAGGAGGGAGACAAACCATAAGAGACTCTTAATCTCACAAAACACTGATGGTTGTTGGGGGTGGGGGGGAGCGGGGAGGGAGAGGGTGGTGGGGTTATGAACATTGGGGAGGGTATGTGCTATGGTGAGTGCTGTGAAGTGTATAAACCTGGCGATTCACAGACCTGTACCCCTGGGGCTAATAATATATTATATGTTTATAAAAATAAATTATGTTTAAAAAAGTAAAAAGATACTCATGCTTACAATATAAAATTAATTGTATGGGGTTACTGAATCACTATATTGTACCCCAGACACTAATATAAAACTGCATGCTAATGATACTGGAATTAAAATAAATTTTTAAAAAATTTATAAAATTAATGAACTAAGAAAAATTTTATTTTAATTTTGAAAGTTACTGCATTTCGGTTTTGGTGATGAGTATCCTAGAATAATTAGCCTAATATGTGAAAATAGAAAAAAATTGAAAATTTTTGCCTCCCCACATTTCTGAGTCGTGTGGTCTTGCACATAATTTCAAGTCTAAATCTTGGTTTCTACCTTTTTAAAGGGTAGATGTTCATCAAAATAATCTGGCACAGTGTTTAGCACATAATAGATGTTCAATAAATGTGAGCTTCCTACTTTCCAGGTAAAAATCAGAATCCTGAATTAATAAATAGTGGGTGGTGATGGCTGCAGGTCAAACTGCTGAATATCAAAAACATATAGATAAATTTTAAAAAGAGCTTTGGGGTTCCTAGGTGGGTCAGTCAGTTAAGGGTCCTGCTGTTGTTTTTGGTTCAGGCCATGGTCTCAAGGTGAGATGGAGCCCCATATAAGGTTCTGTGTTCAGTGGGAAGTCTGCTTCTTTTTTTCTCTCTCCCTTTTCCTCTGCCTCCCCTGCTCCACACACACATGCTAGCACTAGCGCTCTCTCTCTCTCTCTTTTTCTATCTTTAAAACAAATAAATAAATCTTACAAAAAAAAAAAGGCCTCAATCAACATCATGATTACAGCCTTTAAGACTCTAAGCAGAGGATCCAGCTAACCATTACTGAACTTTTACCCCCAGAAACTGTGAAATAAGTATTTTTGGAAGACTTAAAAAAATAAGTATCCGTAAATATATTCACCAATACCTTTCTAAAAAATTATGAATCATTGTTTTTACTCTTAAATAATACTGGAAAATGTATACGGAAATATAGAACACACCCTCAGCTGATTTTTTTTAACTTTGTGATTTACAATAACTTTTCCTCACTTAGTTATCCTCATTAGGAATATCTAATCTGATAATTTTCTCAATTTTGATATTCAAAGAGATCAGAGCCCTCCAAATTCAGAATTGTATCCCTTACAATTGTAAGTTCATTAGAGTAACATCAAATACCAACTCATATGTAATATTAGATGAAATAGGATAGAGATGAATAATGCATAAAATCCAAATATCATTTGATGTCAGTAGCATGCAAGCATGTCTGGAAAAAGAAATTAGACTTTTGATGACCAAGGTTAATAATTATTCCTATTTATTTTAAGTTCTTTGAGGCATATATTGATAATGGGCACCCTATAAAATCTATTACTGTGCCTTGTGTAACTGTTGACAGTTGTCAATAATACCTGCTTGTTAAATGGTGTATCTTATTTGGGATTTAAATTGTCAGTTAGCTACATCAAATGTTGGCTTAGTCTTCAACTAAAAAATATTACTTTTTCAAAAGAATTACTAAGAATTTTAGGATACTTATGTTACTTTCAAATATTTTTTCTTTTCAATTAGAGACAACAGGATTTAAAGATTCCTTCTCTTAATAAAATATTTTAGAACTGAAAATACTCAAAACTCCTTTAAATTAAAGATACCTAATAATATTAGGGACCAGAGTATAGTGCTTAGTAACTTTTTTATGATGCTTGCTTTTAGAAATGCAATGTTTGGTCCTTGAAGATTTTCCTTGGTCCTTGAATATTTTCCTTGACAAAGATAAACTTCTGGATTACAGAAATTTTCAGATTGGACTTTAAATAAAATAATACTCTAATAGAGCTGAGACAACCAAGTAGGAACTGTGAACAAGGGGACAGGAACAGTCATCAGGTTACCCAAACAATAGTTTCCATCATGTCATTTCACCCATGGTTTCCACTAATGCAATACAGAGGAAGATTTCCTCACCTACTAATGCCATCAATTTAATTTCTAAAAGATTACTATTTGCCTCAAATATTTTATGGTTTCAGGTTAAACAATATGAATATAATCTGTTAAAATGTAAGAAAAGCAGAGGAAAGGCAAATATATGTGTGTTTACACACACACGTGTAGAAGTACTTTTATTTTGAATATGCAATGTAGATATTTTTATGCACTGTATATGTATAAATCACACTTGTATATAGGATAAAATATTGCTAATTGCATATACACCCATATTTGTATGTATTTTAAAGTTTTGCTTATATTCCAATTTTGGTTGGGAGTCACCGCAGTCCTAAACACAGGTCATTTTCATTTTCTGTATATTCCTACTATGCCAATATGCTATATCTCTATCTGTATAGATATAAGCAGAGGTAGAGGTATATGAATAACAGACTAACTGTACTATCACTTCTATTACAGAGAGAGAATTCATAGAGAAGACAAATGACGGCACTCAAATGGATTCAGAATACATAGTTTTTGTTTTAATGGAATACATTTCCACTATTCACACATAATGATATTTTATGGTAGACTTTCAAGTTCACGGTTCAATAAAAATAAGAATGCCAAGAAACATTCTCAAGGTGGTATTTTACCTAAGTCCCCAGTGCTATGACAAAGGAAGAAAACAAACTGGCTACAATTTATCAAGAAGTAGAATTTCCTAAACTGCCATCCTATATATTTTCCACAGTTTCAGAGGTCCATTTAAAAACATTTAGCAAAATAGTATATTGGCAAATTATTGCTCATAGAATGAAGACTTGATTCTGTATTCAACGTAGCAATCTTTTTTTTTTTTTTTTTAAAGATTTATTTATTTGACAGAGAGAGAGAGATCACAAGTAGGCAGAGAGGCAGGCAGAGAGAGGACGGGAAGCAGGCTCCCCGCTGAGCAGAGAGCCTGATGCAGGGCTCCATCCCAGGACTTGGAGACCATGACCAGAGCCAAGGGCAGAGGCTTTAACCCACTGAGCCACCCAGGCATCCCACATAGCAATCTTGAAGAAAACAATCATATTCCTAGGCTACCTGGTGCTTGTAAATTATAGGGTAGTATAACTGTTGTATAGAATTTGACTAAGCATTCAATTTCATTTTCTCTTAATTGGGGCTAATTCTATGTAGAACAAAATGCAATGTGTTTTAATGATGTATATGGTTACTTTAGACTCTTAATAAAGTCAAATATAATCATTCAGCCCACAAAGTCAATGGACCTTGAGTCTGAATCATCAAATAAAGCAAATATTCATTCTATGCTTTGTTGTGTAGACATAATCCCAAAGTGAATTCATTATACAGTGATTGATCTTCTTCCCCAATATAAAGTTCAATATCTTACAAAGAGTTATTCAAATAGATTCTAAACAAATCAAAACAGTGAAGCACTGATACATGAAATGACAGTAATGCCCATGAAGGAAATGCTACATTTGCACATAGTAGACATTAATATAAGTTTGTGGCACTGTTGCCATAGAATCTGTCACATGCCTGAATAATTTTGCATCCTCATGAATTTTTTATCACTTAGTCTGGCTTACTACGTTACCATGATCTTTTAAAAAATGTTTTCAATGTGGACCAAAGCATTAATCATTGGTCTACTGTCATTGACTTGGTTTTCCTGCTCATACCCTAAATTGGAGTATTGATCTTATGAAGTTCATATTGGATAATATGATAAGTAATCATAACAATGAAAATTAAAAGGCTAATTTGAACCACAAGTATACAGCAATGATAAAGTATGGTAAAGACTAGAATAGGGCTTAAAAAGTATAGAATCAAAAAAAAAAAAAAACCTGTAGAACCAAATTATATGCATTTCAGATGACCCTGAAAGATCTTGAAAACATAAATTTTAGTGTAATGGACATACAATGATAAACATTTAAACACACAAATCAGAAGTAAGATTGACTTATTTAAAGTGATTTTCAGAAAAAATAATGATACGTATCAGAAGATTCTGTAACTAACTACTGGGAGGAGAGAGTGAGAAATATAAACTGGCATGCTTATACACATGTACAGACACAAAACTATTTAATATTTGGATCTCTTAAAAAATCTTGAAAAAAGAAGAGACTTTTTTCAGTTTAAAGAATATGAAAAATAAAGAAATACTGTTAAAAAATTATTCATATTTACTGTAGCAATAATGTATGACATAAAAGTGGGTAGGGACCACACTATATGACAAACTGAGGTCAGAGTAGTGAACTGGCCTAGTGGTCAGAAAATAAAGAACCACAGATCTGCATTGGCATTAATTAGGTGTAAGAATTTGGACTTCTAACTTTTCCTCCTGCCTCAGTTTCTTCATCTATCAAGTTTTCTAAAGTTGCTGAGCTGCAAATTAAATAAAGAAATTCAGTTTTATGTTTAAGACTTTAGAAATAAGGAATTGGTATCTGATAATTTAATGAATTTTCTTATTTTTTCTCTTGAAGACCATATTTATGTCACTAATCAACTAAACCCCTTAGCTCTCAGGTTAAATGGGAAAATGAGTATGATTTAGGTTTATACATACCAAGATCATCTGTATACATGTTTTACTTAAATTCTCCAGTTAGTATGCATACACATTTTCTTGTTTCTGATTTACTCTTTTAGTTCTTTAAAAATATGTATTCCATTAAAGAACCCATACCAATCAGCCTTCATTTAAGCTTTGCATTTTTAAAAGATTTTTTAAGTTAATTAATTAATTTATTTATAGAAAGAGGGCATGTGCATGTGTGTGTGTTCTTGTGTGTTTTGGGGGCAGTGGAGGGGCCAAGGGAGAGGAAGAGAAAGAATCTCAAGCAGACTCCATGCTGAGTGCAGAGCTCCAAGCAGGGCTCAGTCTCACAATCCCAAGATCATGGCCTGAGCTGAAATCAAGAGTTGGTCATTTAACCTACTGAGCCACTCAGGCATCCCAAGCTCTGCATTTCTCTAATGATTCCCTTTATTAAGAAAGAGAATTTAAGTGTTTGGAGATCAGTAAGATTGGATTTAGTTGTTAAGGTATAGCAACTTAAAAACATTGATAGTATCAGTTTAGAAAATATATGTGATTTTTTTTGAAAATGGATAAATATATGTTCTTAGTTGTAGATCTAGTACAATCAACATCTTTGGGAGGGTTTTTTTTTCCATTAATATTATAATAAAAATTATGAGGTGACATCTTGAATTGTTAGTAATTCTAGAAAAGTCTGCACCTTAAAACTCAATTTTTGAATAAGAACAGAAAAAGAAAACTTTGTGATTATCAATAAAATCAATAAAGAGAAAAGATGAATGAGAAGTTTGGGGTATTTTGAATGTTAAGGTGTTCTGGGGCCGTTAAAATGGCATGATGGCCATCTTAAGGTCAACCCAACCTATCAATAAACTGAATAAGCAAATTTTATAAAATCCAGCTGTATGAGGTGGGGCTTGTTTTAAAACACAAGGCTTAGGTGTTTTCCACCCTAATTAGAAGAAAAAACTCTGTAGCCAAAAAGAGGCAAGATAACATGGAGCTGCCTCTAGCCATTGACCATTATTTTGTTTTAAACAGCTTTTTTTTTTTTTAATTTTATTTATTTATTTGAGAGAGAGACAGTGAGAGAGGACATGAGAGGTGAGAAGGTCAGAGGGAGAAGCAGACTCCCCCTGGAGCTGGGAGCCGCATGCGGGACTCGATCCCGAGACTCCAGGACCTTGACCTGAGCCGAAGGCAGTTGCTCTACCAACTGAGCCACCCAGGCACCCGACCATTGTTTTGTTTACCTTGCAAGAGCTTCATCACTTACTTGCATCACTTCAATGCAAGGGAAGGAAATATGTCTGTCTCTATAGGCAGAGATTCCATTTCGATGATGAAATATCAAAATTCAGCTGTCAGGAACAGCCTACTATCTAAAAAAACTTCTTATCAAATGAGGTTTCCAGGGCACACCTGGTATAAGGAAGCACACACAAAGCCTGACAAGAAGCCTTTCCAAACCATTTTGTGGTGCTCTAAAAATGTCTTTTAGTTCTTTTAAAAAAAATTGTCAAAACCTAAATCAAACACCATTTTCTTAGTAATTACATGTTGAAGGATGTAATCATTGCAGCCTTCTGAAACTGAGAGACCAGTCGCCCTGCTTTGGGCATTTTTCCACAGTTGCTTTTGTTAATGTACTAATGAGCCATTGTCACAATGGAGCCAACCTGGCATTAGCACTTACAATAAATTTACTGCAAGAACACTGCTGTTTGTAATTAGCTCTTCATTACACAATCAGGCTGATTTAGAGAAACTCTCATATGATTTGCTCAGCAAATGAAGCAATATAATTACACCTCACTTCAAATCAACAAATTAGACTGCTGTTTGCAATTGGCTGTATTATGTACTATTAGTGCCCGGGCAATTGCAGGCCTGTTGCTTCCTTTAACACTTAAGTAAAGTAAGTCTAATTAAAGCACTGAATATTTCTGTAGATGCAAGAATAGCTACATGATGGTCACAGTTTTTATAATTAAAGAGGGGACCCAAGATTTATGTTCAGAATATTTTATACTCAACTCAAGCCCTGGCCATTTTGGGCTCTTGTGATCGAAATCAGAAACTAAAAATGTAACAGGATGGAATGAAACGTTTCTTTTGAAACAAATTACTGCTTAGCAAGGGCACATGAAAACTGAGTAAGATTCAAGTTAGGTTAAAGCAGAGGAATGAGTTACCCATTCAGTTGTGCATTTCTCAGTACTAGACATTTAGTATCCACCAGCTAGCATAATGGCTTGTGTTAGTTCCTTTTCCTCATTGGGTCTTTGACTCTGGAAGAATCTATGCACCAGTTGTAGTAATCACTGGGAGAGGTAATTGGCAGGAGTTTTAGAGATGGGTTGCCAGACTTAGCAAATAAAAATTCAAGGCATCAGTTAAATTCAAATATCTTGCATCTTATCTGGCAATCTTGTTTTAGAATATTGGAAATGTGTTCCTGTGTGTTAAGCTGAAAAACTGAAAATTCAAAAAATAATTCCCCAAAAAATAATGGATTAAGAAAATAACTGTCAGTGAGTCCATGAGTTTTGGTTAGGATCGTGCCTCTCCATTAACAGTGTACACTTCTTTAGTTGAAAGACTATGTCACTTCATTTCTAAATTCCATATTGTTGACATTTAGGAAGATTACCGGCCACAAAATAAGTCAAAAAAGAAGAGAAGAATCAGTGATTATACTTTTTTATAGTATACACTTAACCAAATGAACCATGTAGGCACCCCATTCTCACAAATTATTTGAAGATATTGACTAATGAAGATACTTTATAGCATATTAGAAAGTTAATTAAAAAAAAACCACAAGTGTCCAAGGTTAAATGTTAGAAAATTGGGCTATGGTTTGAAATGTAATGACCTGATATATTTTCTAAGAACTGCTGATCTGAGGTCACTCATTTTTCTACATAATAAAAAAATAATGTACTTTAAATGTGTTCCTCTTTCCCCTCGATTTCTACATTTCAGAAGAGTACCAACAACAATTATTAGTCAACATCTTTAAATAATTTTTAAAATGGAATGAATCAATGCAAAACTCTTCAAAATAAAAATTATAAAACTAAAGTCTAGTAAGTTCATTTGACCATTAGCGCATCAAATCAAACAGCAGAGTTCAGTATTAGAGAGTATGTTCCTTTTGCTTTGCGGAAGGTTTTGTGTTCATTTGCATTCTTAGAGTGTTATGGGGAAGTGATTTTTTTTTTTCCATGAGGTTAGTCAAGAAATGTTTTTATAGCAATTCAAAAAGAACTGTGTGGTTGAAATCTTTCTTATCTCTGGTGCTATGTTATTCTTCAATGTAATAATAGTGACTTATTGAAGAAACCTGGTAACATTTAGGAAAATGAAATATTTCTCTCTAAAAATTATAATCTTTATTTTCATTTTTTTTTAAAAAGATTTTATTTATTTATTTGACAGAGAGAAATCACAAGTAGATGGAGAGGCAGGCAGAGAGAGAGAGAGAGGGAAGCAGGCTCCCTGCCGAGCAGAGAGCCCGATGCGGGACTCGATCCCAGGACTCTGAGATCATGACCCGAGCCGAAGGCAGCGGCTTAACCCACTGAGCCACCCAGGCGCCCTATAATCTTTATTTTCAAACAGTGGCAGTTAACTGCTTTGGATATTAAATTATGCTTTAAGTGTATTTTGATAGTGGAAATGATGTTACTGAAAGAAAGGTAACAGTACCGGTGACCTCATTGAGAAATTTTCCATACTATCTTTTTAAATGACAGGTTTATAAATCATTCTGTAAAGAGCACTGCATCTACTAGTTGAACACAGATTCAATTTCAAGTATGTAAGGGAAAATCATTTTAGTAATCACAGGGACAACATCACAGTGTTAAGTACATTGCACTAAGTAGGACAACCAGCAGCAGCATAGAATCAAGCCAGCAGCTCCCCAAACAGAAGAGAGAGAGAAAAAAAATGTTATCTTCCCTACATACTCATAGACTGCAGTGAAATGGCACATATGAAAAAATTTCATGTGAAATAAAGGTACCATAGGGAGCATTATTGTTAAACTACTGAAGTATAGTGAACAGAGAGTTTGATGTCGGAAGATTGGGGGAGGGGGTTCTTTCTGTGTTACGAAGAGCCAATCTCTCTTCCCGTTTTTTCCTCTCTCTCTTTTCCCCAGATGCTAGAGAAGTTGTACTGCTAATACTAAATGGCTTAAAAAGATTCTTCACTGGATTTTATCTTTACAAGTAAATAAAAATTTTGGCTGCATATTATTTCCATTTCTGTGGGTCTGTTTCTAAAGTTTATGTGTCATATCCACAGCATAGTTGAATTCAGACATAAATGTAATGAGACAATTGGCAAGAAGCACAGTTTCTGTGTCAAAGTGAATTAAAAGTGTATGTGTATACTTAAATAAGCAGGCCATAAATTTATAGAAAGACAATGAGATACAATTGACCTTAACATTATTTTCAAAAAGGGCAAAAAGCGTGAAAGAGAAATAAGCTATTTTCTTCAACTTAAAACATTTGTAGTGGATGGGAAATTTTATATCTTGAGAAATATGCTTTGGGGGATTAAAACCAAGTGTGGTTTGGCCTATAGAAATGGCCATCACACAGGTACCTGGGTGGCTCAGTTGGTTAAGCGTCAGCCTTTGGCTCAGATTGTGAACTCAGGGTCCTGGGATTGAGCCCTGTGTGGGGCTCTCTGCTCAGCTGCAAGTCTGCCTCTCATTCTGCCCCTCCCCCTGCTTGTGCAGGATCTCTCTCTCTCTCATAAATAAATAAAATCTTAAAAAAAAAAAAAGGAAGTGGTCGTAGCAAAGCCAACAGCTTAATTAGATTCTGAGTGCCATATGGAATATTGAACTTAGCTTTATTTCTCCCTCTTTGGGAATGAAAATTAACTTTAAAAAATAGAGTTAATAGACAGTATAGTCCACTAATAGCAGATTATAAGCAGTAAAATTATACAGAAGCCAAAATTAAGAACAGGATAAAGCTCTATATGATTTTCACACAGTTCTGTGTATTGGTTCATGTTTCAGATGTGATTCATTGTTCATGTGACAGAAACAAAACAAATGAAAGAATATGGAAGTTAATAAGGGATACAGAAATTAAAACTTGAATTTGGCAAAAAGATAAGAAAATTACCCCGAGTAGAGTCACCTGTATGTCTATCTCTAACACCACAAAATATTGGATTTGCTTTCTTTCTATTTTCTGTATTTCTGCTAGACAATTTCATCCCTGATTGTCTCATTCATCATTCATAGTGACATGTTTGCATTTACGTTTCACTTCACAAAAAGAATAGCTCTCCTGTGCCATGTATGTCTGTCACTCTTAGTAAAGGGAGACACACAGTCAAGGAGGTGATAGTCATGTGGACATGTCTAACAGACATGCTTGTTAAAGGCCTGACTTCACAAGGCCACTCCTTTCGAAGCACTCATTGTCCTAACCTCTCCTGCTGGTTTCTCTTGGATCTTTCTTCTCTAGCCTTCCTTCCAACAGTAACCTCCCCTCACGCTTCCATCTCTTCATCACTGAGCCTTTGTTTATGCTGCTCCTCCATTTGGAGCCTGTCACTCAGGCTGTACCTTCTAAATATGACAAAGCCTCTAAAAACGTGTTATGAGTTCTAAGTGTCCTGCAGTATTTTACTTCTCAATTTTTCTACAGTTTTTGTGGTATTTATAGTCTGACATTGTGTGTTTTTAAAATATGTCATTGTTCAGTGTTGCCCACTGGCAAGACCACATGTATCTTGTCCATATCAATTTTTTGTCCCGGATGTATCATTATGTAATTGATAAATTAATTGATAAAATGTAGTCATTTTATCAATATATGTTTTGACAATTTCGTAGGAGATCTTTGTCCATATTGATAAAATCATGGTGGCAAATCAATTTTGTAAAATTAAAATTGACTTGAATTCATTCTCCTGAGAGGTTAATAATAATCTTATAATGTAAATAATATGTAAGTGCCAAAGAAACTTAGCTGGACTTTGACTTTACCTTGCACTTACTAATTCTACCCATACTCAAAAAAACACCAAAATATATATATATATATATATATATATTTGTTAAACTCAAAGAAAAAAATTAAATTACCTAGGTGATAATTGATTGAAAATTCTAATCAGTAAAATTGATATTTTTTGTTGTTGTTGTTTCAAAAGAGCACACATCCAGGGGCACCTAGGTGGCTCAGTGGGTTGAAGCCTTTGCCTTCAGCTTAGGTCATGATCCCAGCGTCCTGGGATCAAGCCCCACATGGGCTCTCTGCTCAGCGGGGTACCTGCTTCCTCCTCTCTCTCTGCCTGCCTCTCTGATGATTTGTAATCTCTGTCTATCAAATAAATAATTAAAATCTTTAAAAAAAAAAGAGCACACATCCTAGGACTTTTAAAATCCTCTTATGATACTGTTTATTTAGTCCTTATGATTTTGCACAAAAAGGGAATGGCTAAATCTTCCAACTGGTTTATTGTTATAGATCTGACAACAAATGGTATAGGCTTAAGTGAGAGAAGCAAGACTTTTAAATACTTATACACAGAAAAAAAGAAAACTTTCTGAGTCAAAGTGAATAAAATTGTCATTATAAATATTCACAATGAAAAAAAGTTTCTTTTTTTTTAAGATTTATTTATTTATTTATTTGACAGACAGAGATGACAAGTAGGCAGAGAGACAGGTAGAGAGAGGAAGGGAAGCAGGCTCCCCTCTGAGCAGAGAGCCCAACGCGGGGCTCGATCCCAGGACTCCGGGATCATGACCCGAGCCGAAGGCAGAGGCTTAACCCATTGAGCCACCCAGGTGCCCCCACAAAGAAAAAAAATTTAAAGTAAGTGGGATGATATTAGTCTTCATTTAAGTGTCATGTTTTGATTTCTCAATTCCAATCTAGAGTATTTTACCTATATATGAGAAAAAGTCAGCCCAGAAGTTTTACTTTTCCACAAAGTAAAATAAAATAGGAAAACAAAATCATATAAAAAAGACACATACCTAGGGTTTCTTCTATGTGAAGTAGAAATAGACCAGAAATAATATCTAATAATACTTTAACAAAAATATATTTATTAAAATTAGATTTTTAGGATATACTATGACAGTCTATGAATGATTGGTTCGGTCTCTGACCTGCTAATATGAATACATACTACTCAGTGGCTCCTGGAAATTTATAAAATAAAGGGGAAAAAGTAACATTCTTTTTTTTTTTTTAAAGATTTTATTTATTTGACAGAGAGCAGGAGCACACAAGCAGTGGGAGCATCAGAGGGAGAGGGAGAAGAGGCTCCCTACTGAGCAGGGAGCCCAATCCAGGACTGAATCTCAGTATGCTGGGATCATGACCTGAGCCCAAGGCAGTTGCTTAACCAACTGAGCCACCCAGAAAATAACATTCCTGAGAATGAAGTAATTAATGAAGATTAAGCTTATACTAAAAGCACAACTCATGCAAATTAAATTGTTCCTTGCTTACTCTGTGTCATTATTTTCTCCATAAAATTGTGAAGATTAATACAGAAATTTTCAGAAAATAGATGCTAGCCAGAAATAAAAATCCACATAATCCCTTGGCCAAAGTAAATACTATTAGCATTTTATAATATATACTTGCAGTTTTTTTATATATGCACACATATACATATAATATATATAACATACAATGTAGCATATATGTTAATATATGATAATATATAATATATAAAATAACAATAATAATATATATCAAGAATATATAATATAGAAATACATAAAATAATACAAATACATATATACATATATGTAATATACATATGCATGTAAACATGCACAGATATTTTATTCATAAAATTGATTTAGTTTATGAGGATATTAATAATTATACCATCCTAACTCCACATGCAAAACAATATCTGTTTCACATGCTCTGCTACTCATTAAACAGATACACTATAAGCTCACGTCATTAAAAATGTGGTGGAGGGGCGCCTGAGTGGCTCAGTTGGTTGAGTGACTGCCTTCGGCTTGGGTTGTGATCTCAGGATCCTGGGATTGAGCCCCACATTGGGCTCTCTGCTCGGCAGGGAGCCTGACGCCCCCGACCCCCTCACTCTGCCTACTTGTACTCTCTCCCTCTCTGTCAAAAAAAATAAATAAAATCTTAAAAAAAAGAAAGTTGTGGTAACAAAATATATTTTTTAACAATATTTATATTGTTAAAAGTATTGTGAGCCAATTTAAAAGTTGGATTTTCTTATGCTAACTTTAGTATTACTTTTTGAATATATATGAAGGTGTAACACTGTAATGTTTCTAATATTTAGTGTTTCTAAATAGCTCAATAGTTTGTTCATAAGAAAAAAAGAAAAAAAGTTGACAATGGCAAGGTAAATTGTCTAAGAATATCAAAAAAAAATTATGAAAGCAACCCCATAAATACAAATTAACACAACTATATTTCCATGCCATTGAATATACTCCCACTAAATTATTTGTAGGGATTGAGTACATTTGTTGAGTTGATGGACCATGTTCTATTGAACCAATCCCTTATTGTTGGGTGTTCAGTTTCCAGTTGTCATTATTATAGAAAACACCAATATACTTTCTTATGATTTACTTATTACAGTAAAGAATACAGAATCTTTTCCTTACTACAGTCTATTTCTTTCTTTCATCTCAACACATAACTCAAGTAATAAACAGATTGCTAAAGGCTAATCTCATTTTGAAAAGGACAGTGCCAGCCTCTAATGGATCAAATCTAATAATGCTTCCCCCACATTGGATGAGGGTTCTCTGAAACGGAATGTGGAAAAGGATAGCACTCAATTCATCATCTGTCATTTCTTTCATAAATGCCATTTAAATATTTATTCATTTTATTAATAAAAGATCAGTACCCCTGATATCTTGGTATTTTGACAACTCATTTTAACACTAGTCAGTTAGGATCAGTTCTTAAGTAGACATTGACTAATTACTTTTAATAAGCACTAGCTCCTTTTGCTCCTGTTCTATTATCATAATTTAAGAATATTTAATTGCTTTCATGAATTTCCACAAAAATTGGAATGTTAGCACCTGGAAGCTGTTTTTCATGTGGAATTATTTTGTCATATTAGGACTATGTGGTAAAGAGATTTGCAAAGTATATGCTTCTTTAGAAAAAGAATAGGAAAAACAATTAGTTAACGGGTGGCATTCAGTTAGAGGAAATTGATAGAGTTGAGAAAAATAAGAACCCACAGAAGAACAGACAATCTAAAAGTAAAGTGAAAGAAAGCCTATACTATACCCATAATCTTACTTGGAAAAGAAAAGGTAGAATAAGAAATACATTTAGAACAGTTAAACACATTTTTATTTCAACTACAAATGTACAGTCCATGTGAGGTGAATCAATTAAACTGTTACATGCATATAATTACTCAAAAGTTCCTTGAACTTGTAAGAAATTGGCATGTGTCTCCCAGCGTTTCAAAGATTATACACCTTCACATTACAAATGAAGGGCAAAGTATTACTCTCTAAATCATGCTCAAATTCCAGTAATGCTTCTATTATCTTAACCCTTTTGTAGACGTCAAGGAGATGGACTAATTTCGGTTATATCTAATGTGAAATCTAATGTGGAAAAGTTAATAGCAGTACATGAGAAAGAGTTCGTATGCTCGAACGTGCTATGGTCTGAAAGTCTGTGTCTTCCCAAAATTCATATGTTGACAACTTAAATGCCCAAGGTGATGGTTTGCAGAAGTGAAGCTTTGGGAGGTGATTAGTTCATGAGAGCACTACTTTCATGAAGGGGATTAGTACCCTGATAAATTAGTACCCAGAAGCCTTTATCGCATCAACAAGGTGAGGATACAACTTCTTGTTGTAACCTCTCATTGTAAACCTCTCACTGAATCCTGGAAGAGGACCTTCAGGTTGCCATGCTGGCATCTGATCTCAGACTTCCAGCATCCAGAACTGTGAGAAATAAATTTCTGTTGTATATAAAACTACCTTTATATGGTATAGCATCAAACACCTCGCCCAATGGCCTGGGACAATATATAAATACAAAGACTTCTAAAGAGTTTATGTTAACTATCATAAACCCATTAAATATGATCCGTTTTAATGATCACACACACACACACACATCTATAGAATCTCTTTCACATAAACACACAAACACAAAAAGACATTTATGTATCCTGCAACGATATTATTTTACAATTAGTAAAGAACGCTTCCAAATTTGAACTGATGGATCTTCCATTACTAATTCTGAAAGTAAGTAAACAAAATGAACTGGATTACGTATTTAACCATTGCATTAAATAAAATGCTCAAGTTTATAATTTTCTTTTAATTGGAACACAGTGATAATTATATAAAAATAAAATGGTATTCATGTACTTTTTATGAATACTTTCTATTTTTTCCTTTGAGCCATGGCAGTATATTCTTACTGCAAATCTCACATTTCCTAGAAGATGGAATTATAGTATTGTTGAAACAGAGCTATGATTGTTGTCCAAGTTATCATAAGTTATTCAAAGGCAAGTTTTACTGAGAACTGATTTTAATAAAAGAGAAAGTACATCACCAGTTTTGGCCACAGAACGGGAACCATATGCCATTTTCAGCAAACTGTCACCTGGTTTGTAGTTAACCATAAGAGACTCTTAATCTCACAAAACAAACTGAGGGTTGCTGGGGGAGAGGGGGGATGCGGAGAGGGTGATTGGGCTATGGACATTGGGGAGGGTATGTGCTATGATGAGTGCTGTGAAGTGTGTTAGCCTGATGATTCACAAACCTGTAGCCCTGGGGCAAATAATGCATTATATGTTAATAAAAATAAAAATAATAATAACAATAAAAACAAGCTATGGCAAGCTATAGCTATGTCCCAAATTTTTGGTCATGAAAGAAATTATAAACTCAGAAATAGTAAATCAAGACAAATAACATATAGAGATGCTGTGGGCTAGATAAAAGAAAAGAGTAATTGTAGTTACACAGGCTGTAGAGTGGAAGAAAGCCAGTTTTCTGACAATAGGAAATAAATGCCAAGGGAGGACTCTTGGTAACTTAGTCTGAATGAAGGAGGATCCAGGTCAGGGAGGAAGAAGCTACATCAAGTGTTTGATATTAATGGGTATAATTTTGGTGTGGCAGGTACTATATAAGCATCCCAAACAGACCAAATGGACCCTGCTAAAATTATTTCACATATAAGGACTGTCTATTAGTATCACCATCAGGGTGTTTGTCAGAAAGGCTGCCATTAGCATGCTTAGTTAAGTTGAAACTTAACAGGTTCAAACTTTTTTCCTTCCCAAGTGATAAAAGGAGAAAATAGATTGCATGCCTACTGTGACTTTACACATATATTGCCTTTAAAAAAAATCAGAATCAGTATTTATGTCACTTTATCCTATGTGAATAGAAATAGTAGTTTTCATAGTTATAATTCATTTTCATTAAAATGTTTGAAAGTCAGTTTCAACAAAAAGAAAAATATGGAAAATGAAAGTCTAATGTCAACTAATTATAGGACAAATATAAAGTTGTGGCAAAGTGAAACTCACCAAAATTTAGAAATTCTTATAAATTTCTAAATTCAGATTACCTGTATACAGATTTTTTTTTATCATATTAACCATGAACAACCAAACATCTTCATCTCTTTAATCTGATACAATTTTTCACTGAACTTTTATGTATGGTTTCTTTTTTTTTTTAATGTATAGTTTCTTTAGTAAACAGGTTTCATAATAAAAATCTAAAATAATGTATACCTATGTATCAAATTTTTTATGCCTCCAGTGTGGGCAACAGAATTAAAATTATAGTGGGAACTGAAGGTAAAGATAATGTGAAATTCTCCTAACTTTTTGAGTTCTCACTGGAAGCCTGAATAAATTAGTATTAATAAATTGAATAATTAAGGAAATCCCAGGAGTGAAATTCCCAGAAGTGAAAATCAAATATCTTATAAAAGTAGTTAAATAAAACTAACTAGTTGGGCACTCATGATATTTAATTGTGTATAACAGGATGATTCTACAAGAGAAATCTTGTAGAAAAATGTATACATATATAATATATATGTATACATTTACACATATAAATAATCTTATACCCCAAAATATTTTTGTATGCAATACAAAGATTTTTGCATATCATGCATACTATAAACTTTCAAGATAAAGATGGGGTTTTATAAAAAGACACTATGCTTCATCATTCCATGTATCTTTAATGAACAAAGATGTTCCCTAAAAATGAAACCGATGTTACCAATCTGCTATGCAGAGTTATTGGAGTCTCTCTATTTTGCAAATTTGGCCTGACAATAACCACGTGTGGGTTCCAGAGATGGAAATAAGAAAGTAGAAGAGGTGGCAATTTTGACAACTTGGGATAGATATGTGGAGGAGGGGTAATGTTGCCCAGTCCTTACAAGTGCTTATCTTGTTCTTACCTTCCTCAAGTTTTTTTCTCCCAGAAGCTAGGCATTTCCAATTGGCAACCAAATTTGTATCAGTTCCTATGAGACTTTGTTGGATAAGATTCTTGAAGTCATTGCATAGTCCATCTACCTAGTAATACACAATGTGCACGATCTGATGACTAAGTAGAAGACTTTCTAAATTTTCCATGTGGTTGACAATACACAATTAACAAATGAGGGGTAGTTTAAAGAGAAGATATCATCCCATTATATGCCAGTAGTCCCTTAGGCATCCATAGCAATATTGACATCAAGTTTATGAAAATAATTTGAAGAATATGATTGTTCCTAGACACCCAGTCTATAGTTTGTGTAACACCATAATATGTTAATGGGTTTATACATTTTAAATAATATTGACTTGTTTTAAGACAACTACCCACTCTTTTGTACCATTTTTCTGTTAAAATCTTTTACCTTATTGTATGGATTTTATCTTTTCATTCTGACTTGCTTAAGAATGCCAACATTTCTGTTTTACATGCTCTGTGAGTAATCAAAGCTTCAAGGATCCTCAGTATAAAACCTTTGTGCATTTCCCATTTCTCTGTGTTAATTTAATATCACTAATTAACATTTCTATTTTATGCTTCTCATTTAAACAAAGTACATATTTCAAGTCATTATTAGTTATACTTATTCTCTTCCTTAAATAATACTGTTTTTGTTCTGGTAACTAAATGCCAAAGAGTCTATAATTGCTCTATTTCACAGACAATCTCTGAAAAAACTGAGAGTATGTTAAAAGAAACATTTGGAAACAGAGATATTACAGAGTTGAAAAATAAATTAAATTTTCAAGATATTAGATTGTCTCCTCCCAAAGTATTTGATGTTATTTTCTTTTTGTTAACATACATATTGTTTATTTTGCTAAGGCAAATTTAACTAGTAAGGAAAAAATAAAATCAAAGCAGATAAAATGCTTCTATAAGCAGTTTCCAGCATTCAACCATAATACATATGTTAGAAAGTGTATCATTAGTTACTTCCAAGTAATCCATCATACAATGTGAATCTGTCACTAAATTAAATTCAAATGATGAAATGGAAACAGGAAGCTATAATAGCCAACAGACTGAATTTGGATTTCAGCATTAACTTTTGTGTTATATATGTCTATTCATTTATTTTGATTACTATATAAACAGAATTATTAGTAGTTTCTACTCATTATATTTCCTATTTAATTTATAACCTTTTAATAAAAATGTATAGTCTTTATTTTTGTAATAAACTTGGACAAATCTGCCTATTGATTAGTTTTTTAAAAAGAAGCAATTATATTTGTGATGATACATCATTACAAAATTTTTTACTATTTTAGTTATTTCTAGTCTTATTTTAATTATATCCTTCTTTTCTCTTTTTTCTCTGTTGTTATTTTTAAAACATTTTGATTTGGATACAGTTAATTAATTTTATCCTGTTTAGGATATCCTGTTGAGAAAGTTTTAAACATTTTATCTTATTAATTTTTATTAGTAATAGTTTCAGGAGATATTTAAACAATTACTACATTGTCAATAAATTAGGCACAAGTATCTTATTCCATACTACCCTAAAGGATTTCACTTGAACTTAAAATAAAATGTAGGTCATGGATCATGAATGTATAATATAATCATACATTTCTGAATTTTGAATTCTGAATTTCTGAATTTTGAATTTTGATGATTAAAAGCTATCCTCAAGACATTAGGGATTAGGATAACCAATGAAAGAAGTTTTGCAAAGAAAAATTTATACATAAAGCAAAATATATACATATGTTGCATAATTTTTCTAGTTACTTATTTTTGAATCGCTAATAATAGAGATAATGATTTATTTTGTGTGGTGTATCACTTAGGTATGGTTTAATTGAATTTGTCCCCTAAAGCAGGTAGCTAACACCAAATTCAGTGTTTGGAAAGTTAATTAGATGTTCTACATGAGATGTAAGTGATTTCCTCATTTATTATTTTAGTCAACATAATGGTCTTATTACGAGGATAAAAGCACTTCTTCTAATAAGCTGAATATGAATCTCAGAAAGTACTTAAATAGGGACTGTATTAACTAATACAGCCAATTGTAGTTCAGACTGACTCAGATAAAATGCTACTACCAAATCTCAGTAAAATAAACTTGATTCCATTTGACAGGATTGCCTTTTGAATATGTAATGTCTATTGCCTGTTGAAATAAATACTTCACAGAGATTACTCTCATTTAATATTTTCCATACAACTTGCCTGACAGATGTTTTTATTCTTTCACGAAAAAGCTTTCTATAGCATATATATATGCCGTGTGTGTGTATATATATATATACATATATATGTATATATACACATATATATGTGTGTGTATGTATATATATATGTGTATATATGTATCTATATATATAATAACTTACATTGCTAACTTATAAAAAGCATTGAAAAAGATCTCTAACAACTTAGAATTGAAAAAGAATAATTGATTTAAATATCTAAGGCACATTGTGTTTTTTATTCAAACTGATTACAGTGTAGTCTTTCTAAATGAAATGAACAAATAGCAATGGCACCTGATGAACATAATATTTAATCTACATAAAATTCTTCCAATGCACTCAATTATCTGAGAACCAAGTGACTGAAGCCACGAGCTCTGGAGCAAATAAAACTGAGGTTTTTAATACCACTTTATGATCATAAGGTAGAAAGATTATTTCATTTCTTTTTTTTAATATAATTTTTTATTTTTTATAAACATATATTTTTATCCCCAGGGGTACAGGTCTGTGAATCACCAGGTTTACACACTTCACAGCACTCATCAAAGCACATACCCTCCCCAATGTCCATAATACCACCCCCTTCTCCCAAACCCCCTCCCCCCAGCAACCCTCTGTTTGTTTTGTGAGATTAAGAGTCACTTATGGTTTGTCTCCCTCCCAATCCCATCTTCTTTCATTTATTCTTCTCGTACCCACTTAAGCCATTTCTTAAGCAACATTAACAGAATGATAGTTGTTGGGAGCAGAAGAGAAAGTACATTAAAATGGTGGCTACTGTGGCTTGACTTAACATGTAACTGAATAACTACACTGCAGGATAGAAGGTGCTTTAAAACCAGTCCATTTGTAGGTAGAGTATAAAGAGAAAATGTGTTTGGGAGGAAAGGGCAGATGTCTGTGTAAAGATAAAGTTTGAAAAACAAATAGAAGATGAGAGAAATGCTAGAATATAAAGAAACAGCATGAGCAAAGGAATGGAGACAAGAGGGTAAGAGAAAGGTAGAGTAATGGGAAGAGCATTTTAGTTTACACGAACTGATGGAATACAGACTTAATCATGGAGAGGGAAGACATGATCTTGGAATATTTTGAAAGTAGTTGAAGAAATATGTCCCAAATTTGATAAAAAAACATCAAACCTACACGTACAAAAAGCTTAAATATCTCTAAACAATAAAAACTCAGAGATTTACACCTGGACACAACATAGTCATATTATTAAAAGACAAAGAGAAAATCCTGAACACAGCAAGAGAAAAATGACTCATTGTATATAATGTGTCTTCAATAAGGTTAACAGGTGACCTCTCATCAAAGATCATGGAATTCAGAAGGTAGAAGGATGTCATATTCAAATGCTAAAAGAAAAAGTCAATCAGGAAGTTTGTAACCAGCAAATCTATTTTTCAAAAATGAAGGAGGTCATAGGGCAGTTCTATTTTCAACATTTTGAGGAACCTCCATGCTGTTTTCCAGAGAGGCTGCACCAGCTTGCATTCCCACCAACAGTGTAGGAGGGTTCCCCTTTCTCCGCATCCTCGCCAGCATCTGTCATTTCCTGACTTGTTGATTTTAGCCATTCTGACTGGTGTGAGGTGATATCTCATTGTGGTTTTGATTTGTATTTCCCTGATGCCGAGTGATATGGAGCACTTTTTCATGTGTCTGTTGGCCATCTGGATGTCTTCTTTGCAGAAATGTCTGTTCATGTCTTCTGCCCATTTCTTGATTGGATTATTTGTTCTTTGGGTGTTGAGTTTGCTAAGTTCTTTATAGATTCTGGACACTAGTCCTTTATCTGATATGTCGTTTGCAAATATCTTCTCCCATTCTGTCAGTTGTCTTTTGATTTTGTTAACTGTTTCCTTTGCTGTGCAAAAGCTTTTGATCTTGATGAAATCCCAATAGTTCATTTTTGCCCTTGCTTCCCTTGCCTTTTGCGTTGTTCCTAGGAAGATGTTGCTGCGGCAGAGGTCGAAGAGGTTGCTGCCCGTGTTCTCCTCAAGGATTTTGATGGATTCCTTTCGCACATTGAGGTCCTTCATCCATTTTGAGTCTATTTTTGTGTGTGGTGTAAGGAAATGGTCCAATTTCATTTTTCTGCATGTGGCTGTCCAATTTTCCCAGCACCATTTATTGAAAAGGCTGTCTTTTTTCCATTGGACATTCTTTCCTGCTTTGTCGAAGATTAGTTGACCATAGATTTGACCCAGCAATTGCACTATTGGGTATTTACCCTAAAGATACAAATGTAGTGATCCAAAGGGACACATGCACCCGAATGTTTATAGCAGCAATGTCCACAATAGCCAAACTATGGAAAGAACCTAGATGTCCATCAACAGATGAATGGATCAAGAAGATGTGGTATATATACACAATGGAATACTATGCAGCCATCAAAAGAAATGAAATCTTGCCATTTGCAACAACATGGATGGAACTAGAGCGTATCATGCTTAGCGAAATAAGTCAAGCAGAGAAAGACAACTATCATATGATCTCCCTGATATGAGGAAGTGGTGATGCAACATGGAGGCTTAAGTGGGTAGAAGAATAAATGAAACAAGATGGGATTGGGAGGGAGACAAACCATAAGTGACTCTTAATCTCACAACAAACTGAGGGTTGCTGGGGGGAGGGGGTTTGGGAGAAGGGGGTGGGATTATGGACATTGGGGAGGGTATGTGATTTGGTGAGTGCTGTGAAGTGTGTAAACCTGGTGATTCACAGACCTGTACCCCTGGGGATAAAAATATATGTTTATAAAAAATAAAAAATTAAAAAAAAATGAAGGAGGAATTAAGTTCATTCCAGATTACCAAAAATATCAGAGAATTCACTGCTGGCACATCTACCATACAGGAAATAATAGACGAAAAACCTCTGACTGAAATGTAAAAAACAATAGACAAGTACATAAATTCACATGAAGAAAAAAAATACTATTAAAGATGACCACACAGGTAAATATAAAAAATAGTATAAATATATTTTTATAACATTGTAATCTGACTTAAAGGTCACTGCATAAAGCTATACTTATAAAATTGTGCTGATAAACTTATATAAAGATGTAATTTATATGAAAATAATAGTGCAAAGCAGAGGTAGAAAGAAAAAAGCTTTATTGCAGCAAAACTTTTATTTACTATTGACTATTGACATTAAGTTGGTATGAATGTGACTGAGAATTTTTTAAGTTAACTGTAGTTTCCAGGACAACCACTAAAGAAAAAAATACATATGTGTATATGTGTGTAGTGTACAGTATGTAAATGCATACATATATATAATATATAAAATATATATATTTATTATATATGTATATATAACACAAATAATTATATTAGTATATTAGAAATTATAAATATAATTCAAGAAATGATAGCAATGAAGAAATAGAGGAACAAAAAAGATATAAAAATTTTTGAAAGCAACAAATGACACATAAATTCTACCTTATTAGTAATTCCATTATATGTAAATTTACTGGGACACCTGGGTGGCTCAGTTGGTTAAGCAGCTGCCTTCAGCTCAGGTCATTATCCCAGGATCCTGGGATCCAGTCCTACATGGGGCTCCTTACTCAGCGGGAAGCCTGCTTTTCCCTCTGCTGCTCCCCCTATTGTGCTTTCTCTCTCTCTCTCTTTGTCAAATAAATCTTTAAAAAAGTGTAAATTTACTAAATATCCAATCAAAAGGAAGAGATTGGCAAAATGGTTTTTTAAAAAATGATCTAACAGCTTGCTGTCTGAAGAGATTCACTTGAGATTCACTTGAGATTTACTTGAGATTCACTTTTATATCAAAGATACAAAAATCTGAAAGTAGAAGGATGGGAAAAGATACACCATAAAAATAATAACCTAAAGAGAACTGATAGTATCAAACAAAATAGATCACAAGATAAAGATGGGTATAGAAGCAAGAGAAGTACATTTTACAGTGATAAAAAAGGTCAGTCCTTCAGGAAAATATGACAATTATGCCCCTAAGAAAAGAGTCTTAAACTACATGAAGTTAAAAACAAGAGAATTAAAAGAATAATTGACAATTCAACTTCTGCTGAAAACTTTAACACTGCACTTCAATAATGGATAGAAGAACGAGAATGAAGATCATAAAGGAGACAGAAGACTGGACCAGCACTACAAACCATATCTAATAGTAATTCTCCACACAACAACAGCAGAATACACTTTATCTGAAATAATTTCCATAGTAGACATGTAACAGGTCATAAAACTGTCTCAGCAAATTTAGAAGGACTGAAGTCATTTATAGTCTGTTCTACAATCACAGTGGAATTAAAAATGGAACCTAGTAACAGAAGGAAAATTTGAAAACTCAAAATATATTGAAATTAAAGAACACACTCCTAAATAACCAATGAGTAAAGTGAAAGGTCACAAGAAAAATGTCAAAATATTTGAAATCAATAAAAGAAAAACACAACATAACAAACCTTTTGAGATGCAGCAAAAACACTGCTGAAAAGGAAATTTATGTCTCTAAATGCCTATATAAAACAAAAAGGATTTCAAATCAATAATCTAATCTTCCATTTTAAGAAACTAGAAAAAATACAAAAACAAATTAAACCCAAGGCAGTGAGAAGAAAGGAAATAATAGTGCTGAGTGGAAATTAATGAATAGATAATAGAAAAACAGAGAAAAACCAGCACACCCAAAGTTCAACAAATTTTAAAAACTTTTAGCTAGGTGGACCAAGAGAAAAGAAAGACTTATATTACCAAAATCAGGAATGAAAGAAGAAACATCATTAATGACAGTAGTAAAAGCAAAAACTATTATAAGGAAATCTAATGAACTACTGTGTTCCAAAAAATTAGTTAACCTAGATTAAAGGACAAATTCCTAGGAAGACACAAACTATCAAAGTCGACCCATGAAGAAATAGAAAATCTGTAAAGATGTGTAACAAGAGATTGAATTAGTAATTAGAAAAACTATCCATGAAGAAAGATCAAGTACTGATAGTTTTACTGGTGAATTCTATCAAACATTTAAAGAAGAATTAATACCAAACCTTTACAAACTGTTCAAAAAGCAGCAGAGGAGGTAGTATCTCTTCTTCTGAAGCCAGTATTACCTTGATACTAAAACAAAGACATCACAAGGAAAGACCTACACCTTTTATGAATACAGATGCACAACCTTCAAGAAAATACTAATATATCAAATTTAGCAACATATAAAGTAAATATATTATTACCAGGTGGCTGTTATTCTAATAATGCAAGATTGACTTAATATACAAAATAAATATTATGTACCGTATCAAAAAAAGACAAAAGCACAATGACCATTTTAATAGAACAAGTATCTGGTAAAACCATCTTCCTTTCATGATAAAATCTTTAAAAAAAATAAGAAAAGAAGGGAAGTTCCTGAACTCAATGAAGGGCATCTATAAAAACACCACAATTAATATAACAGTTAAGCAGGAAAAATTGCACGCTTTCCATCTTAGATAAGGACAAGACAGAATGTCTGCTCTTGCCTTCCTATTAAAAATTGTATTGGGGGGCACCTGGGTGGCTCAGGGGGTTAAGCCTCTGCCTTCGGCTCAGGTCATGATCCCAGGGTCCTGGGATCGAGCCCCGCATTGGGCTCTCTGCTCAGCGGGGAGCCTGCTTTCCCCCTCTCTCTCGACCTGCCTCTCTGCCTACTTGTAATCTCTGTCAAATACATAAATAAAATCTTAAAAAAATAAAAATTGTATTGGAGATCCTAGCCAGAATCATCAGGCACGGAAAGGAAGTATTACATTACATTACAGTTCAGATTGGAAAGAAGTAAAATAATCTCTAATTGTAGATGACATATGCTTGTATATTAAAAAATCCTATGAAATCCACACAAAAATTAGAACTAAAAACCAATTTCATTTTTTTCACCCATTTCTCCCACTCCTTACTTTTCTTCTCTGGCAATCACAAATCTCTTCTCTGGGTCCATGAGCTTAGTTATACATTACCTATGAATCTAAATATATATATTAGATTCCACATATAAGAGAGATCATATATTTGTCTTTCTGTTTCTGATTTATTTCACTTAGCATGATGCCTTTGAGATCCTTGCCTGTCATTGCAAATGGCAAGATTTCATTCTTTTTTATGGCCAAGTGAAATTCTATCCATTCATCTACTGATAGACATTTAAGTTGTCTCCATATCTTGGCTATTGTAAATAATGTTGCAATAAATATAGGGGTACATAGATCTCTTTGAATTAACATTTTAATTTTTTTTCAGATAAATATCTAGAAATGGAATTAGTGGATCATATGGTAATTCTATTTTTAACTTTTTGTTGAACCTCAATATTATTTTCCATTGTGGTTGCACCAATTTACATTTCTACAACAGTGCACAAGTGCTCCCTTTTCTCCATATCCTTGCTTATTATTTGTACTATTTTTGATAATAGCTTTTCTAACATGCATGATATCTCATTGTGGTTTTGATTTGCATTTCCCCCAATGATTAATGATGTTGAGCATCTTTCTATGTGTTTGTTGGCTACCTATATATCTTCTCTGGAAAAATGTCTATTCCATTCCTCTGTCCATTTTTTAATTAGACTGGTGTTTTTGTTTGTTTGCTTTGCTGTTGAGTTGTATAAGTTCTTTATATATTTTGAATATATATGCCTAATAAATTTCAGAAAGATTGAAGATACAATGTCAACATACAAAAGCAATTGCATTTCTATTTACAAGCTATAAGCAATCTAAAAATGAATTTAAGAAAAAAATTCCATTATAATAGCACCAAATAAATAAAAAAAAACTTAGAAACAAATTTAACAAAAGTTCAAGACTTGTCAAGACTGAAAACTATAAATCATTGTTTAAGAAATTAAACCTAAATAAATGAAACACAAAAGGAAACACAAGAGTAATTTCCCATAACCTGTTAGGCAATATTTTTCAAGATATGACACCAAAAGCACAAGAGACAAAAAAATAAATAAATAAAAAGAAATCAGACTCCACCAAAATTAGAATTTCAAATTAGCATTTTAAAGGACACATCAAGAAAGTGAAAAGGCTATCTATGCATGGCCCAATATACTTCTAAATTACATATTTGATACAGCACTTGTATCCAGAAATATTAAGATTCATTACATCTCAATAGGCAAAAGATCAAACTAAAAAATGGAGTATATATTTCTCCAAGGACAGATAAAAGGCCAATAAGCATGTGAAAAGATATTCATCATTATTATTCACTAGGGAAGTGCAAATCAAAACCTCAATTGGATACTATTTCATACTTGGCAGAGTGACTAAATATCTGAAAAAGGCAGATGATACCAAGTGTAGGCAAAGCTGTGGAGAAATGGGAATCCTCCTAAATTATCAATAGATTGTAAAAAAAATGATGCAGCTACTTGCAAAGCAGTAGCGGTTCCTCAAAACATGACACATACACTTGGCCTAACAATTTGACTCTCAGGTATACACTCAGGATTGATAAAAACATATGTTACTTTGTAAAGATTGAACATGAATGTTAATAGTTGTATTACTGATAATAGCCAGAAAGTGAAAAAAACCCAGATGCCTGTCACTGATGAATCAATAAACATGACGTGACTTGGTCATACAGCAGAATTTTTTTTTTTTTACTAAAGAATATTAACTCATAAAAAGGAATGATGTATTTATACATGCTACAACATGGATGAAACTCAAACCATTATGATAAAAGAAAATATCTCGTCATGAAAACTATGTATTATATAGTTCTATTTGTAAAAAAATGTCCAGAATAGACAAATACAAAGAGATAGAGGGTATATTAGAAGAGACAGAAGGTACACTATTATATAGGGGTTACCAGGAGCTGGGTGGAGAGGGAGAAAGATGGAATCTACTAACAGGTACAAAGCTTTTTTGGGTTGATGAAATATTTTTAAGTTGAATGGTGATGATGGCTGAAGAACTCTGTGAATATTGTCAAGACCACTGAATTGTATAATTAATAAGTCAGTTTTATGGTTTGTGAATTATATTATCAATAAATCTTTCATTAGAAAAGACCAAAAAATGACATAAATTGAAGGAAAAGAAACAATTGTATTTTATTCAAACTGCCCATCTAACCCTTTTTTCCAAAATTCTTAGAGAAAATGGCAAATGTTAAAAATAAAAATCTTCATGGGAATTTTTAGAAGTTTATTCAACTTCCTTTTACATTATTATTTACAGTTAGAGTGCCTTCAGCAAACTGTATGAATTTGTAAAGCTTGCCTAGCAACAGGCAGGGAAATAAAAGCTATAGTTCAACTTATGACAGAAGTACTAACTATTAACTTTCAGATTTATTAGGTTATTTCTTTGATTTAACTGTTATAAAAAATAAAATTTATTTTCACACAAAACAAAATTATTCACATTAATGTTCCACTGCAAAAAGGAAAAGGAAATAAACAATTTGATAAGTTGAAAATCAACAAAGAAACCAAAACTACTTTAGGATGAGATGCTCTAAATATCTTCATTGTGAAGCAACAAAAAATTGGAATGTGACCATATTTAGACTGTCACTTACTTCTCTTTCATTGTAAATTACCTGGAATATAATTTACAGATTCAAATTACATTTTTAAGCTTTAAGGAAATAGCTTTCTTTGTTGTGAAATCCCATTAAAATAGATAATGTTAATTGATGCATATTAGAGAGTGTGGATGTTCTTTTTTCCTACTGAACTTAAGTGTACATCTCTGTGCACTTAAAAAAATAGAATATATACACTAAAAGTAAAAAATCCCACCAGAGAAACATCCATCTTATTCTGACCCATTCTGGTGTTGAACATTGAAAGTATTTAGATAAAACTATCAAAAAGAGAATATAAAATACTTAATAAAATAATATCTTATAATTATATTCATCTAAATAAAACATAAACATCAATTTCATCTAGTTTTAATGCACACTCTCTCAGAGATACATTTTTAAAAACTTCTGGCTGATAATATATAGACCTCATAAATCATTGTGTATGTAACATACTTTCTTCACTTTGTATGTTATAAAATTCATAATTTATGTTATTGCCAAACACTAGGATCCTATTGAGACAGGGAAACTGAAAGGACTCCATTAAAAAAAAAAAAAGCTGTTTATTTTCTTTGAAGCTTTTCCTGCTTATGTTCTTACTAGGACCTGCACCCATGCCATACACACACCTTAGAGAACAGATAATGTAAGCCCTCATTATAAAGGTCAAGGAGTTAACACTTTCTTCGGAGTCTTCCAGCAAATAGATAACATCTAAGGAGTAACCAGGTGAGGTATTCATGAATGTTCTCAGAGAGCACAGACTCCAAACACCTTGACACCAAAACCCCTGATTTTAGGGCACAAGTGATTTAGAAAGGACATCTGAGCCCTTGTCCTTGTGTGACCAGTTCTTGGATGCCTGAGAAGACACATACACCAGACCACCATTCTCAATAAAAACTCCAGATCCCCAAGTAAAGATCAGACTATCCTTTCCTTTCTGAATCTCCAATCTATAATCTTCACTAAATTCTGTTCTTACTTCCTCTCAGTTTGCACTTGATTTCTATCCTGCGTGAAGCCAAGGATTTTCTTAGCTGGTTCTGTAGGATTCCCTCTGGGTGCTTAGAACCAGCATGCCTGCCTCCCTGTAATAAAAGAAAATCTTATAGAGTATCAACTATATATTATGAGAGTTTTTATTCATTTGAATATAAAATAAGAAAAATCAACAATTACCCCCCCAAAAAAACTTTTATAATTTATTTCAAAGGGTGTAAATTTGAATCCCATCAAGTCACTGGTATCTTAATAATTGCTTATTTATTCTTATATAATATTTTTTCATATAAATTGTATATAAATATACAATTGGTTATTATTTAATTAATTAACATTAATGTTATGCCAATGCATAACATTGGTGATCTTTTTGTCCAGACTTTGGCAGCTTTTTTTTTTTTTTTTAAAGATTTTATTTATTTATTTGACAGAGAGAGATCACAAGTAGGCAGAGAGGCAGGCAGGGAGAGAGAGAGAGGAGGAAGCAGGCTCCCCGCTGAGCAGAGAGCCCGATGTGGGACTCGATCTCAGGACCCTGAGATCATGACCTGAGCCGAAGGCAGCGGCTTAACCCACTGAGCCACCCAGGCGCCCCAGACTTTGGCAGCTTTTAACATTCTTACATTTCTTTTTGAGGACAATGAAATAGAGCCTGAATCAGAGTCTTTTCTCATCCGTACTTTGCTGATTTCAACCATTAGTGTCTATTCCTAAGAATGGTACTTGAGCTCTGGAACTGCCTGATGTTTTTTCACATGCAGTAAGGAATTATTTAAGAAACATAACTTCAGGGGCACCTGGGTGACTCAGTAGGTTAAACATCTGCCTTTAGGTCATGATCCTGGGGTCCTGGGATCAAGTCCCATCTTGGGCCTTTGCTCAGCGGGAAGTCTGCTCCTCTCTCTCTCCCTCCCTCTGCCCCACCCACTTCATGTTCTCTCTCTCTCTCACTCACTCAAATAAATAAATAAAACCTTTAAAAAAAAGATAGAGATAACTTCAGTATTATAACTTCATATCAGAGTATATAGCATGTAACTCAGGTGGCTCTTTTTGTTAGGGGTGACCAGAAAAGTATTTTCCAGAGTCTCAGCACTTGCACTATGCCTCTGCAGTCTTGTGTAACGGCTCTGTGATCATCATTATAAAATTACTTCCATACCTGTTTAGATAGAAGGGAAGTAGTGCTTGGAGGTGACATAAGGTATTTAATACTTACTGGTGTGTCACAAAACCAATTTCCTGATAATATCATACCCATGATATCACTAGACACTATTTTGCTGGTATTTTTTTTCAAAGTTTCATAATGAAAGACAAGATGACTTCTTAGACCTATTTTTACTATCATTTTAAGTCCTCAGCTAATACTGAAAAAAATAAAACAGAACCTTTATCATCTTGTAGAAGATTAAGGATGTTGACAAAAAGGGTTAAAAATTTGGAGTTTTGTAAATTTACATGAACTTTCTGAGGCATACTAATGAGAAATATACATATTTATGTCTCACAGGGTTAAGTTTGTTTGGAAGAAAACATGTATGCATTATGATTTATATGGTTTAACAAAATATTAATTCAAGGAGACTTTATTTGCAGAAGTAAAAAATAAGAAATCTATCTGTATTAATATGTCCATTAAAATAAAAGATTTAGCACAATCCCTACCCTAATTTCTTGCATGTAAGTCAGAACATTGGGGTATTTTTTTAAAAATAGAGCTGAATGAAATTAATTAAGTTACATTAACAACACATAGGAGCATTTTAAAACACAGTTTAAAACAGTTTTTTCAACATAGATCGTATGCAGAAATACAAATGAGAAGCTTACACCTTTATCAGTTATCAACTCAAGAAAACTTGTCCATTTAGTGGAAATTCAGGGAAATTCATTATTTGATAAATTTACCAAGGTCTAATGAATGACTGAGCTGTATGACCTCTGAAACTCAGCTGTCACCAGACCTCAGCAAAAGGTTCAAGTTAATCATTAATGTTGGTGAGCACCTAGAAATGAAAATAGTCACATCTTCATAAATATCTTTTTTTTCATCCTCACAGGAAGGCCAGAATGGGAAGAAAATAACCAGCCTAGTTATTAGTCAACACACAGAAACAAATACCATGGGTATCAAAATACTAGATGCCCACAGGAATAGAACTTCCATCTCCACCTTTGTTTTCTCTCTTAAAATGAAAGGTATCAAAAGAAAAAAAAAGCACTGTTATCTGTACACAGTCAGGTCTCACATGTATGGGCATCCTATTAAGCTTTGCTCCTCTCTGCTAGGAACTGTAGGGTGTTAATTTTAAAGCTTAAATCTCAGAAACTAATTCTAATTCCTTAATGAAAACCTCACAGAAGTCTTCATGTATTGGGTGTATATTGAGAACTTGTCTCTTCAATTCATCTACACATAGTAATCAAACAGTTCACATCTGAAGCTGCCAAGGTGTTAATTTTTTTATTTTAAACCTACGAAAAGCAGAGGAGTATTATATGTCTTTATAAAAGAGACAACCTAAAAATATGTCAAAATCTGTCAATAGGGCAATTACAAATATATTATTCACACTCTTAATTTAATGAATTTAAAGAGTTATAATAGCTTTTGTAGTTTGTATCCATAGATAAATCTACCAGACTTAGCAAACAATATAGTAGGATAAAAGTTAGATTTGAAATTTTTATCTGAAATTCAAATTTAATTAATATACTGTGCTTAACTTGTCAGCCAGATCCATACAAAGACACTTACTAGAAAACTATATACAAGTAATTTCTATACGACCTTAAGTAATATGGTTATGGAATATAACCTTTAGTAACCAGAAAGGGAAACAAAAATCAGAAAATCTCCCATAAATCATAACAATTACCAAAGCACATGCTGTCAAATTATTTCATATTCGCCACTAGCAGGTTTCAAGCTGAAATGAATGCAGATGAATTGCAGCTTTTTCTGCAGTGATATAAGGCTTATCTCAGTTTTTGACAGGGCCTTACATAACAAAGCTCCTAATGGAAGCGGAAATTGTCTTCAATTATACCCGGTGTCTGAAGGTGGGTCAGCCTAGCTTTTTAAGCTCTTAAAATGTCTCTGATTTTTGTCAGGGTTACCAAATTAATAGGGCGCAATGAACTTTTGTCCTTACTTAAAAGTTAAAACTTGGAGGAATGCACTACATACATTATGATTTTTTTTAAGCTTTTCCATACTTTGTTTGGAGATGAAATCACAAGTTTATGCCTAAGAAGGAATTTTAAGAAGAAAAGGACAAGGATTGGGATTAAGATGCAGGCAACTGCACTAAGAGTTCTGGCATCTGATTTCAGAAATGGATGGGGACGTTCTTAAATTCATGATTTATTAATTTATTTAACAAATATTAATTAAGCCTTTGCTATTCTATATCCTAGGCAGGAGGGACCCAGCAGTGACAAAACAGGCAACTATGTTTACCCCCAAGGATCTTCTAGTCTAATGTGGGGAAATAGGCCTAAACATGCTACATGAATTAGAATAAAAGCTGTTCTAAAAGAAAAAGTTCTCTATGTTTCATTTTCACATATATATGAACTATATAATTTATACTTATTCATAATATATAAAATATATATTACATAGGATACATAATTACACAAATATATCTATGGATTTATTTCATTCTATTCATTAATTGAGTATATTATTGTATCTTTTTAGTTTATCTGATTAGGGATAATCAGGTAGGGACATATTCTTCTGTACATTTTTTATTTAAAATTCTGAATCTTTGTATATATAACATCAGACCAAATATATCCAACACATGTTATTTTCTTCATCCCATGCTATGCTGCCACTGAAACTCAGTGTTGAAGGAAGAAGTGCTATCTTCATCAAATAGAAACAGATTCATGCTCTTAGAATTCAAAATTCCTAGAAATCAAAAACTTTTCAATTGTAATAAGTAGAACTTATTTTGTGTTTAACATGAGGCTCCTCTGACATGGACCTGTGACAAGTTCTGACCCTGATTTTATTAAATCTACTATATTCTGCTTTCTTGAAATTATCTCATCTTGGAAAGATCAAATAAATATTCAAAATAATTAATACCACACCTTAAATTACTTACAAGCTCTCTCAAATGGGAGAACTATGTAAATGGGCTTATGAGTTTGTGATATTTGGAATTCATTATTGCAAAGATGGAGTTTGTTCCTGGAAACCCCAATACCTCTGATAATAAGTCAGTATTGTGATGTAGCAAACTTTTCTATTCTGCAGACTCTCTCAATCACTTCAACTAATTAAAGGAATTGAAGAAATAAACTCACCTAACTGGTGAACTTATTTTAATACATCTGATTTCAAAGAACTGAATGATTTCTATTTCCATGGATGAATAAATGAGTGAACATAAAAACCGACTCAACCAACAATAATTTTAGGGTATGATCCAGACTCAAAAAAAAAAAAAAAAAAGATAATCCTCATCTTCAACGAGCTCATTAGCTGGTAATAGGCAAAGATATAAACTCATATCCAAATAACATGGAAACTGCAATGATATTGACTCAGACTATTATGATCGTAAAGAGGAATCACTCCAAAGGTAGTTGCCAACAACTGTTAAAGACTTCTATGTGCCAAGTATTGTCTAAGCACTTTACACAAATACACTTTAATACTTACAACCCCCGTATGAGATGGGTACTATTACCCCCATTTTATTGTTGGGGAAACCGAGTCACAGGTTTTTATTGTTGTTTTGTTTGTTTATTTTAAAGTAAACTTTTCAAACAGCCTCCCATATAACCATATAACCTGACATGGCAGGTTTTGAAGGAAATCAGGCTATGGCGTTATACTAGTCTTAAAAGATAGAATAAAGGGCTCAGAAGGAAAGGAAGTATCACAGAGATGCATTTCAGGTAGAGAAAACAGGCTTTTTTTTTTTTTTTTAAGATTATTTATTTATTTGATAGAGATCCCAAGTAGGCAGAGAGGCAGGTAGAGAGGGGAAGGGAAGCAGGCTCCCTGCTGAGCAGAGAGCCCGATGTGGTGCTCCATCCCAGGACCCTGGAATCATGACCTGAGCTGAAGGCAGATGCTTTAACCCATTGAGCCACCCAGGCGCCCCAAGAAAACAGGCTTTTAAAAATCACAGTGGTAATAAATATATGCTGTGTGTCAGTGTGGCTTTGTCGTGACAAAAATTACGAGATGGACTACAGAGAAAGATGAGCTGGAGAGCTAATTAATAAAGGGCCTCTTGAAGAAGAGTGCACTTCACTTGACATGTTAAGGGTGGGGATTTTTTTAGGCCTTCACAAAAGGGAGGTACTTTGAACAGAGGCCCTTCATAATTATAATTTTTTAAAATAGTTTTAATTTAAATTCAATTAATTAACACATAATGTATTAGTGGTTTTCAGTGGTACAGGACTGTGATTCATCAGTGTTGTATAATACCCATTACATCCTGTGCCCTCCCCAATATCCATCAGCCAGTTACCCCCATCCCTCCACCATCCTCCCCTCCAGGAATCCTCTGTTTGTTTCCTATGATTAACAGTCTCCTGTTTTGTCTCCTGTTCTGGTTTCATCCTGTTTTATTTTTTCCTCTCTTCTACGATCTTCTGTTTTGTTCCTTAAATTCCACAGATTAGTGAGATCATATGATAATTGTCTTTCTCTGATTGACTTATTATACTTAGCAAAATACAATTTTTAATAGTAATTATACAGCTTCAGAATCATCTATGGGGGATAAAAATAAATGTTTATAAAAATAAAATAAATTAATTAATTAATTAAAAAAAATCATAGAGACACCAAAGGCCTATGTATGTTTGTTCTTTGTAAAAATTTAGAGGATCTTTCCACCACTGTGTTATATCTATTCAAAGGTAACAGTTTTATGAGGATTGATGGAGGGAGGTGGGCAGGTAGGCTAAGTGGGTGGTGGGTATTAAGGAAGGTCCTTGCTGTGATGAGCAATGGGTGTTATATGATTATATGTAAGGGATAAATCACTAAATTCTATACTTGAAATGAAAAGAAAGAAAGAAAGAAAGAAAGAAGAGAACAGAGAGAGAGAGGGAGGGAGGGTGAGTAACAATTTTAAAGGAAAGAAGCAGTTACCTATTTAATAATTTCTAATAATCTAAAACACATAGATACTAATTCTGTACTCAAATTTGTCAGAGATAGAATTAGAGGTCATCTACTTCAATTCTACCCTTTTATAGCAAAAACATTAATGGACAAAACTAGTTGAGCGCTTACTTTGCACCCACTCCAGTTCTAATTGCTTTCCATGTGGAAACCCAATTTCCCAATGAGTATATGACAAGTGAGATAACAAACTTGTTCATGGTTACAAAGCCAGTAAAGGTAAAGCCACAATTCAAACCTAGGATGATGCCCAAATAACCTATTTAACCACCACTACTCACTACAGAATTAAAAAAGGGGGAGCCCCTTGCTGATAAGTCTGGTTGGTTATCAAAATGAAACACGACCCAGCGTTCCTTCCTCAAACACCCTGCCCCAGGTCCTGCCCCTTTTGACTCACTGTTGTTAAAATAGTTAACTACATTTTCAGACACCGAAATGGGGAACATGCTGATATTATTCATCATGCAATGTCTTGGCAAAAGCTTACCCTGGGTTCAATTTTGACCAAGTATAGCACTAACCGTAACCCATAAGCATTTTCTCAGTCCTACAAGGTATGAAGGCCAGCACTAATGTGAGCTGTTGTGGCAATTTTTTTTTTTTTCACTGTGAGCACTGGACTTCAGTAACTTTGTAGATTTTCCCTGATCTTAAAATGGGAAGCAACTTAAAGAATTTGAAAAGATTATTTGCTGTGTTACTAGTGACGCCTTAGGATGTCTCTTGCTAGAAAAGTGACTTCACCATACTTAATCATCAGAAACACTCTTGACCTACAGTGTCAAAGGCTCTAAGTTTAACATAACGTATTACTTATTTTGCGAAGACAGTTTTCCCTAAAATTAGCAGAGTGGGTGACGATTTTAAATTCTGAAGTAGGTACAAACAAATTCTAGATATCCCAAGAGGCCATCAGTTCTAAAACTTGAAATGTGTTTGGCAGTGGTTGATCATCTGGTGTCAATACATTAAACCACAGAGTATGTTAGCTCTGTTTGATTATAGGAGAGAGTGGGGAAGAAAATTAGGCTATGGGCCAAAGAAATTGAATGCAAGTTTCTATACAGGACTTGAAGTAAATACCTCTGGCCTGCAAGAGAATCAGTCTTTGACACCCGGACTTTAGGTGCATTCTTTCACACACCAGATTTGCCTTCTTTTGGATGACAGTCTTATGAATGGAGTTGCACTTTAATTGGGTGTCTACTGCTATTCTCTTACAAATTCTACCTACTGGTAATATCCCAGTTTCTTCTAAGAACAGCACGATCACAAGCAGTTCTGAAGTAGGGCATTCAGTCAAGTGCAGACATTTACTAAGTCCCCTGTCCTAAGTGAAGTCTACCACATGAGTCCCCTGTGCTTGGTGATTCAATTTTAGAAATTGATCATCAGTTCCCTGATCACTAGTAAATGTGGGCTTATTATAACTTAGTGACAGTGCTATTCTTTTAGGAGGAGCAAGCCATCTGTACCCTACAAATTAAAAGAGTTAGAAGAAGCTCCTTTAAAATTCTGATTTACTATACAGCATATAGGATACTTCAAAAATCTGTCATGTCACTGTAGATGAAAATGTAGTTTACTAGATATCATACGGCTAAAATCAAGGTAGTCATCAAGTGGACCTAATTTATTGGTACCATAGGCCAGCTGTAAGAAAGCACTCCCATAAAAAAGATGAATTCACTTTAGAATATATACATCATTTAGGAGCTTATAGCTTTCAGTATTGCCATTTCGGCTTATTGCCGACCGCTTAAAAGCTGCAGATATTTAAATATAGACTTGGATCTTGGGGATTATACATCTCTGACTCTGCTCATCAATATGACCTCTTTTGATTCATAAATCTTTTTGCAGTGAGGAGCCTATGTGGTTTTAGAAAATAAACACTCCATCTAGGGTCTTGGGTAATTCATCAGGACTGCCATGCCATTTTGCTTTCTTTAGGGCTTCATACTGATGCGTAGGGATCTTAAATAAGGGACAACACACAAGGCTAGCTAGCAAAAACAGTATGTCAGGGATTCCCAGAAGCTCACCATACCACTGAGAGTCATCTTCTAGGACATCTTTTGGACTCAGCTTGATTTCCATTTCAGTGGAGGCACCTCTAACCATGCATGCCTCACTTTTCATAGAGAAATGTGATTAAGGTGCACATGCAGGCTGCTTTGTGTCAAGCAATCTGCAGTAATCTCAGATGTTTACAGCATCTGAGAAAAAGCCGAGAAAGCTACATGCCCTCTACCTGGGAACCAAGGACCCGTGTGACACATTGGGTTTCGAGGGATATTAAAGTAAGGTCACTCCTGTAGGATAAGGAAGTTCTGGGTCTAAGAGAAACTGAACTTGGAAGTCATGCCTCCCACTGGGATGATGTTTGATTAATAGTTAAATAAATAGTTAAACCTGTGCTGACTCACAGTAGTTAAGGCATCTCTTATTACTTAAAACATATAGCTATAATTACTTTAAAATTTTTCTAAAAATCAAAAACAAGTACACTCAATTTTGGAAACAAAAATTTGTCTTTTTGTGCATACAGACATTTTTTTGTCTGACTCAAGTCTTGGGAAGTTATTTCCTTCATCATCACTTCATGAAGATTATTCATGGTTGAAAGATAAATGTTGCAATTTCTTTGAGCATGTAGCAATGGTTTAGATCTTCAAGCCTGAATTTATTCAAAACAGTCATGGATAATCCTGCTATCTCTTCTCTATATTGGGTGACTTATTTTTCCTATCCTTTCCAGTTTAGAGAGATTTTCTTGAGTAAAAAAAAAAAAATAGTGAAATTATTATTTTGTTGTTTCTGTATAATCTCCTCTCATATCTAATCCTTTCTAAGTTTCCAAAGGCTATAAGTAGCAGAGCTAGGACTTGAATTCAAAACTCTCTTAACACCTACACTGTTAACTACTCACTATATTTCTACCTGTCCCGTGAGTTTATAAATTTCAAACATAATAGTGTAAAATAAATAAATACTTCCTTTTCTTCATAGAGTCTTCAGTTTATTTTCTAAGAAGCAGTGTTTCAACCTGGCAAAACTAGAGGGGGGTAACCAATCTGAAAAAAAAAAAAAATCTGTTGCTTAACTTTGATTTCAAAGCCCAAATATATCCCCACTAAGTTGGAAATGGCCTTCATAATCCTGCAGAAACATATTTAGAAGTCAAAATGATATGTTACAGAGCTAGAATTTATTCAAGATAGAAAATTCAGCTTTTTTTTTTTTTCCACTGCCTTTGATAAGCATTGGGGTTAAGGTTTTCTATTCTGTGAGGCAGCCATTAGTTTTTCAAGAAACGTATATATATTCCATATAGAGTTCTTTACCAGGTTTTCGAGGACAATGCAGGGGAAAAAAAAAAGGAAAAAGAAGTGATGCTTATCCAACTGGTGTAATCTAATGGCAGATATCTGTTCAGTCGTGTCTTCCTTCACCCTAGCTTCTGTCTGTACTAAAAAGACTCGCAACTTTTGGAAACATTTTGCACGAGTGTAGCGCTTAGTAGTCTTGCAAGTGTCTTGGCTTCTACACAGTGAAGCGACTTTTGTAGACTACTGAACTCTGGAGTGATACATCATTCAGATGACCTATGGGAGGCCAGCCTAAACCCCACTCACTAGCCTCAATTAGTTCTACTTTACATCAGGCTAAATGAAGCATATTTATGTTTTATGACCCATTTGACTATGTTGTGAGTCTTTCAGAATGTTAGAAAAACTATTTTCTCTAGGAGGGAGGCTCTGATTGGCCCCCTGTAGTCCTAGAAGGCCATTATGGATATTGGAATTTGTATGTTCAAGTCATTCAGAATTATTCTCATGAATTCTCCATTCCAATTCTTGTGTGTACACAGTGAAATGATAGTTTCTATTATGATCCTGATCCTAAGGCAAAAAATAGGGTAATAAATTAAATTCAATTATCTAGTGTGTCTACATAATTGTAGTACAGTTTTATTAAATTAAATATAGTTATCAGAATGGTTCCAGTTTCTCAGAATTAGATGTTTGAGAAAACTACAGTGAGGAAACCTATATAGCTAAGCACAAAATCTATACATTTTAGTTTTGTCTGGCATTTATTTAAGCATATAAAATAGCCCTAGTGTGTGACCCAGGAGGTCACCCTTCTGAGTCTTCATTCATTCACATATAAAATGTTACAATGATACTCTGTCACTTACAAATTCCTTTATTTCGATGACCCTATCACTCTAATATGGAACTGTTCCTCAGTTGATATAAAGAATTTATTTTTTTAAATTTTTAAGAATTTTGTTAAAGATTTTATTGATTTGACAGAGACAGAGGCAGTGAGAGAGGGAACACAAGCAGGGGGGTAGTGGGAGAGGGAGAAGCAGGCTTCCCGCGGAGCAGGGAGCCTCATGCAGGTCTTGATCCCAGGACCCTGGGACCATAACCAGAACTGAAAGCAGATGCTTAATGACTGAGCCACACAGGTGCCCTAAAACATTTAGTTTTTATTAAAGTTTTATTAAAACATGTTTCATAAACACGCATGGATTCAATGTTTAAAATCTGTCAGCCTATCAAAGACCGTGACTGTTTAGAGACTAATAATTTTCTAAGTAAATGTTGTAATTTAAGATAAAGGAGTGTGAAAAGGAGTACAGGAAATCTCATTTAGAACGGAGTCGGAAATGCTCGAAGGGGGCACTGTCACTGGCATGCCATTGGTTGAGGCTGCATAACCAGCAGGAAGAAAAAAGGTAAGAATTATCTTGACAAGGGCGGACAGTTTTCACATAGCAATTTCATTTCCTGCTTTTAAGAAAAAGAAAGAATATCTCTAAATGTCCCAGCAACAACCCAATAACCACACATATAGCCAATGAGAAAACACCATGAACCCAAACTTTTGTTTCTCTCCAATGAACTTTTGTTTAAAACAACCCACCTCAGTTTCCTCCTAAAACCTAATAAAGACTGACCTTCCTTTTGTCTCTTCAGAGTTGCCTATGGTTTACCATAGTTGTCTTGTCCTGAATTGTAATTTTCTCGCTATTCCCAAATAACTCATTTTGTTAGAAAAGTAACTGGTTATTTTATTTTTAAGGTTGACAGGAGGAAATATTTGTGCTTTTTTTGCATTGTGTCAATGCAGTGATTTTTTTAAAAAATTAAGAGCAGATGGATATTTAGACATCAAAAAGAGCTGCTTGAAATACTGAACACTGTATTATTAAAACTCACCAACTGACATTTGCTGACAAGAGGAATAATCATAAAACATAACCATTTATTTCATCAGAGAAAGTTATGTCTGCCCAAGATCTGAAGCCCAACATCCATAAAATGGTTTCATACAACTGACATCCTACTCAAAACAGCTGTCTGCAAGGAAAATAAATGGGATTTAATCTGCCATAAAATGAATTGCACAATTTATTTTTCTTGAGGAAGTCATGCCTTTGTGACATCGGCGAGCTGTAACAGTTTTGCTTTGAAGAGAAGCATCTCTTTCTATGCCAACCCCAGATTAATTCAACCATGTGGAGTTTTCCTCCAGAAAAAGCAGATCGGCTTATCCAGAACCTGGTGATGGGAGTTGCGATCCTCTACCATCAAAAGCACTGATTTTAAACATGAGCCCTACATAATCGTTCAATCGGGGATAGATAAGTTTTAAGATGCTTAGTTATTAAGGATGAAATATGTAAAATTAATGACCTACATTAATGTTCTACATTAATAAACTCAATGTCCTACAAAAACCTGACAATTTCATACGCTTCAAAATAATATTTAAGAAGAGAACAAAACTGCAAGAGAACAAAATGCTAGTTAGAAAATGACAAGTTGCTGAGCCTTATCACCTTTTAAAAAAATTCTTAAAAAACCTTGAGACTCGTCAAGCAAATATAAGTACTAATTGTCCCTCCCCTTCCCCTCAACTTACTGACTACTCTATAGGGGTATTTTAAAAGACATCTCACAACAGAGGTATGGTATGGTATGGTATGGTATGGCCATAGTTTTAATTTGTTTAGCCCATTCATTTAAGTACACAAAATATTTTTAACAGCAAAAGGAAAGACACAATAACAAAATTCAGGTGTGAAATTTTTTCTAATATTATATGTGATCTCTATCATATAGTACCACCAGACAATGAACCTTCGGTTATACCTCTTCTTTCTACTGTATGTTTTCCAAAACACTTATTTTTGTCTTCAAAATTAGCCTAAAAGTGTTTCATTCTGATGACTACATTCTCACAAAATATATTCTCACATTCTATAGTGGAACATTTTAAAAAATAGTTTTTGTTAAAACTAACCACATAAAGTATCTATTTGAATGGAAGTTTCCACAAACATACCTTTGTAAATTAAATATAAATCCTGCTGAAACTGAAATTAATTTAATCAAATTTAGAGATATCATGACTTTCCTTGGAGGACAGAAGAATAGAGACCCCCTAAGAATCTTTTGCAGTGCTCTGAACCTACCAGGGCCAGTGTTATAAAGGCTAATTCAGACAATAATTCATTAAGAATAAAATATGCCTGAAATGTGCAAACCTGGTGATTCACGGACCTGTACCCCTGGGGATAAAAATATAGGTTTATAAAAAATAAAAAATTAAAAATTAAAAAAAAAAGAATAAGATATGCCTTTAGAGTATGTCAAGGTCCTTTATTTTAGTCTGCAAAATAAGCACCTACTTAAAATAGGCTTCTACAAGAACAAATAACAGATTCTAGTAGTAATTGTGAGGACTGTAAATGTGTGTATAGCTCTCAGTAACGTTCCTGAAAACTGGAGAGTTTATTCACATTTGCTATACAGAAGAAAAAGGACACCACAAAATGCTACTTTAAACATTTAGGCAAAAGTGAAGCTCAACAAGAATATGTACTTCTCATTAGCTTTGTCAGGTAAACTGTTTACATAGACGAGGACATCATGTGAGATTGGATTTTTAATTTAAAAGTAGAGAGATAGAAACCCCAAAAGCGTTTTGCCTTCTGACATAGATTCTATCAAAGCATATTCTGCTACTAATGGATAACACTCATATTTTATGAACACAAAAAGATTTTTTTATGAGTTAATTTTGGATTTTGTAACTTCCCAAATTTACGCTTGTAGGTTAGAAGCTCATCTTCCTCTGACCTTGAGAACACATTGCTCTTTGACATTCGTATTTATGACCCTAGGATACGGTGCCACTCTGTTTTGACTCCCTTTCAACCACAAACGTTAAACTCACTGGTAAAACGGAACTGCCTTATTAAAATTATACACTTCACCATAATGCAACATGATATTTAAATTTATCATCAGCAATCAGAACGGCTGTCTTTTAGTTCATTAGCAGGTGATGCTAAATTTCTAAACAGAAAAATATACAGTTGTATTTTACAACATTTCTTAGTTCCTGCTCCTTAGTAGTATTTAATATTGTATTTTTCTTTTAAAGTACAATTATCCTTACAATTTAAAATATGAATATCAAATCTAAACTATTCCAAGATTCATCACAGTGACTCATTCTCAATAAATCTGAGATATAAAAATTGCATGTCTCATAGTCTAGTGGAATATCTGATGGAAAACTAGCCCTAAAACATTTTTGTTGACTGTCATCTCAGAATCTTTATATGCACTTTAGTGTTAGTATTTTATCATATAAAATAGAAATGCACTATCATTCTCTATTTTATGACCTTTTCACACTTATATCTTCCAACTTCGAATAGTTGTAAAACGTGTGCTAACTGATTTGTCTGCTTAGAGAAACTTTCCTTAATGCACACCTGGAGACTACTTGAGTAAAATAGAACCAAATTCAAGACTCATCATTACCATTTGTGAAGTGATTTAAAATATTCACACCATTTTAAAGACACATAAACAGTTTCAACCATGCAAAGAATTAGAGATTTTTATGGTGATGTGGATCTTTACAGCAATTGCTTTGCTATTGGTTGATCATATATATTTTTCTATATAAATATTTATATATTATGTTACATATATATGTATATATATTTCTTTTCTACTTCCTGAAGTTGGCATGGGAATTATTGAATGATTCCAAAGAAAAATAGATCTATAAAATGTTAGGAAAAGAAGGAAAATTGGCAAGAGAGGAAATAATGGTAATAACTTGAAATTAAACATAAAATGCTATAAAATGAATTCATCAGAAAGCAGAGCAAATGCCTACAAATTTGTGGAAAATGCCAAAATCTATCAAAGAAATGTTATGATAAATGGAAAACTGATATCTAAAATAATGTGGAAATAATGCTATCGGACTTCCATCCCAAACTTTTCTTAATGATTTATAAACCCACTATCAATTGCACACTAAACAATAAAAACAGATAGAAAAATTTATTTATAATAATATACACAAAAAACAGGAAATTTAAAAAATTATACTATTTACACATTCATACTACTCATATGACTTGAACCCTAATTTTGAAATACATGAAAGTTTCTCTGAAGCTTTGATTTGCATTAAAAAGTACACATGGATCATGTTGACATAACGATTCTGATACATCTGGATGGGGCCTGAGATTCTGCATTTCTAATAAGCTTCAATGTGATGCTGATGTTTCTGGTCCTGGGGCCACACACTGGGACAAAAGGATTTAAACTATCTGCAGAAAAGTACCCTGGATTTCTTTGACGTTGTTGGCTTTGCTAGGTTGGGAGGATAGTTTCTAGTCTTTGATTTTCCCTCTAACTTGTACATGGATCGTAACAGGCCTTTTTGAAACTGAAATACTCAACTCTTACCCTTCCTGACCAGGCACTTTGGAACAAGCAGGAGCAAGAGAGAGTGTGTGCACCTGCTTTGAGTGTGTGTGCACCTGTTTTGCATCTGTTTGCAACTGTCCTAAGGTCATACTTGCATTAAGGGAAGGGTGTCAGCAACTCTCCTGTGACTATCCTAATGTGAACTTGGATTCATCTAAGCACACAAAGTTTAGAGAATTGTCAGGTTCAAATATGCCCTATCTCAGAGGTTAAGCCCCAGCTTATTTCACACATTTCAACATTTTCCATGTGGATGCTGTTAAGGTTGCCTGGAATTTGGAGATAAGCCCAGGATTAGTCCTGCTTTAAAGTCATCATGAAGCCTTGTTATAGGCCTCAAGTTAAGTTGTTAAATGTATTTCTGAGAGCTTACTGGAAAAAAAAAATCACATTCACTAACTTTGGTAAGCTTCAGGTAGCAAAAACATAGTGTTGTTGTTGAAAACTTACCTGCAGGCTTGTATCTTCATGTTTCTTTAGACAGAGGGCTTCTGATGGGAGGCTAAAACAGCATTCTGTTTATCAAGCTTGCTTTAGGAAGAGTATCTAAACTGAGAAACTGCTGGAGAGGGCATGCACCTGTGGGGTTTTTGTTTTTTGCTTTGTTTTGTTTCATTTTGCTTTTTCTTTATAACTGGGCCAACCCTACTCAAGCAGATTTTTAAAAATCACTTTGTAATATTCAAAATTATTCTATAATTATGAAATACTTTAGCACTTTTTTCTCTATTGCTATGAAAACAACTACTACACAATTTGCCAATTACTAGAGGGCTTACATTTTTTGGGAACTCTGAATTCCAAGTGATATTAAACTGATGCTATTAAAACAACTAACGTGTTGGCTCTTCTTTTTTTTTTTTTCTTTTTTCTTTCTTTGCATATGTAGCTATTCTATTGACCTAGAGGACATAAAATATAAGTTAGTAATATTTAATTTAGTCTTGTCAAAATTTTATTGCCTTTGGCAAAAGGACATTGCAGAATATCCAGAAAAGCTCTAATGCAAAGGTGTTTAGTTGAATATTGACCACACCTAAAATTGGAATATATTTCTGAAAATAAAGTGTAACATTTCAGAAATAATTTCCCAAAGGAAGCAAACAAAAGCAAGACAAAACTATCCTCCTATACTTTAAATTTTGTCTGACCTACTTAGTTTGATTTTTAGAGAATTGGTGAAAAAGACCCTACATGTTGCAGGCTTACAATTTCTGGGTTGTCCAAAAAATGTATAAATATACTTTAAAGTATAATAATTTTAACAGCATGTGCAGAGATAATATCAGAATAAAAAGGAGTAACAAAACTTCTCTTAGAGTCTCTGTAAATAAGAGATGTTCTAAGATATGTTCCTTCTCTTATAATAGAGGAAAGAAATTTGAAAAGAATTGTGATAAACACTCATGTAAGGCCCCTATGTGATATAAGGAGGTAACACGTTATTTTTATTCTCCTTTTGATGAACCTCTAGAATGTAATTTTTCTTCCACATCTGTAGTAGTTTACTTGCTTATTGGTAAAATTTGATTTTTTAAATGTCAAAGAGGTCTTAATTTTTCTAATATGTTATGAATCACCACAATTGGTCTTCACATGCCCTCTGACTTCTGTTGGTTCTGGAGAGGACAGATGATAGGTAGATGATAAGAGAGATAAATAGATATAAGATAGAAATTCTTGTGGAATGTATTTGATTAAATTGAGAGGATCCCCACAAAGAAGTATGGAGGCCATTTATATTATAGTAGTAGGGGAATATTCGATGAGTAGAAATCAATAGCTGAGAGCAAATACTCTCCTTTGCAGTGCACCATTCACTCAGCAATCCAAGGCAGATTTCCATCCTGACCTCTCTTTGAGGAGTTACTTAGATAACTAAGGACTTATCTCCATTTTGATTAAAAAAAAAAAAAAAAGATCGAGACACAGAATTCATTAACCTGATGTCATACAGTTAGTAGTTGGTGTTGGCATTCTAACTTGTATTCATCATGTTAATGTTCTGAATTTCCCATAATTCAGAAAGTAGGACTGATGCTTCTTAGGTCCACAAAACCCCTCATAGTCCATCAGATGAGATTTTAGAAATCTGAAACAGAAATCTGGAAGAACAATCTTTCCTATTCCTTGCAACTTTAGAATTATGACATATTCTAAAAGATTATAGAAGTATTTTTATAACTTATTTCTTCCAAAGTTTACTTTTACACATATCAATAGGTTAACATAATGAAAAGCAATATTCAAAAACTTTTAACCTTTTGAAAGTTTAATGTTCTTAAAATAATATATTCAACTTGATAGTTCATAGGAATAGAATCTCTAAATTAATGACTTACCAAAACTTTAAAAATCATTGTTATCCTTAAAAATTTCTAATAGAAAAGTCAAAATCACCATTACTATCCCAAATAATCCTTTTTCAGTTGTCCTAATTCTCTTACACTAATCACATTGACAGTCTTCTGTCATTTACTTCCTGGGTAACATTCTATGCAGAAAGATAGTCCATCAAAGTAGCTACTGTGCAAAAGATGACAGTGATTTGAAGTCAAGACAAATGTAGATGCCACTACTTTCTCCCCCTTTAAAGATGTTCAAGTGAAAAATGTCTCTGAGAAATATTCAGCAAAAAATGCTCTATAAAACATAATTTTCTGCTACCGAGTGCTTCCTACTATATTATCTCCTGGTCAAAGTTAATTATGTAGAAGATGCTCCACAAAAACACTATCTTATATCCCTTGGTACCAGTCAACCACAAAAGACCTTTTTTTTCGGTGATATTCAGGCCCAGATCTTTATTCCCCCTTCTCATTCTTTCATTTAAAAGCCAAGTTTAAAGTTTTAGCTTTAATGCATTAAAATGCTTATTTTTAGCCTGAGGTATAATGACTACTTTGAAATATTAGCCTTGATTAGAATAAAAAAGACATCTATGTGCTATTTAAATAAATTTTTAAGTAATAAATTTCAGTTTTAGATACCAGTTTGCACTACTGAGTAGTACTGAGTGCATATCTACCTAAGCAACGCCAGGCAAAAACTGCTTTGAAATCAACCTAAATTATCAAGCTGGTAATTTATTATTTTAATGGAATGATGTTAGACAACCTCATTTTGTCATATAAACTTCAAGACAAATTAATATTAGGTAAACTGTGAATAATTATTTGAAGTATATCATTAAAGACTGGAACTCTATTAAAGAAACCTTAAGATTAACACACACAACAGTTTTTCTTTGACACTATCTTTGGAGACTATGAAGAAGCTGACATTTTTGTTGTGTATGAAATTTCCAAAGCTTCAATTAACCCATTTGATTTCAAGATGCATAAAGATAATATGCAATTAAACTCTTTAACTGCCATTATTTTTTACAGATACACAGTACAGGTTAGCAGAGCTCCTTCATGCAATGAAATATAACATAGAACACTGTATTCCCAAGTAGATTAACATCATTAGGAAAGGTTTCCTCCTGTCCATTCACATCTGTCCCAAAAGAGAAACTACCTTTCCTGCAGAATTAACAATTCTCACATTCAGGCCAGAGATGGTGAGTGAAGTCCTAATCTCAGGAAACTTTCTATAAATTTATTCCCCTGCCTTTTATAAACCATACCATGTTTTTCAGAATGGTAGAAACATTAAAATTTATGTCAAATTATCAAATTTTCTGATACATTGCACTACGCAGGAGTGAAGTTAGTTATTGTTCAAATATGATAAAATAGCCAGAATTGCTAAGTAACAATATTTGTATTACTTACCATTTCTAGTATTTATGAAGTAACACATATGTAGCCTAGAGAATGTGTCATACTGGTAAATAATAAAGCAGATGCCTTTCAGAAACAGGAGCAGATTTTATAAATCCATTGGAATATTTCCCCATTCATATGTACTTACAATAACATATTTTGCAGTGTTTGTCCTGAAGCTGAAAATAGAATTTGAGGCATTTTGCCAACACCTGTCTAATTTACAACAGAAATGTAATGCAAGTTTCTTATAGTTTCCCAAACACCACCAATACCTTCTCATTCAGTTTCTTTTGCATTTGGCCAACATTTTATGAAATCACAGCATAGTCAAAACTTCATAATTACCTTTCAGATAGAATCAGAAAGAAACATCACAATAATCTTATGACTTTTTTTTAAGCCTTTAATGATTATGTAGGTAATAACAGTATCAGATAAAATATTATTAATTGTATCTTACCTCTATCACTGAAGTCATCTACCAGAATGATTTCTGCTATCAGAGTCTCTGGGGTTCGGTTAATTATACTGTGGATGGTACGCAGGAGTGAAGTCCAACCTTCATTATGAAATGGGATAATGATGCTGGTATTTGGCAGCCTTTCCAGGTACATCTTGTGCTTACAACTAGAGATGATAGAAGAAGAAAAAAGCAGTGTCAAATGCAAAACTATAGCATATCTTATACTGCTATTTATTCACTGTTATCAAACATCTGTGAAAAGTAGACTTTGTCTACTACTTTACCAACCAGTGCTTGTACACCATAATAATCACTCAGTTCATTCATGGAATTCATTAATGATCTCTTTTACATGTGCTCTTAATAAAATAATTATCCTTTTTGTATGAAGGACTCAGATACTAGGTAAGAAGAGCACTGAAACATGTTCTTGTTGATGTAAACTTTTCCTAATGTTACCTCATAGTGGGAAGAACAAATTTTATGAGTTAAAATTGTTCCCACTTAGCACATGTTAAGGTTTAAATGGGTTTCCTGGGAAGTTCTGGAAATCCAACTATAATAATTATGCTTAGTTAATCAGTTTGGGTTGCGGTGTGTTTCAATGGCTGGACAATATTTGAGCTCTACGGGGGAAAACACGTTTTTACAATGAAATGAATGAAGAGTTCATCTTAAACAAGCATATACTGATACAACCACATAATAAGGTTACACTAAGATTCAAACACAGACATTATCACATTTCTAGTGGAAATTATAACTAGGAATTCCATGTTGCTTTATTCATTATGAAAAAAAAATCTAAGATACCAAAAAGAACATAGGCTTTAACTTTTGGCACAGTTAAAAACAATTTACTATGTGTAATTGTTATTTTTGCATACTTATTCTTTTTTTTTTAAAGATTTTATTTATTTATTTGACAGAGAGAGAGATCACAAATAGGCAGAGAGACAGACAGAGAGAGAGATGAGGAGAAGCAGGCTCCCTGCTGAGCAGAGAGCCCCATGCGGGACTCGATCCCAGGCCCCTGGGATCATGACCTGAGCCAAAGTTAGAGGCTTAACCCACTGAGTCACCCAGGCGCCCCTGCATACTTATTCTTTATTTAATTAGTTCTCAAGCCACACAAGGGAAGGAACCTGGTCTCAGATCTCATTTACTTCCTAGTTCAGCAAGTTGACCAAGCTTTATTGAGGACGATGAGTGCACTTAAGTTTGTGAAGTCTCTGAACTACTTAAAACTAAAATAGAGTAAAATTTCAATCAATTGTCAAATTCAATGATTTTCCTGATATAAATAACTTGAAAACAAAAAACAGAGTAGCAATCTAGAATTAGACAGTTTCATAAATGCAGAAGCATCTAATGCTTTAGCTTTGTCATGATACTGGTTACAATATAGGCTAGATGAGGAAACATGATGTGAAGTGTGCATATCATATACCAATATGTAGAGAAATGCACCAGAATATTTAAAACATTACTTAAAATATTTCTCTCAGTCATTTCAATACTTCATTTTACTATGATCTCAATAGGATATATTAAATATTACTGTGGATCTACAACAAAAGTTGCCTTACAACTTGGGAAAACATGAGGTGCCTGGGTGGCTCTGTGGGTTAAAGTCTCTGCTTTTGGCTCAGGTCATGATCCCAGGGTCCTGGGATCGAGTCCCGCATCAGGCTTTCTGCTCAGCAGGGAGTCTGCTTCTCCCTCTCTCTCTGCCTGCCTCTCTGTCTACTTGTGATCTCTGTCTGTCAAATAAATAAGTAAAATCTTAAAAAAAAAAAAAAAGAAAGAAAACAAGTTGGGAAAACATGACAATGCAATTAAAGCCAATCAAATTATCTTAGAAAACAAAATTAAATATTTTAGATAAATAAGTTGAATCTATATATAAATCTATAAATATAAATATTTCCTGTTTTATTTTGTCCATTTGTTTTGATTATTTAATCTCAGAATTTATTATTTGTAATAATACCTATAAAACAAGTAGATTTTGATGTTGCTAAATATGATGAAAAGAATTGAAAATAACATCTAAGTCATAGCATGAAATGGGCATTAAATGCTAGGAAAAATTCCTAAATTCACTTTAAGATAACACAGAATGGTTAAAAAATATAAAGCATATGAAACAGATCTGTGAGTGATTTCTAAGGAAATATTGTGAGACGGATGTTTTCACTTATAATGCACAAGTCTGGAAAAGAGTGCCCAAGTAATTAAGTACACCTCATTATAATCATGCAGAGCCATCCATTCTTCTCAACAATGCCAAAGGCCCAGATAATTGTGTTTCACTACATCACTATTCAGGATAATTGTACCTATTTGTGCAAATCATCATACCTAAGAGCGCCACTGGGAATGCAACTGATATTCCCAAAAAGCCAAATTATTTTTCAAACATTAAGATGAGACATTGCACATATCACTTGCTTATTAATTAAATAAGCATTTTATTCAGAGCAATACCCTAGAAGCAATCAATAATGATGTTTAACAGCTCTGTACTAATCTATTCAGAAAATAGGAAGACACAAAAAAATGCAAGACTGATCCTATGTAAATAAGGCTTTCCTTCATAAAAGTGTATTCATTAATTTCTATCTTTGTGAGCTCAAACTTTTATCACACATAAGATGTGAAAAGATCTCTTCTACTCATTCATTCCTTTATGTTACAATGATCTACTGAGGTTTGATATAAGCCAGAATCCAAAATGGAGAAGAAACATTCAGCAAAACCTAATCCCTGACTTCAACACATTTACAATATAATAGGGGTTACAGAATAGAGAGTTACAATTTTAAACTTAAATTTGGAAAGTGCTGCAGAAATTCAAGGGAGAGCTGAAGGTGGTCCTCAACATATATTTAGGAATACAGCTGATATGACTTGGTAACTGTCTGGGAGAAGTAGTTTCAGGAGGACTCCCATGTTTTGGACAGGGGCAATTGATCTTATGAAATACAGACTTACATGAAGGGCACCTCTCAAGGGTAAAAGGCTTGAGGGTGAACATGCGTTGAATTCTGACCACGTTGAGGTTGAAGTGTCAAATATCCTGCTGAACATGACAATTACATATATGGTATACACATCTATTTGTCTACGTATGTATGCATTTCTGTATCTATGTGCATGTATATGTTTTTGGTTCAAGAACAGTTCTGCTTTACTGAAGGGACATACATGTGAGTGACAGGTGATAGCAGATGGGACCAGTGGGCCACCAAGAGTTCCTTAGCATTCACCAGCCCAGTACATGCCAAGAGGATCCTTTATAAATACTTTTAGATTGCCAACCAAGTGCTTCCTCTCATCTCTGAACAAAAGCAGATGAGAAGTTTTGGTGGAAATGAATGCCCGGAGCACGTTTCAACCAACGAAGGAGGGAAGTTGTAGAATAAACAGCCCTCTGGTGAGGTAACTCTGAGGTGTTTTCTATATTATGTACCTGAGTTTCCCAGCAAGATGGAGCCTCAGTTGCCCACAGAGACAAGGTTTTTACAGTTTATCTTTTATTGGCTTTTTTTTCCTTTCCTGTCTTACTTCCTTATCCAGACTCCCCAGGTACTTTCTGTGATTCCTCCTCAACATTACTACAGTCAAATTTTTGTCTCAGGTCTGTTTCTAAGGGAATCTGTTTTGAGACAGGCATATAAGTTATGCTGTACTTGTCAAAAACAGTCTCTTCAATATAAAATGATAGTCAGAATTACTTAAGAAGTATTATTTTATTGCATTATTAAAGCTTTCATTTTGTTAACACCTGGAAATATTTTAAAATAAGTTTTATAAAATATTTTCACACAAGCCATTTTTCATACAATCCATATTTTCATATAAGCCATATAAGCTATTAATTTGTAAGAGAGGTTTTATTTCTTTCAACTTCTTAATTTCTGATGCTCTGCTCAGAGCCTTCTCTGTGCCTATGAAATACAGCTATCAAGACTTGACACAGTGTACCTATAAAAATAGCCTTATCCTAATCAGCAGACTGTTAGTGGTAAAATGTCCTTCTTTACATGAATGTGTATAATTTTTTTTTTGATTAGACAAACATGAAACTCTCTATCTTGTGCTGATAATCATTTCTTAAGTATTGAAAAATCATACTTTATACATCAGACTATCTAGGTTCACATGAGGGCTTTGCCACTTACACCTGAGTGACAATGGGCAGGTTATTCAACTTCTGTAAAACCAATTCTCTCAATAAGTGGGGCAATGCAGGGGCAAAAATATATAAATAAATTAGAATAAATTAAATAATTAAATTAAAAATAAACAACCTTCATAATGTGTCCATGAGAATTAAGTTACATAATCCATGCATGGAACTTAGTACAGCAGCATATCTGATCATAGCAAGGGTTTGATAAATATTGCCATTATTGTTATTGCTCTTATTGCTTTTTAATTGTTATTATTTTACCTGTCAAGTCCTTTATGGAAGGAGGGAGGAAATTAGGGGAGACAGGGATTGCACGAGTGAGACACTTAGGATATGAAGATGAATACATTATGGTTTCTTCCCTTAAGGTTTTACAGACCAGTAGGCAGATATATAAAATGATTTGACTCAAATGAGACAAGTGACATAAAAGATGGCACGCAATAATCAGAGCCCAAAGGAAGTATGACTAACTTGTCTGAAAGAATTAGGGAAATTTTTATAGATGAGTCTGTCTGTTAAGAATAGATCAGGGAGCATCTTTAAAGTGATGCTAAGGAATTTGGATGTTCGCCTGAAGTCAACGTGAAATATTTCACATGTTGTTAGTGATGAGGAAAACAGGATCATGTTTCCATATTCCTCTGGTACCAGGGCAGACAATGGAGACAGCAGACATGAGACAGAAAGATTAGATATTGTAATAGTTTTGGCAAAAGATAATGAGGATGCTGATCTGATTTTTTTACTTGAAGGAAAACCAGCCACTTTGTGACAGGGTTTAATCTGATTGAATTATATATAGTCATTCTAGTACTTAACGCGCTCCAGAGAAAAGTGAGTTCATTCCCAGCCTCAGCCACTGGATTCTAGGAGTTGGGCTCCCGATGACTCCTTCTCAGTATTACTAGAAATACTGAAGCCTATCCAGGGCTTTATTAAGAATCTGCAACCTGTGTATTTTAGGCTTATTCTCAAGTTAGGTGGAGAATAGAAATATGTTAAATATGAAGACAATATGGTAATATGGAAATGTGTTAAAGAAATAAGTAAAAAAAAAAAAAGTCAAACAATTTATATGATTATGGTTCCTGATGGGTAGCAAATTCACAAAGAGTAAATAGGGACCAATTAAAACATTTGTTACATTAAACTTATAGGAATATGGATGAAAATGCCTGTAATTATTGCATTTCATATTGCTGTACTATTTAAAATAGGCATTTGCATAAAATTAACTTGGAGTTTAAGAATGTCTTAGAGATGAGCCATTTAAGTTAAGTAAGAGATGTTACATAACATCTTTTTGTTAAGTAACAATTTATCTAAATGAATGGCAAAAACACTCTTCAAAATTTAAATGCACCAGAGAAAAAATAGTTTAAATTCTCTAAAAAGTTACTTGAGAGAAATGACAAATCATGAAGATATTTTAAAAAGCTAACAAAATATAATCTATAAATATTTTGCTAAACTATTCCTATTGGTGAAAACAAATGGAAAATTTATCATAATCTTCTGTGTTTTTTCAGAACAAAACACATATTTTCTAATATTCCTTATTGATATCTGTTAAACCTAGAGATTTAAAAATTATTTTTAGTTTACAGCATTGTTTATTTGAAATATAATGTCATTCCTTTCATACTTACATTAATTTGTTTTATAATTAATTACATACTTACATTAATTTGTCTTATAATTAATTACATTAATTTGTCTTATAATTTTATTGGTTTCACCAAAAAAAGTTATTATTTCAATAATAGCAACAGGCCAAACAATAAATTTTAATTCAGATTTATAAAATAAGTACCAGGCTTGCTAGTGATATAGATATCGATATCGATATCGATATCGATATCACATATATATTTAATATGTTATATTAAATATATAATACATATTTAAAAGTTATTTTATTATTTATGCAATACATGTCAAAATTTTTGCTGTGGGCATTTAGCTGAACTTGCATTTGAGGTTCTTAAGACCTTCACATTCTCCTCACCATCACCTAAACATTCTGATGTGGAGAACAAAAGCAAAGAAAAAAAATAAGTTTCCTTATTTACAGCCCATGGACAAGTCCTTGAGACAGGCAGAGTGACCTTCCTCTATGAACTCAACTACTGTGATATCAATACTTTGTTAATGTCAAAGGTCAATCTTAGCTTAACATTAGCCCAACCTCCAGGATCTGTAAGTCTCCTTTAATATATAAATATTCTTGGAAGCTTCCTTTATCTTTAACTCCACCCTCCCCCAAGATTCATGTTAGCAATCATCCTCCAAGCATATGGCCTCCTGCTATACATCTGAAAGGTCTTATGACTGAGGTTTTACTAGACAGTAGTAAACAGACCTTTTCCTAAAAACAGTTAGCCCCTCAAAGTCCAGGAAACCTTGCTTCCAAATTCCTTAGAGATTTATAGTATCCTTCATCCCCTCCCCCTCCGTACTTGCACTCCTCAGGATCCCAGTGTAGCTCTTTCTGCCCATGGATCCTGTCCTGGTGCTTTATCAGAACCACCTTTTTGCACCGAAGATGTTTCAAGAATTCTTTCTTGGCTGTTTGCTCCAGAACCCCAACATTGTCACATTGTATTCCCTCCTACTGCCTAAGGCTAAATATTTAGTTTTGGATACACTATCAAAACACACATTTTAAAAATTCAAATTCTGTGTTGCAAGATTTGAATAAAATGTTTGAGTGAAGATTTTTGCATAAATCAATCCATAGGTCATTCCATTAGTTAATCTAATGTATAGCTTTATTTTTTGTGTTTTTGTTTGTTTGTTTGTTTTTCTATCTGCTTATATTAAATACATTAGTCAGAAAGTTATGTTGTGGTCATAAACAACCCCAAATGTCAATGGCTCAAAACAATGATTATTCTTTCTTGCTGCTTTATTTGTTCACTTCTGTTTGGCAGGAATGTCTCTGCTCACTGCAGTCAGTGGGACCAGCCAACATTTTTACCATTGTTAATCACTCTGCCAGAGGTAAATGAGAGCACTGATGGGTCTCAAGCTGGTAAATAAATGGTCTGTTTCTAAAATGACATACTGTTTTCTGCTTACAACTCATTGGTCAGAATTAGTCACACAGCTCATGAGCCCAGGAAGTGCAATCCTACAAGGTCCAATTCTATTTGACCTATAAGGTCAGAAATATTTGTCAAATAACACTAATGAACACAGCTATTTTAGTCTTCTGTCTTCTTTCAATTAAAAAAGAAAGGAAAAATAGAAACTACCTTATATGACTCCATTTAGATTAGATTTCACTAAGTCTCTTTAATTTCTTCATAGACAAAAGAAGTTATAATATATAAGGTATCACATCAATAGAAACATAGCTGCAACCACATTTCAGAATTCACCAAGTTTAGTTCTTTATTTAATTGGGAATTAAAATGCTTAGAGATTTAGAAAGTTAAACATAAATTATTTTATAGTCAAATTGGGAAAACAGTGTACTGGGTGAAGAAATGGTACAATGCTGAGGCACTATTCCTAACTAAAGAGTTTATAATTTTTGAAAAGTATTTATAACTCATACAGCTAGATAACACAAAACAAAGAATTAGAACCCAATATTCTTCGTTTCTGCTTACATTATCTTCTAGAAATGTGACTGTCATTCTATTTTTGGCTTTTAAAACATCTCTATATTAATCCAATCAATTTAAATTATGTATATATTGTAATATCTTTAAGTAGGGTAGCCAGTTACTTTATTACCTCAAACATTTTTGTGAAATGTTTGATCTATTCTCCATAAATATTTTTGGAAATAAACCATTTAATAATATATATGAATAAATGTCTACAACAACAAAAATTAGATAAATTATCTTTTGAATCCTGCCCTCAAAGGGCTTGGACCACTGGACTTTGGAGTATTTGGATCTCTAACATTACACCATTAGGAGAATAAAATAAGTAGGCATAATTAAATTGTTATAATCAGTGATAAAGAGACAATATTAAAAAGAGCAAAAAAAAAAAAAAAAAAAAGATACAGAAATCTGGAGGAACATAGACCAGAATGGTAGCAAACTTCTTCTTAAAAATAATACAAGATAGTGAGGAAGTGGAGCAACATCTTTTAAGTACAGAAAAAACAAAAAAAATTAAAGAAAAAAACAGTTTTCCTTTAGTCAATGAAATGTACCTCAAAAATGAAGGTGAAATGGAAACATTTTTATAAACATTGAATGAACTCATTCATCAGAAAACCTGCACAAAAAATAATGTTACATGAAGTCCTTTAGAAAAATTATACAAATGGAAATTTGTAGCTAGACAAAAAAAGAAAAAGTAACAGAAAATGTAATTATGTGGGTAAACAACAAAATGACTATTTTATTTTTGAAATCTAATAAGAAAATTGATTCACATAGCAAAAATGACAGCAATGCATTTTGAGATTTATAATAGAAATTGAAGCAAAATGTATAGCAAGAGTAGTATAAAGGCTTGAAGGAGAGAAATGGATGCATGCTTTTCTAAGGTTCTTATACTATAAATCAAAACATATAATATTACTTAAAGGTAGACCATAATAAGTTAATATTATATTCCATCAACCCTAAGGCAACCACTAAAATAATACAGTTAAGGAGTTATATCTACTCTACCCTCCAAAAAGATTAAATGGAATAATTAAATATATAGTTAAACTGAAAGAAGCTACCGACAGAATAGGAGAATAAGATTAAATAGTAAGAATAGAAAAGCAATAGTAAAATGGTATAGTTGAACCATCCATATGGATAATCACATTGAATATAAATGGTCTAAATATGCACATAAAAGGGAGAGATTTTCAGAGTTCTGCCTGCTGTCTCAAACAAATGCATTTTTAATATAAAGATGCAATAAGTTTAAAAAAATGTACAGAAGATAGGGCATAGTAATACTAAGAAAAAGAAAGCTAAAATAGCTTTATAGTCAGTCAACAAAATAGATTTCAAAGCAAAAAAAAAAAAATGTTACCATGCTATAAAAGTCATTACATGATAGAGATCAGTTCTCCTAGAGGACATAACAACACAAAATATATGTACCTAATAAAAGACCATCCAAATATATGAAGCAGAGTTAATAAAACATCAAGGAAATAGAGATAATTCCACAATTACAGAAAGAAATTTTCCCTTTAATTTGTTTTGCTCCTCTTGTTCTGGTTTCTTAAGGTAAAATCATGAATTATTGATTTGAGGACTCTTTTTTTTCCTCTTTACAAGCACTGAATTATAGAGGAGTAGAATGATTTTTATTCTAAGAATTGTTTTAGATATTCAAAAAATTTAACATTTATTTTTATTTGTGTTTGTTTCACAATATTTTCAAATTTCCCTTGAAACTTCCTTTGTACACAGTGATTACTTAAAAACATGTTTTTGATTTACAAATTGTGGTGCATGCCTATCTTTCTGTTATTAATTTTTAATTAAATTACATTATGGTCAAAGACTGTATTTTTTAAGATTTCAGTATTTAAAATTTGTGGTATCTGTGTTTTATGACCCAGGATACAGTCTATTATGATGAATGTTTTATGCATAGTTCAGAAGATATGTACTCTCCTATTGCTAGGCGTTTTCTGTTTATTTGGTTATTTTTTTCCCCTTAATATTTCACCTTTTCTGCATTCTCTGGGTTGTTTATGCATTTTTTAGTATTCCATTTCAATGTATCCACTGTGATTTTGATGATATCTTTGCATAATATTTTCATATTTACTTTAGGGATTACAAAAGACATATTTTTCAGTGTATTTATAATACTTTTAATACCCTACCACTTTAAACACCTAATACAGAAATATTATTATTATTATGTATTACTTCTTATTATGTAGGGCCCATTATACTTTCTCTTCTATGCTGCAGTTGTCTTCATATCTATGTGTATTGTAAACTGCATTAGAAAATGTATTTTTGCTTTTACCAATCACACATGTTTTCAGGAACACAGAAGTAGTATTGTTTTAGTGCTATTTTGAATTCTCATGTCTTTTCCTCCACCTCTTGCTATTTTCTTTAATATTGTCAGTCAGTGGAGCCATACGTCTGTCTAGGTTTTAGAGACAAGTTTAACGGGATGAAAATCACATCTGCTTATTACCACTTACCCAGAAACCAGAATACTGTCAGCAGGCTTTAATTACAAATGTAAAATATTTTACAGCTCTAGGGATATCCAGATTTTCTGCTTCATTTTGTGACAGTGTCAGTTGGATTTTTGAGAAAATTTTACATTTTGTCTAAATATCAAATGTTTGGCGTGATTATACTTATAATGTCCCTTCTTTAATATTTAAATATTTAATGGAAATTTAATGATTTCCAATCTTTTATAATTGATAATGGCAATTGGTGGTTTCTCTTTGTTGTTTTTCTTTAGAAATGCTGAGGATTTAGAAATTTTATTGATCCATTCAAAGTACTAAATTTTGAATTCATTTTTTTTCTCTTTTTGACAGTCATTTACTTATTTCCTTTTTATACTTATTTTACCTAAATACTTAATATGAAATTTTTTTCATACTTATTTTAAACATTTAAAGCTATAAATTTTCCCATAAAGACTTTTTTACATGTATAACACTTAAACAAGTCTTGGGATATATTTTCTATATAACTGAATTTGAAATTTTTAATAATATTTCTAGTTTAGTAAAAATATTATTTAGTATTTAAATATTTGCATCTTTTCTACCTATATTATTTTTGTTGATTTCTAATTTAATTCATGTTTGATCATATGATATATTCAGTATTAACTCAATCCATTAAAATTTATTGAGAGTTTTTTTATATCCTAACATATGGTGTATTGGGGTAAATATTTCATGTGAAATTTTAAGAAAAAGTTTATTATATAATTATTGACTGTAGTGTTCAATAAATGTAAATAAATAAAAATTAAGCCAATTTATTGATAATTTTATTTAAATCTCCTATACCCTATTAAATTTTTAATCCTCTTCAATCAATTACTGAGAGAGAACTGTTAAAACTCCAATATGTATATTCATTTAAAGCCACTCTTTCAAAAGGTGAAATTTAATCTTAGTATTTAAAAGTACTATGTTGAGAGGACTCAAAATTAAG
>NC_081557.1:114362285-114386668 GCF_022355385.1 Mustela nigripes | reverse complement strand
TGAATTTATGTCTTCTTCCATTTAGAGTAATATCAGAAAAGAAAGAAACATATAATTTCACTCATGAATTTATGTCTTCTTCCATTTAGAGTAATATCAGAAAAGAAAGAAACATATAATTTCACTTGTATATATTCTTAATATTTGTTGATAGATTTGTTCGAGTAACAGAGGCATTAATATTACTCAAGTAACATATTACTCGCTTATTTAAGATGAAATAAGCTTAAGAATGGAATGGTTGAATGCTTTTTTTTTTAAATTTTTTTTTAATATTTTATTTATTTATTTGACAGTCAGAGATCACAAGTAGGCAGAAAGGCAGGCAGAGAGAGAGAGGAGGAAGCAGGCTCCCCACTGAGCAGAGAGCCTGATGTGGGGCTCGATCCCAGGACCCTGGGATCATGACCTGAGCCGAAGGCAGAGGCTTTAACCCACTGAGCCACCCAGGCACCCCTGGTTGAACGCTTTTAAATATTCTTTAATTATATTAACATATTTCAGATTAAAATGAGAATATATATACACCCCATGTGAAAGGAAACTTGGAACATTTTTTTCATTTAATGTTAGATGTATTAAAATGTTATTGCACAGTAATGACTTCAAAAAGCTGACAGAGAGTTATATTTTGAGCTTCCTTTGGGGCCCACATTCTCCATGACTTTGTGCCATTGTTTAATAATCATGGTAATTTCCTGAAATGGTACCAATTCAGATCCAGACAGTTCATTAGGATGTATGTGGAAGGGGAACCAATTCAAAATACTACAATCTGTTTGACTTCATTAATACAGGGATTTTATATATATAAATATATATAATATATATATCAAATAAAAATATATTTTATACCATGTTTTGATAACATTTATAAGTGCATGATGACCAGAACCCTAATAAGTAAGTGATTTATTGCCTCAGTCTATCAAAAGCCATTTATAAAATTGCTTTACTGATAGATGACTGTTTCAATAGTTTAATTCCAGAAGGTTTGTTTTAAAAGGATTCCTAAGCAAGATTATCAGAATACCTAAATATGCTATAGTTAGTCAACCATATTTATATATATATATTTTTTAACTTCTCAAGGGAACCACTCATGCTCAAAAAGAAGAGGAAGTTTCTTTATATTCCTTTAGCTTTTTTGTCATGTGATTTTCTTGTGAAACCATTTTGGTTCAGCTAAAGTTCTTTCAGTCCCATTCTCAAAAGCCGCAGAATAAAATGTCAAGTTGGCATCTGGCTAGTGACAAGCATACTATAGAGCATATCTATGTAAGTCATTTCCAGGCACCAATTTACATAGTAATTGTTTTAATGTCAGCCTATCCAATTTTCAATGGCTGCTCTTAGTCACTGTTTTTCTCTTCTAATCTTGCCATGTCAGTTGGGTTTGATAAAGCAGTGATAACTGACAATTTATTTTGCTTTTGACAGGCCTGAAAAATTAGTTTGGAATGCCAAGTATATGTAAGTGTGTTTTTTGGTGGGGGTGGGAGATAGTTACCACATACGTATGTGTGCATGCATGTTTTTGGTCACCTATAACATAGGAACTATTTTGTAAGTTAATATTTCATGTGGTAATAGGATTATCACTTTAATGTAATGTGATACATTACATCTGTACTGAGGAACAAAAGTTTTTTGTGTTTCTGCCGCTGTGTGTTCATTGTGGCGTTGTGGCAGAAACACAGTGAACACAGAGGGAAGAGCAAAAGAGAAGGCAAGAGATAGGCAGGATCAGAATATGGAGGCAGGCGTCGTGTTCTCATCAATTATTTTTCATGCAACAGAAGTCTTTGAAGTATTTTAGATGGGGGATATGATGATCTGCCTTAATTCTTAGAGCTCACTATGGCTCACGCTGAGGAATGTATTGCACAGGGCAAGAGGGAGTGTATGAGGTCCAATGATGAAGTTATTCTAGGATTCTAATTAAGAAATGATAGCGGGGGTGCCTGGGTGTCTCAGTGGGTTAAAGCCTCTGCCTTCAGCTCAGGTCATGGTCTTAGGGTCCTGGGATCGAGCCCCACAACAGGTTCTCCGCTCAGCGGGAATCCAGTTTCTCCCTCTCCCTCTACCTGCCTCTCTGCCTACTTGTGATCTCTGTCTGTCAAATAAATAAATAAAATCTTTAAAAAAAAAAAAAGAAAGAAAGAAATGATAACAGGGGGCAGGGGGCGGGGGGCGCCTGGGTGGCTCAGTGGGTTAAGCCTCTGCCTTAGGCTCCCGTGGAGGTCTCGGGGTCCTGGAATCAAGCACCACATCAGGCTTTCTGCTCAGTGGGGAGCCTGCTTCCCCCTCTCTCTCTGCCTCTCTACCTCTTTGTGATCTCTCTCTCTGTCAAATTAAAAAAAAAAAAAAAAAGAAAAGAAAAAAAGAAAAGAAACGATAATGGATATAGTTGCGATTAAGTGAAGTGCATGCATTTGAGACCCGTTTGGCACTACATTTGGGGTGCGGAATTAATAAGCCTTGGTAGATGAGATCAGCAAGGAGAGAGTAAATAAAATGCAGAAACTGGGGGCCAGTACTGAGCATCAGTGAGCTTTAATATCTCGCCATCAGATAAAGAGGAACTGTTCATAAGGGACTGGAAAAGCCTGGGGATAAAAAGCAAGTGTATTTCCATTCCTTGAAACAAGAGACAAGGGCTTAAAAATGAGAGAAGGGACAAGGTCAAGTGCTGCTGGAAAGTTTCTTAAGACAAAGATTTTTAAATATATTGGATTTTGTCAATGTGGAAATAATTAGTGACTTTAGCAAGAAGAAAATTGATGGCACTGTAGTGTCTTTAGTCAAATTAGAACTGCTGAAGAATTGAACAGGAAATGAGGAAATCAGTATCTATGTAGAAGTTGGGGTTAATAGAGGGAAAAATAGGTAAAGAAGTCATTTTACAAATGTGGAGGTACCAAAGCTTTTATCATATATGATTAAATTTATTCCAGAATTATAAAATATAAAAAATATTAATAGCTAAATTATCCACTTCTGCAGGGAAAAAACCAAACATTTCAAAACCAACAGGCACTTACCACTACACACTAGTTACAAAACCCTAGAGATTAGTACATATTACATTGACTCAGATAACAAGGTCTACCAGAGGAATTCATCACTTCATTTGGTAATAATAAAGAAGTGAAATAGAATTATTTGACTTGGAGAGAATGGAGAATGTTTTATTCTTTTAAATAGGTTTATGAGATATAATTTACATACCATACAGAGAATTTATTGTATCATTTAGGGTGCATAATTCAATAGTTTTTAGTGTCTTCACAGCCTGTACAACCATCAGAATAAACAATTTTAGAATATAATTATCAGTTCAGAAAGAAATCTCAGACTCTTTCTCTTATCTCCTCATAGCCTTAAAGTAACTACCATTTATTTTGGTTTCTACAGATATTCCTATTCTGTACATTCACATGAAGAGAATCGTATATAGTACGTGAAATTTGGGGTCTTGTCTTCATTTAGCATAATGTCTTCAAAGTTAATCCAAGATGTAGCATTTATAATTATTTTATTCCTTTTTATGACTGAATAATCTTTCATTGTATGGATATACCACAGTTTGTTTACACATTCATCCATCAGTGAACATTTTTTTTCCATGAATAAGGTTGCTATAAACATTCATATACAATTTTTGTGGCAATATAAGCTTTCAATTCTTGAGTGTGTACACAGACAAGGAATTTCTGGGTCATATGTAATTCTGTATTTAATTGTTTGAGAAACTGCCAAACTACTTTCCAAAGCATTGATGCCATTCTGCATTCCCACCAACAGTGCATAAGTATTCCAATTTCTCTACATCCTTGATGACATTTATTATTTAAATTTTAGGCTCTAGTCATCATACCAGATGTGAAGTAGCATCTCATTTTGGTTTTGACTTTTATTTCTAATGACTAAATGTTGAGCATCCTTTCATGAATTTGAGTATTCAGATGATCTGCTCATATTTTAAGTGGATTATTTGTCTTTTTACTATTGAATTATAAGAACTCTTTATGTATTTTAGATACAAGTCCTATATCAGGTATATAATTGGCAAATATTTTCTCTAATTGTGTGGTTTGTCATTTTGCCTTCCTGATGGTATACTTTGAAGCAGAAGAATTTTTCATTTTGCTGAAGTGAAATTTATCTTTTTATCCTCATGTTGTTTATATTTTGATATTATACCTAAGAAATCTTTGTCAAATCAAATATCATAAAGATTTATTTACAAATTTTCTTCTTTTAGCCCTTATACTGAGGACTTGGATACACTTTGTGCTGATTTTTATGTTATCTGAGGTAGGGGTTTAACATCATTCTTTTACACGTGGTTCTCTAGTTTTCTGAGTACCAATTATTTAAAAATATAATTTTTCCACATTGATAGGTCTTGACAATCTTGTCAAAAAATCAATTAATCATGAATGTCTGGAATTATTTCTGGACTCTCAATTATATCCTATTGATTCAAATATTTATTCATATACCAATACCACACTATCTTGATTACTGTTGCTTTAAAATAATTTGAAATCAGGAAGTGTCATCTTATCTGATTGCTGTTCTTCAGGATTGTTTTGGCTATTTTGGTCCCTTGCAATTCATATTTGAATCAACTCATCAGTTTCTTCAAGGAAGTCAGCTGGGATCCTGATAGGGATTTATTTTTTTAATCAGTATGGAGTGTTTTGCCATCTTAATGTTAAATCTGATCTATAAACACGAGTTGTTTTTTCCATTTCTGGAATTTGTTACAAAAATGTTTGTAGTTTTCAAAGTATGAAGTTTGTTGTCACTTTTGTTCAATTTATTCCTAAGCACTTTATTCATTCGGATTTAATGGTGAATGGAATTGTTTTCTTTACTTCATTTTCAAATTATTTACTGCAAGTGTATAAAAGTAAAGTGATTTCTGTATAATTCTCTTGTACCTTGCCACCATACTGAACTTGATTATTAGCTCTAATAAGGTTTTTATTTTGTTTTGTTTTGTTTGTGCTTTTTTGGAGGGGGGAGGGTTGTTTGTGTGTGTGTGTATATGTGTGTGCATTTCTCAGGATTTTCCATAGAGAATATTGTGTCATCTGTCAATAGAGACCATATTCTTTCTTTCCAATTTAGATGTCTTTTACTTATTTTTGTTGCCTAATTGCCTGAGCTAGAATATAAAGTACAGTTTTGAATAGAGTCATGAAAGTTGACATTCCTTTTACCCCATGATCTTATGGGGAAATGCACCCAGTTTTCCACCAATAAATATATTAGTTTTTAAAACTGGCATATTTTCAGGGCATTTGGGTGGCTCAATCTGTTAAAGCGTCTAACTCTTGGTTTCAGATCAGGTCTTGATCTCAGGTCTTGATCTCATGGCATCTAACTCTTGGTTTCAGATCAGGTCTTTATCTCATGGTTTCAGATCAGGTCTTGATCTCATGGGGTCATGACCCCATGTCAGGCTATAGGCTCAGTGAGAGAATGCTTGGGTATTCTCTCCCTCTGCCCCTTCCCCAACTTATGTGCTTGCTCTCTCTCTCTCTCTCAAATAAATAAATAAATCTTTTTAAAAATGTCAGACTTTCTCACTTTTTTAATAAATAGGCTAAAATATTAATCACTTCCCTCATTTCAATAAAATGTGAGTAGGAGTAAAACGAAGAAGGAACAAATTTAGGATTGCTTTGTTGCATTAGTATTACAGAATAATATGCATCACTATTTCAAATTCCCATTTTCTTCTCATTAAGGAATTAAAGTTATGAATCCTTTTTTCAGACTTCAGCTTTCAGTTTTATGTATTTGATGCTTATCATGTTATAAGGTTACAAAAATATACTTTAAAATTCATTAGATATGATTTCTAAGCAGCTGTAATTTTTTAGAAGGTTCTTTGGTTTTATTTTTTATTTTGTGGGTGCACTGTATAACTTTCAAATTACCAGTCTTTTAGACCCCAGTGCCCTTGTGCTCATCCTCATTCTAACTTTCAAAGAATCTGCTTCATGATGTCATTTACTTCAAAAGCTAAATGTCTGACAGCTCTTGAACTGTTACCTATTTTAGGAGGATTTTCATTTCAATGGAACTCATGTTTTTATTAGTGTGATGAAAACTCTTCCATATCTTTCAGGCTTTAGTCAATAAATGAGATGTGTGTGTAAATTTTTGTTTTTATTATTTTATCATGGTTTTTAAAACAATGATCCCTAGAAATACACAAATATACTGAAGTTTACACTAGTTTGCAAAAACTGGCTCACAAAAAAATACTGAAAGATACTCATTTGAATTATAGTTGTGAAAGATTATTTTCTATCTCCTATTCCTGATCATTCCTCCCCCAATTTGATGCTTGTGACTTAGGCTTTTTGTTTTCTTTTCCTTTTTCCTTTTTTCGGCCATATTTAGACATACCCTAGGCTGGAATTACATTTAATTCAAATGATACAGCTCCCATCTCCCTCTGTGAAGTATTCATACCTGATTAGAGTGGATGAATAGTCATTTTAGCTTAATTTATTTCAGAATTCATTTGTAAATTTGTTGAAAGAAGACACTTCATCAACTTCACAAGAATCATAATAAAAACATGAAAGAATGCCAGTGCCTCCCACATTTTTATGTAACTTTTGAAATTGAGAAATACAAAAAAATTATCCTTGAACACTTTTGGATGATTAAACTCAAACATTTCTGTGAATGATTTCTAGCATTCAAGAGACTAGAGTCAAAACAGTTAAATAACATTTTTCTAATTCATATAAAGTTAAAATATTCTAAGCACATTCATTAAATCATAGTTTAAAAAATTAGACACATATAAGTATTTTTCCTCAAATAAACTCACAACTGACTTACAAAATTCAATTGTTTTTATGATTTAAATTTTAGAATTATAGTTCACTTGATCTCCATGTATTTTTTTATCTTCATGATATAACTAGAGAAGAAGGAAGCAAAGCAGGAGGCTTATCATCAGAAAGAAAAGAAATAACTGAATATGGGATGCTGCAACTGATTTGATAAACCTGGTTTTAATTTTAATCATCTTAATACGTGGTGAGATACATAAGGAAAGTTAGCATCTACATTTGACAAAGTGGGTAAATAGAAATTAAAAATGACACATTGACTTGTTCAGCACCACAGTGCAAGTCATGAAAGTAAACCTTTTTAGAATTATTATTCAACATAATTTCCAGAAGGCAGGAATGCTTAGACTATATGGCACTAAAAATAAAAAAAAAAATTTAAAAGTTACTCAAAAGTTTGTAATGTTGAGAAATTGTGTTTTCTCGTCATATACAAAGATGATATTAGGCACTATTTATCTAGGGAGGAGACTCCTCTCCTCTTGATAGATGTTCTCATGTAGAGGGACAGCCATTAGATTACTACTGCTTTTCAGGAGAAAGGAAGACACACATCTGATAAATTTGTGTTACTGAGCTTATCATGCTTGGCCTAGCCCCTCCTTCATTTTTCCGCTTTGAAACTTGCTTACCTGCAGAGATCAGATGTCTAACTCTGCCCTCCATGCCTAATGTTTTACAACTGTCCTTGCATGTTCAGCCATGCCTATGACTTGAAGGCTGAATGTGCCTCATTCTAGAGTTCACACTCAGCTCATAACTACATCGTGGCCAGTGATAGAATCCTACCAATAATAAAAATAATATTTTAATTCCCAACCATTTCTAGGACAATCTTTCATTTGGTTACGAAATTGTACAGGGAGCAGGGTTGTGATATACCTGCATCACTACTGAAAGGGCTCATATAATCAAGAGGTTGTAAAAATTCTTGTAGATTTTCCTAAGAGTTGAGATATCACAGAATTTTTTTCTCAATGTTCAATATCTTATTTATTGTCAAAGTCATGCAGCTATCTAGGGGATATAAGTGAAATATAAAGGAAAAGTTAAATTAAAAGGAAAAGCCATGATTCAGAGTAGTACTTTCTTAATACAAAAATATCCCAGCTACTCAGCCACCTTATCCATGCCTTTTGAGGAGTGCGTATGTACATGACTTTGTATCTGTATAAACATGTCTTCTTTTCTAGCAGCAAAAAATGAACCCTAAGTCAGGATGCATTTATCTGAATCCTCTGCAAAGCCTACCTCAACTCTCCTATTACACATGTACTTATGCATCCTAGTCTCATGAATTTCTTCTCTTTCTAGATGTAATTTCGTCTGGCACACATTCAATATACCACATTTGGGGGAGTATTTCTGATAACTAGTTATAAGTTTACTTATGTCTAGGGAGTAATTCTTGCTCAAATACTCTCCAGTCTTATCTTGCTAACAATATATCCATACATAAGCTTATCAGTCTCTTTTCTGTGCAAGCCATTCATCCTTCCATGGTTTTCTACTTCCCCATTTTATATGTATTTTGTATTCTAAATATAAGCTTCATATTTCCCATCTTCAACTGAAAGTCAAAATAAGTGTTCTACAGCATACAAAGATGTGGAATCCCAGAGGAGTGACAGAATACAAAGAAAATGCACAATCAATATACAGGTGAGGGGAAGTTGAAATGTAGTAAAATGAAGCCAGGCCAAAAGATAGCTACTGACTGAATATTTGTTCATGCAGAAACTCACTGCAAAATTCTTATCTCAGCATTGCATTATCAAAAATAATGTGTTTTAAGGACATACCTCAGGTTGAGCCCCAGTACTATGACTATAGACATAATTAAGCAGCAACTGAAGAAGGGAGTATTTAAAATGCACAGATAGGTCCTCAAAAAGTACAAAAGTCAACCAAAAGGGAAGGGATGTGGATCTGGAAGAAGGGGTAGAGAATTTGACAATACCAAAGCATAGATGGGAAACAAACAAACAAACAAACAAAAACAAAAAACCCCACTAAAATGTAATTCACAAGATAGGGAGATGCTAAAATTATGTAAGAAATTTAAAAACGTAGTGTAAGAACACATGTAAGAACATTTGTAATGTAAAACAAATCTAAGAAATTTAAAAACATAAATGAGAACCTTAGAATTTATTATTAGGATATGAATAAGGATCATTAGATACATGCCAACTGACTTTCTGTTGGGGTTAATGTAGAGCATGAACTCAGCCATAATACCTGGCTTGCTACTATGTAAAAACGGAGGCTGCTGTGGACCAAAGAAGGTTTCAGAGAAGGGCATGGGCCTTTGGAATGCCCAGCCTGTGAGAAAGCACACTGCTGTTGGAATGCTGCAGGGAGTTGCCTTCTTGAAGCTTTCTGAGTCCAAACAGCCACCCTGTGATCTAAGATGTATGCATTGGCCCCATCCCCCACCCCACCACTGTCAAGGTTCAGCAGAACTCCTAGAGCACACAGATTAGCATAGTTTATCTTTCTGGTAAACAAAGCCGCTCAGTTTCAGCAAGACCCTTTGGCATACATCAGTGCTTGAGAAACAGTGATAAGGATTTGTGATTATCATGAAGGACCAATAAAAGCAGGAGCAAAGAAGAGCAAAGGGTCTTCCTCTCTGAGTGTTGACCCCTTTGCCTTCTCCTCTCTTTCAGGAGTAATCTTTTATGCATCCATACAGGGATTGCTGGCCATTCCTGGCAACTTTCCTGTATATATGGCTCCCCACTTAATGAGAATCTATCACTGACTCAATCAAGTAATACAGCCAAAGGAAAGCAGTTCATTTTTATGCTAGTGGACAAGAAAGGATCAGGAGAAGTAAAAGAAGAATGTGCTCTGGATTGGGATTTCTGAAATAACTCATGTTTTAAAAACTCTTCACAGTGAGCTAGAATGTACGTACACTAAGCATGTTAAATGGCTAGAACCATGATTTATTTATTTTTAATTTATTGAATGAAGAATATGAATGAGTAGAGAGAGCACTTGTGTATACAGAGAGAGTGATCTATAGAACAGTGGAGTAAGTTCTACAAATCTGTGTTTTGGAACAAAGACTGAGTTAAGCAAAATTGTAAGATATGATTCCCTAATATTTTCCACTACAAAATCCCAGAGCAAAGAAAAATAAATTCTTCTTTTCTGGCACTTTGAGCCTGTAATTTGAATTGGCTGACTGCAGATGCAAAGTTTCTTAGAACTGTTAGTTTGATTGCAAAAGTCACACAAATTTTGTATTCTCTTCCACAGATTCTGCCAATATAAACAAGCTCTGGTCAATTACCTGCAGCCTAGTTAAATGCATATTACTGGCTGGAGGTTTTGTCCATTTGCTTTCATAATTTCAAGAACCATTTACACAGAGCTACATGCTTTTGTGATTACCTGTGCCTGCATTTTGAGAAGTACAAATGAGGTCAATTGCATTAGACTTTAAACAGCGAGATCCCTGGAAGATTTCTTTGTTTTAGGCTCTCCATTTCCTACAGGTGGAACCTTGACAAAATGAGGCCTGCCTTGGATCTTTCTTCCTGCATCTCTGAGGGTCAGATACTAGACTAACCAGGGTAAACTCTCACTCCTAGTAGTCCTAAACTTAATTCTTTGCAGTCATCCATCTCTAACGTTCTAAGGGTGGCTTGCTCTGTTAGGCATCTGCCTATGGCTCAGGTCATGATCCTGGGGTCCTGGGATAGAACTCTGCGTTGGGCTCCCTGCTTAGCTGGGAGTTTGCTTCTCCCTCTCCTTCTGCTCCTCCCCTAGCTTGCGCTCTTTCTCAAATAAATATATAAAATCTTAAAGGTTTTTTTTTTTTTTTCTTTCTATTTTGGTGTCATTTTACTAGGTGAGTGTCCCACTAGGTATCCAGCCTCAGTAAATAAGTAAAATATGGTTGGTGACCATATTTTTATCTCCCCTAAGATTTTGAATAATGCCCTCTGATACTGTAAACTCAATAACTCTAATAAAAGTTTCAAAATATTTTCCTCTCCATTTTTCCATTTTCTTTTCCATTTTTGCCTAAGGCTATCTTTTCTCAAAAGGTGGTAGTTATGCTAAAAATACACTCTGAGAAGAATGGGAATATCAGCCTTCTTTTGACTTCAGTGATTTTCTGCACTGTTTCCATCCGCAATTCTTTCCACTTGAATACACATTAAAAGATTGGAAGTGTGGGGGTGGGGGAGGAGGTGGATGGAAATTATTCTCTGAGCACATTTATTATGCCAACAATGCAATTTAATGCATCTTTGATGGTGTGCAATTAGGTATTAAAATTTCTCATAACTAGAAATGTTCTCGGTCAGTGGGAATTACTGTAGATAATTTCAGGTAACCTGGGAATAATTTGGCTAGCTAGAAGGCCTAGACCAATATATAAAGCATTCAGTTTAGGGAAAAATTGATTTGTTCTTCACATTAATCCTCTGCTTAACTATATTGGGAAAAGCAAATTCATATAAACCATGAGAAAGAAACCAGTAATTCTTTTATATTTTAAAGTAAATTTATAAAAACACAATATGGCAACTAAAAACTGATCCCCCAAACCATACTTTACTGATTTTTTTTGGAAAGGGTTAATTATTTTTGCACAAAATTAAGAGTTTTATTGTACATTACTGGTTTGATTTAGAGTCCTACCTCTATTTTCATTGTTGCCCTTTTTAAAAAAAGATTTATATATTTATTAGAGAGAGAGAGCAGGGGGGGGGAGAGCAGAGGGAGAGGGAGAGAGAGAATCTCAAGTAGACACCCTGCTGAGTACAGAGCCCAACACGGGGGCTAGATCCCAGGACCCCAAGATTATGACCTGAATTGAAATCCAGAGTCAGAACTTCAACCAGTTGAGGCACCCAGAAGCCCTGCCCTTGTTTTATTTTCTCTGATTTTCTTTCTCTCACACCAGTGCTTCCAAAGGGAGACTGAGGTGAAGGCAGGGGTAAACATATTAATATAGTTGGATAGCTTTATCAAATATGTAAGGCAATTTCACAAACTCCAAATTGTGATCACATCGTTTGTTCTTGGCATGCTTTTGGCATTGTATATGGTAACAAGAAAACCAAACAGACTAGAAAAAAAGGACAGTAAGCAATGATAGGAGTAGGTAGGTGTGGGATTTCAGGAAACTATATATGATATCATTCTTACTTCCTTTTGCACCATAATGTTTAGTTATGGGTTAGTAAAAACTGAACTCACTGTTAATTGATAAGCTACAAACAGTTCATAAAGTGACCTGAAATTGAGCAGCCAGCCATAACCTTTGGATTACAGATGCATTTATTGTAGGCATTTTTATGCAAGACGTAGCAACAATGGTACTGAATATGGCTGGAGTGAAAATGAAGTGGCACAAATGTGGACAGTTCTGACAATGCTGATCACAGAAAAAATGTTTGCTTTACCACCTACTTGATAAAAGGTAAAAATATGGATAATATCTTAAAACACTGTATTTTAAATGGAGATAATACAGGCAACTCAATGAAAATGTGAATTTTTAGAAAGTGGGTACTTACTCTCTTCTAGCTTTAAAAAATAACTTCAATTTAAATTTAAATATTGAAGATTATGTAATACAAATGTAATTTTGTAAAATTATTATGGCAAAATTTACAGTTATGTATCTCACTGTGATACACATGAAATATAATTAAAAAACAAAAAACAAAAGAAAGCCATACTGCATATGGGGCTTGCTGATACTCACTTAGCGTGGCGAATATCTGGCAGGGACCGCTCTAGAGCAATATTGTTGCTGACAAAAATATTGAAACCATTTTCCCTGTAAGCTGAGTCATCATGGTCCTCTTCAGTGAGGGGGTAAGGTTTCCCATGCTCACCTTTCCCTAGTAAGAAAAACAAAATGGGATTATCCTCTCTACAAAAACCACTTAATCTTCTAGAACGCACAATAAGAATGAAACATGTGTACTTCTTTAGTCACCCGTTACTATGCTCTATGGAAGGCCTTTTATTATAACATACTATTTTATTTAGGAAAAAGAGATATGCTCATGATAAAAAGCAAACAACACAGAAGTAGAAGTATAATCATCTTCCGGAGAGAACCACTGTGAAGATTTTAACTGTATGTTTTGTAACATTTGTATGCAGTTTGTATATATATATATATATATATATATATATATATATATATATTGCCTTATAATTTGATTTTATCCAACTTAATTATATAAAAAAGCCATATTTTCATTTACTTCCAATGGTTGATATTAGTTCATTGTATCCCAATTTAATACACCATTCCACAAAAGATATACTTTCACATTATTTCTAATTCTTCCTATTAAAAACAATGTTGAAATGAACATCTTTGTTTGTATATTACTAGTAATGTATTTTTGGAAGGGGAAGGATAATTCCTACAAATAGAATCTTGAATATCTGTAGAGTAGCTTATGATAGTTTTCACACATCTTCAGAAGCATTGGATAATATTTTGACATTTACTTATGAAATATATATTATTCATACTTTAGCTTACTTTCTCTCGATTACTTAAAAAATTAATAACTTCATATACGGAGGTGTTTTTTTCAATTTTCTTTTATTTATTTATTTTTAAAGATTTTATTTATTTATTTGAGAGAAAGAGCTAGACAGAGAGAGAAAGAGAGAGAGAGGAGAGCATGAATAGGGGCAGAGGGAGAGGAAGAAGCACACCCCCTGCTGAACAGAGAGCCTGATGTGGGGCTCGATCCCAGGATTCTGGAATCATGACCTGAACCGAAGGCAGGTACTTAAGCAACTGTAAAACAATTTTTATATTGTGTTTATTAAAGCTTTGTTAATTACATATAGTCTAAACATTTTCTAAGTTTACTTTACTTAAATCTGATTTAAGACTTCTGGTTTCCAGTTCTGAATGCAAGGAGTTTGGAAGTTACCACTCTATCCTAACAACAAGTACCAAGATGAACAGACTAAAAAAATCAACAACTCTTCTTATCCCACAGGAAGAAAGGACATAGGGCAAACTGAAGTCCCCAAAACAGAGACAAACAGGTGAATATAGGGAATTGAGGCTTACCAGGGCAGGCACTCAGAAGTGCAAACCTCTTAGAAATCAGTGCCTAGATAGGAAATCTTAAAAATAATTGTCAAATTGCTGGAGCCTTAGTGAAGTCTGAGAGTTAAAAGCTCCAGGGCTAGGGTATTACCAGAGCCCAACTAACCTGGGGGAAGGGAAATACCCAACTCCAGCCTACTCTAACCATCTTATCCTACCAAAGAGGAGTCACACTCCAGAGGCAGAAACTCAATTAAGACCAGACCTAATCATAAGACTATTGAACACCTCCTCTCCTTGCCATACCTCATCATCACATTATAAACAGCCTATTTACAATAATTCCTTTACCCAAAACATTATATCCTTCTACCAGGAAAAAAAAATTACAAGACATAGCAAAAGACAAAAAAAAAAAACACAATTTGAAGAGAGAGTGAACATCAGAACCAGCCATGGCAGAGATGTTAGAGTTAATCAGGCAGGGAATTTAAAGCAAATATGATTCATATGCTAAGGATTCATATGCTAAGGTTGAAGTATATAGTGTACAATAGCATATGGACGATGCAAACAAAGAGGTGGAAATTCTATGAAAGAATAAAAAAGAAGCCCTAGTGATAAAAAAAAAAAATAACAGAAATGAAGAACGCCTTTGATGGGCTTATTAGTAGACCGGGCACACTTAAGAAAAGAATCTCTGAGCTTGAGGATATATTAATATCATCTTCTAAAACAAAAAGGCAAACAGAACAATGACTGAAAAAACTGAACAGAATATCCAGGGATTGTAGAACAACTTTAAGAGGTATAACAGGTATAATGGAAATAACAGAAGGCGAAGAAAAAGAGAAAGGAATAAAAGATATATAGGAAACAACAATGACTGAGACTTTCCCCAAATTAATGTCAGAGAGAAAACCCACAGATCCAAGAAGATTAGAGAACACCAGAACAGGACAAATGACAAAACAAAACAAAACAAAACAAAACAAAATTACAAACTACCCCTAGGCATATCATTTTCAAATTATAAAAAAATCAAAGCTAAAGACAAAATCTTAAAAGAAATCTGTGGGAAAAAAAACACCACATACCATACAGGAACAAAAACAAGAACTACACCTAACTTTACTTCTGAAACCATGTAAGCAAGAAGAGAGTGAAATGAAATATTTACAATTGAAAGAAAAAAAACATCAACTTAGAATTCTTCATGCTGTGGGATTGTCCTTCAAAAATAAAGGAGAAATAAAGACTTTCTCAAACAAAATTGAAGAATTTGTTGCCACAGGTAGATTTATATTGTAAGATGTTTTTAAAAAGGAAAAGTGATACAGATGAAAAGTTTACGTCTACATAAAGAAAAGAAAAACATCATGGAGGAATAAGAAAAGATAAAATAAACAAAACTTTTTACTTTCCTTAATCTTAATTGATATAACATAGCAATTTGTTCAAAATAGAGTACCAACAATGGATTACATTATATACAGAGATATATATATCTCAGATGAGCTTATATACTAAGAGAGAAAAATGGAATCCTGTAAAATACTCAATTAAAAACTACAAAAGACAAAAAAAAAGTGGAAGACAAAAATGGAACAAGGAATAAGAAAGCAAATAGAAAATAGTAATGAATATGGTAGATATTAATCAAAATGTATAAATAATCACTTGAAATGTCATTGGTCTAAAGGCACCAATTAAAAGAAAGAAATTGTCAGAGTGGATCAAAATAAATCTAATTGAAGATTTTTCCCATCCAGATGTTTTTTTTTCTTTCATAGTTTATTTACCTATTATATTTATGAATAAGCCCTTTCCTTTCCCAATATTAATTTTTAAATTTTTTTAAAGATTTTATTTATTTATCAGAGAGAGAGAGAGAGGGGAAGAGAGAGAGCACAGGCAGAAAGAATGGCAGGCAGAGGCAGAGGGAGAAGCAGGCTCCCTGCTGAGCAAGGAGCCCGATGTGGGACTCGATCCCAGGACGCTGGGATCATGACCTGAGCCGAAGGCAGCTGCTTAACCAACTGAGCCACCCAGGCGTCCCTAATTTTTAAATTTTAATTTATGTATTTATGTATGTATGTATGTAATTTTTAAAGATTTTATTTATTTGAGAGAGAGAGAGAGCATGATGGGGGAGAGGGGATGGGGAAGAAGCAGACTCCCTGCTGAACTGGGAGCCCAATGAGGGGCTCCATCCTGGTACTCCAGGATCATGACCTGACTAGAAGGCAGACACTTAACCAATGAGCCACCCAGGTGCTCTGCAATATTATTTAATTCATTCATGAATTCAGAGTTTTACTAACATTTTATTTTCATTTTGTCCATCAAAATTTTGAACCATCTGAAACTTGTGAGAAAAAAGAAGAAAGTATCACATTCAATTTCTCACAAATAGGTAACCATAGTGACTACATTTAATAAATATTTTGTCTTCTCCTTTTTTGTTTTAAAATGCCACATACAAAATTTCAGGCATATTGGCATATTTGGGGACTTCCATAATGTTTCTTTTTTCTGTCAATTTTTACATTACAACACTGGCGACAGCACGTTTTAATATTTGGCAGGGCCACTTCTAACTCACCATATTCTTTTTCAGAACAATACCACATGATTATTTTTCTATGGGAACTTTAGACTCATTTTACTATTTAATAAAATGGTTATTTTGGATTTTGTTTTGAAGTTAAATTGAATTTATCAGTTCTTCCTTAGGGAAATAATATTTTGATGTATCTTAACAATTTTTCATAGCTTTTTTCCCTTGGATTTTAGTGGAATTTCACACAATTATTTTTTTGAGTTCAGGTCTTTTTTCTTAAGTTTTTCTAGGTATGTGTTTTTTTTCCACTTTACTAAAAGTATCATCTTTTCTTCTATTTTATTTTCTAAATAGTACACACTAAAGTTATTAATTTTTATACTTAATTGTTAACCAGTTACTTTACTAAACTTTTTCCATATATATACACATCTATCTATCTATCTATCTATCTATCTATCTATCTATCCTGGGTGTTTCAAAGTACACATCATTTTATTTCAAATAATAATAATTTATTTTTCTTAAAGATTTATTTATTTATTTATTTTAGAGAGAGAAAAAGACAGAGAGCAAGAGCCAGGGGAGAGGCAGAGAGAGAAACCTCAAACAGACTCCTCACTGAGTGTGGAGCCCCATGCAGATCTCCATTCTAGGACCCTCAAATCATGGCCTGAGCAGAAATCATGAATCTGACATTTAGCTAACTCAGCTATCCAGGTGCCCCTAAATAATATTTATTCTCCCCTCTTTCTCCTTTCTTCATGCATACCACTTTCAGATTTATTTAATTCTATAGTCAACAATAAATAATACTGGTGTCAACAAGCACTTACTAGGGTAATGACTTTAATGTGATTGTACATGAGTCTGTGAGTGCATGTGTGTGTGCGTGCGTGTGTGTGTGTGAGTATATGTGGTTATAGCCTATCATGTTAAGAAAGAATACTTCTAGTGCCTTTTAAATAAAGATAGTTTTTCATGAATAGAATATGAAAGTTTACCAAATTCTCTTTCAAATTTTATGGGTTTTTAAAATATTTTCACCATATTAACCTTTTATTTAGCAATATGTTATTTGTTTGTAATCACTGAAATATTTTGTTTGTTTGTTAGGAAATTTGGCTTCTATATCAATCAGTAATCCATCAAATAAAAGTGAAAGCCTCCTTTTTTTTTTTTTTAAATCTAGCTTCTGCCCTAATGACATTAACCTCAGTAGCAGTGACAGCCAAGATCAAACAGCTGTGGAAAGGAATTATATGCTCAAGAAGCAGACTGAAAATCTCTCCAATTTTAAGGGAGAGAACCAAAATTTTTTTTAAGTGTTTCCCTTTGGGCATAAAAAAGAAAACACTGGATCTTTTCTGTTTTTCTGTTATTTCTTAGGATAAACTGTCAGCTGCTTTTTTAACCTAAAAGGGAAATAAATAAATCAGTGAGAAATTTCCTTTGTTTAACACCTAACTATTGAGCATCCACTGGGACAAAGTACTATGTTAAATCATTTTATGAACACTTTCTAACTCAACATTACAAAATAAACATTGTTCTACCCATGTTACATATAAGTAAGCAAAAGAGAGGCTATCATTTTCAATATGGATTTCCACAATCAGCAATTAGCTAATTTTTTTTTTTTAAAGATCTAAACTCTTAAAATATCTAAATCTCTCTCCACTAAATGGCCAAATACTAGGTAAGGTCTTTGGACCTTCTATATTCTCTAGCATGAACTGGATTTACAGACACTCTATAAATCTTATTTAATAAGAAAATCATAGTGCATAGTAGTCTTTATTTTCTTTAATAGTTTTTTTATTTTTTAATTTATATGCCCTAAGTGAAATGTATACATGCAGCCAGGCTTCTTTTCAGTAATTTTTGTAGAGAGATTTTTAGTGCTCAGCTTTTAGATTCAGCCACTTTAAGACTACAAATATAAATTTTAAAGCTACACATTCATTAAAACACCTGCCAGTCAAAGGGAAATTCGTTTTCTCTGTACAGCAATTTAGTTTTCAGACAGATAAGTCTCCTGAGACAAGGCTTTTCAAATGAATAAGTGATACTCTAGAGTTATAAAACAAAACTTGTGAGTCACCAATGATGGCATACTAGAAATTCCTTCATTGCAGTTGTGAGAATAGGTTTTAAAATTTTATGTTCTTATGCACAGAGCCCACAGTTTTTACTGCAAATGCTACAAAATCATCTTGAGTTTTAATATGTAAAGCCTCAGGGACTGTCACATCTCATATGGTTTAAGATTTCTTCTATAAAACAAGAAAACAAAAACCTCTAAGCAAAGCAACAAAAATAGGTATACGCTGAAAAATGATTTATTATTCAAAGGTGATTTGAGTGATTATTAGCCTACAGATTTACCTGTTTAACATTTTAAAAATTCCGATATGCCTTACTATTATTGACTGTAAATTCAAATTAGGCCTTTACTTGAAATGTAAAAAATAGTATACTGTCTACTATGTTTAAAATAGTATATATTGACCATATCTTCTTTATCCTGAAGGGCATCTCACCTCTTCCCATAGTTTGGCTATTGTAGACATTGCTACTATGAACACCTGGGTGCATGTGGCCCTTCTTTTCACTACATCTGTATCTTTGGGGTTTAAATACCCAGTACTGCAATTGCTGGGTCATAGGTAGCTCTATTTTTAACTTTATGATAGGATATGGTCCATATATACAATGGAATGTTACTCAGCCATCAGAAAGGATAAATACCCAACTTTTGCATCAACGTGGATGGAACTGGAGGAGATTATGCTGAGTGAAATAAGTCAAGCAGATAAAGTCAATTATCATAGGGTTTCATTTATTTGTGGAACATAAGGAATAGCACAGAGAATATTAGGAAGGAAGGGAAAAATTAATGGGGGGAAACCAAAGGGGGAAATGGACCATGAGAGACTACGGACTCCAGGAAACAAACCGAGGGTTTTGGAGGGACGGGGGTGAGGGGATGTGTTCGCCAGTGATGGGTATTAAGGAGGGCACATATTACGTGGAGCACTGGGTGTTATATACAAATAATGAATCATGGAACACTACATCAAAAACTAATGATGTACTGTATGGTGACTAACATAATACAAAATAAGTAAATAAAATAGTAGAAAAATGAGAAGTTGAGTGGCTCATTTGGTTCAGTCCCACTGGGTTTTGGCTTGGTCATGATCTTCAGGGTCATGAAATCAAGTCCTGCCTCTGGCTCTGAACTCAGCACAGACTCTGTTCCTCTCCCTCCCCTTTTGCTCCCCCATCCTGAAATAAATAAATAAATAAATAAATAAGAAAATAAATACATAAAAATAAAATCAATGAAACAGTATGAAAGGTGTGAGATTGGGGCGCCTGGGTGGCTCAGTGGGTTAAGCCGCTGCCTTCGGCTCCGGTCATGATCTCAGGGTCCTGGGATCCAGTCCCGCATCGGGCTCTCTGCTCAGCAGGGAGTCTGTTTCCCTTCCTCTCTCTCTGCCTGCCTCTCTTCCTACTTGTGATCTCTGTCTGTCAAATAAATAAATAAAATCTTAAAAAATAAAAGAAAGGTGTGAGATTATTTAAAGAATCAGATATAAAAAATCAATACTATATCTACATGTATAGTTACTAAAGAGAAAAATACCATTATATATATATATATATATCTCTGATCCTATGTATTCAAGGCATATAGTAGAATTTAATATGCAAATTAGGTTAGTCTCATAGTGCACCTGGTATTTACCCTCCAGATGAAATGACATTTTATTTAATCTGGAATACATACAGATTGGTCTTATTACTTTTTTTTAATGTTTACTGATATATCCACTATATGCATCACTGGATGTGGAATGGGAAAATGTGTATAATATGACCCCAGGCCTGAAAAAGCTAGAAATAGACTCTGACTAGTAAGATATGGTCTCCTAGGAACTGAACATCTGTGTCCCCACAAAAGTCTCATATTGAAATCCTAATTCCAGATGTGAGGGTTTGGTGTGAGGCCTTTGGGAAGAGGTGATCAGTCTGTGAGATTAGGACTCGTGAATGGGATTAGTGTTCTTATAAAAGAGATCCAGAGAGCTTCCTTGCCCTTTCACCTTGTGAGGACACAGCAAGAAGACGGTCCTCTATGAGCTATGCACTCTCCAGATAAGAAATTTACTGGGGTCTTAATTTTGGACTTTCCAGCCTCCTGAACTGTGAGAAATATAATTCTGTTGTTTATGAGCCACCAAGTCTATGGTATTTTGTTATACACCTAAACAGTCTAAGTCAGAGTGAAACTATAAAACAATTTGTTGTGAAAAGGAAGTGTGGTATTTGTGGAAGTGATTGAATTGGACAATAAACCCTATAAGAATTTCAAAACTGTGGCAAACTGAGGAAGTTTAAATGGCTTGGAAACTCCAAATAGAAAGAGGAAGTTTTTATAGCTCAAATGTGAAGGATGGAGGAAGATTTACACTGTTTCAAGAGGTCTGGGGCTGGGAAGACTATATAAGAATTGAAATAAATGAATTTGTACAGGTGCAAATTTTAAAACATCCTTTTGGAAAATAATTAATAAAACTATATGAATAGATTGAGATCTCATAAAATAAAATACTGAGAGATAAAGTAGGGTTTTGTCAGAGGACAAGAAATTCTAGTGACAGTTTAGGGTACTTAAGCTTTTTTTTAGAAGTAATTAAAGTATAACAGTTACATAAGGAAAGTGTTTTAACACTTTTCCTGAGGGGCTTGAGGACACTCAAGAATTGAGGAACCAGGAGAGACTGTGGACTCTGAGAAACAAACTGAGGGTTTTGGAGGGGAGGGGAATGGGGGCGGTGGGTTAGGTGAACCTGGTGGTGGATATTAAGGAAGGCATGTATTGCATGGAGCACTGGGTGTGGTGCATAAACAATGAATCTTGGAACACAGAAAAAATAAAATTAAATTAAAAAAAAGAATTAATAGAGTCAGGCCTTTACTCAAATACAATTTTCTTGGAGAGATTTTTTCTTAATCAACCAACCCATCTTAAATCAGTATACCAGCACTCCTTGCCCTGTTTCCCAAATCAATATTATTTTTTTTTACCATGCATTGCTTTTCTACCATAAACTAAATTCTAAATTCTAAATTCATTAAGTCACTATTAATTCTAAAATATATTAATTGACTATCTCCTCATTGGGATATAATCTCCATGAAAACAGGGACTTTTTCTGTTCCCTATAGTGTCCCCAGAACATAGTAGAGTATCTGGCACATAGCAGACACCCAATAAATATTTTAAGTGGTATATAAATAATAAAGTGATAAAGATTTGGGCTTATTACCCAATGGAAATAAAGATATTCACTTATTTATTCAAACCTGCAATATTAAACATCTATTCTGAGATAGGGGCTAGGGATTAAATGATGAATATCACAGTACCTTTGACATCATGTGTAAGAAAAGGAAGGAAAAACATCATTGTGATTTAAAATAAAAATGTAATAATCTGTAAGATCATTGAGGGATAGGATGTATCTTGATATCTTGGGGTCAGAAAACATTAGCATAGTACTTATCACATGATTTGTCCCCCCAAATACCTGCAAAGTGAATAAATGTTGAAATGAATTAATGCACTTTGTACTATGAGAAGGATAGAGGATGTATCTCAATGATATGGGATCTTTCAGCAGCAGTTAAACAGGCAGAAAGAAGAGGCACAGGCATGATACACAGAGGTGGTAATTGGGAATTCCAACTCTGGTTTGGTATGGTTGGAATGTGGTGTTCGTAAGATGGAGCAATAAAAGACATGGCTGGAAAGGTAGTAAATTATTGGTTTCATGTTATTCTGGATTGATAAAAGTCCTAATCAAAGTGAATATAGTAAGTCAGTATTCCATACTGATAACTCTAGGGTAACAACAACAAAAAATCACCCAAGAATGTATAACACAAAATCTAATAAGATAAAAATAATAAAACAAACAAAAAAAAATAATAAGGAAAAAATAAAATTAAAAATAATCTGTTACAAAAAAGCAGAAAATAATGAATTAAAGATTATACAACAAATGAGACATTTAGAAACGAAATAACAAAATTTAAATGATAAAGATTAATTCTTTAAAAGAAACTTAACAGAATTAGTAAGAAAACACTTATTATCATAGTCCTGTAGATCTGTTTAAAAATTTTTTCTCTCCTTAACTTTACATTAAATATTTATTGAACAAATGGAAGCACATTTCATCTTTTTTTTTAAGACTTTATTTATTTATTTGACAGAGAGAGATCACAAGTAGGCAGAGAGGCAGGCAGAGAGAGAGAGAGGAGGAAGCAGGCTCCCCATGGAGCAGAGAGCCTGATGTGGGACTCCATTCCAGGACCCTAAGATCATGTTGAGCCGAAGGCAGTGGCTTAACCCACTGAGCCACCCAGGCGCCCCACATTTCATCTTTTTAAGTGCTTTTCCCAAATTTATTAAGGTATAATTAACACATAGCATTCTGTAAATTTATGTGTAAAATATGTTGATTTTATATACTTCCCATAATGAGAAATTACTATCACCGTCTCATTAGCGAACACCTTCATCACTTTTTCTTTTTGTAGTGAGAATGTTTAAGATCTACTCTCTCAGCAACTTTCAAATACATAATACAATATCAGCTGTAATCACCATGCTGTATATGAGATCCCTAGAAGTTATTAATCATATAACTGGAAGTTCATACCTTTTGATCAAAATCTCCCCACTTCCCTAATTCCTCCTCCCCCGCCCAGGTCCTAGCAATCCCATTCTAATCTCTGTTTCTATTAGTTTGGTGTTTTTAGTGATGGGTGAGTGATATCAACCCATATGTGTCCTTCGTGGTCTGACTTCCTTCACTTAGCATACACAATAGATTATTATATAGCCGTGAGAAAGGAGGAATTTTTTTCTATTTACAACAACATGGACTGAACTTGTAGGCATTATGATTAAAAAATTTTGAAAAATCCGGTCGTTTGAGTCAAGATGGCGGAGAAGTAGCAGGCTGAGACTATTTCAGCTAGCCGGAGATCAGCTAGATACCTTATCTAAAGATTGCAAACACCTGAAAAACCATCGGCAGATCGAAGAGAAGAAGAACAGCAATTCTGGAAACAGAAATACAACCGCTTTCTGAAAGGTAGGACCGGCGGAGAAGTGAATCCGAAGCGACGGGAAGATAGACTCCGGGGGGAGGGGCCGGCTCCTGGCAAGCGGCGGAGCAACGGCACACAAAATCAGGACTTTTAAGTTGCACTGAGGGACATTATCGCTCCAGAGGCTAAACCGGGACGAAGCCCACGTGGGGTCAGCGTGGCCTCAGGTCCCACAGGGTCACTGAAGGATCAGGGGTGTCTGAGTGTCGCAGAGCTTGCGGGTATTGGAACGGGAAAGCCATCTACAGAGACAGAGCTGACAGTAAGCTCACAGCTCGGTGTTACCTTGAACAGTCGCAGGCTCGGTGAGCTTGGAGCACGGCCGGAGGTCAGGCAGACGGGAGTAACTGGGCGCTGTTCTCTGAGGGCGCACTGAGGAGTGGGGCCCTGGGCTATAGGCTCCTCCGGGCCAGAGACCAGGAGGCTGCCATTTGTATTCCTGTCCTCTGGAACTCTACGAAAAGCGCTCAGGGAACAAAAGCTCCTGAAAGCAAACCCGAGCAGATTACTCACCCCGGCCCCTGGTAAGGGCGGTGCAATTCCGCCTGGGGCAAAGACACTTGAGAATCACTACAACAGGCCCCTCCCCCAGAAGATCAACAAGAAATCCAGCCAAAACCAAGTTCACCTACCAAGGAGTGCGGTTTCAATACCAAGGAGAGCAGCAGAATTCCAGAGG
>NC_081557.1:114355126-114357285 GCF_022355385.1 Mustela nigripes | reverse complement strand
TTTTTGAAAAATCCAAGCCCATCTGGATTCACTGATGAACTTTCTAAACATTAAAATGAGAAATGGTATCATTTTTACACAAATATTTTAGAAATTAGAGAAAGTTCATATGACACTGGCGTGAACCTGATATCAAAACCAGGCAAGGACCTTATAAGAAATGAATATATTAGACAGACCTATGTCTCTCATGAGTATAAATGGAAAAAATCCTTAATGAAAACAGCACAATGAATCTATAAATATTTTAAAAGACATTATATCATGATCCACTGGGATTTATTCTAGAAATGCAATGTTGGCTTAATATTCACAATCAACCAATATAATTTACATTAACAGAATAAAAGAGATAAGTCATATTACTATCTCAAACAGGTAAAAAAATCATTTGATAAAACTCAACAACCTACTTATAATGGAAATTTTCAGTAGTTTTAAATAGAAGGGAACTTTTTTTTACTTGACAAAGGGTATTCACAATAAAAATTTAGCAAACATATATCTTGGTGAAATAGTGAATACTTCCCCCTGAGATTGGAAACACAACACTAATCTCAAGCATCACTACCTGTATATAAATTGACACTATCCATTGGGCCTATCAAGTGAAATGAGTCATGAAGAAGAAAGAAAAGATATAAAGACTGTAAAAGAAGAATGAAAGCTAATATTATTTTAAGTGGCATTAAATGTGTACAAAAAAAATCCAAAAAAATTAAAAACCTGTAACAATTGATAAATTAATTTGTCAAAATTGTGACTGATAAATATCAATATATAATCAACTCTATTTACAAACAACAAACTTGAAATAAAAACTATAAAATAAAGGTGGCTGGGTGGCTCAGTCAGTTAAGCATCCAACTGGCTCAGGTCATGATATCGGGGTTCTGGGATCCAGACTAAGTGGGGCACTGTCAAGAAACTATAGATTTTCTCTCTCCAGCTTCTCCCTCCTCCTCTGCATCTCCCCTGCTTATATGCATGGTCTCTCTCACTCTCAAATAGGTAAATAAAATCTTAATTTTTAAAAAAAATAGCTTTTAAAAATCATATGAAAGTATCAAATATTTAGGAATAAATCTTAAAAAATAGGCATAAGGCCACTCTAGTAAAAATGTAAGAAACACTGTTGGGAGAAACTAATGATTAACTAAATAATTGGAGTGATTCATCACTTGGATACATCATCTTGGATTTGGCAAAGTTTTTTAAGATGTCAACTCCCCATGAATTGATAATTTACCTAAAAACCTTCCAAATTAAAATCCTGGGAGTTTTTACTTCTTGGTGGTGGTGGTAGTATGTGTGAGTGAGGTATAGTATATTGTGAGATGGAGGAATTCAATTAAAAGTATATTTGGAGGGGTGCCTAGGTAGCTCAGCCAGTTGAGCAGCTGCCTTCCACTGGGACCGAGCCCCACATCAGGCTCCCTCCTTGGCGGAGAGTCTGCTTCTCCCCCTCCCTCTGTCTGCCGCTCTAACTATACTCTCTCTCTGTGTTAAATAAATAAATAAAATCTTTTTAAAAAAAGTATATTTGGAAATGCAAAGAGCCTAAACTTCCCACCACAATATTAAAGAAGAAAGGCATAGTTAGACCAAATTAAAACTATACACATATGGTCATGGAATAAACCAGAATTTGGTTACATAAAATTGGTTACATAATTTGGTTACATAAAAGTGCTAACATGAACATAAAGACACACATATGAAAGATGTTTCTAAGAACATATATAAATGGATATATATTTAAATGATAATGTAATTATGATGTACCTGTCATCACTGGTAGTGATATTGTCTCCATTTTCTGATTGTAGAAACTGTACTTTAAAAAAGAACAGTTTTCTAACATTTAGAGATATGAGTAATTTTTATATTTAAAAAATTTACATATTTTTTATTTCATATATAAGGAGTTAAATAACAAGATGTATTTATATTCATTCTCAGCACAGATCTTTAAAGTAGGGATAGCATAAATCTATGTCCACAAATTGAGGTTGATATGAGCTCACTCTGAAAAAATTTAAAAATTGATTTTAGATATGTTTGCTTAGAAATCTAGTGTTTTATTATTTTTCAGCTTTCAGCGTGGGCTTGTGAAAAGGTTTTTTTTTTTTTTTTTTTTTTTTTTTTTTTTTTTTTTT
>NC_081557.1:114151536-114355026 GCF_022355385.1 Mustela nigripes | reverse complement strand
CCTGGGATCATGACCTGAGCCGAAAGCAGAGGCTTTAACCCACTGAGCCACCCAGGCGCCCCTGTGAAAAGGTTTTTATTTCCTAATTGTGTAGTTATTCTCTAAATTATCACAAAAAGCTTCATTGTCTGTAGACAATGCAATAGAATCACGTTAAGAACTATTTTGCCTCAACACCCTAATTACTTTTAACTTACTTAGCTTCATTCATCAATGGTGTGTGTTCTACTTACATAGATATAATTATAAGATTTTTCTTAGTTATTATGGACAAATGACAAGATGTATTTTATAAGTATTTTAACTCCAAAAGGGATCTCTAATTTATATATTAGAGGATTTCTGCCTTTTCTCTCTTCCCTTCCTCCTCTCACTTCTTCCTAAGGGGAAGTGCTTGATTTAATTCCCAGGCAGTGTATTCCTCAGAAAAGTGACAACTTTTTTTTTTTTTAATAGACTCAAACTAAATGGAACATTACTGTCAAATGTGTCTGAATTGGTCTGTTAGCATCTTCCTTTGTGTAAAATCATAAACTGTCAGAGTGTCATGGGTTGTACATTGTTAACACTTCTGAAAAAATGAGGCAACACAATCACGAAATATTCCATATGCCATTTGAAGCATACAGAGAAGTTGGGATAAAAACTATCAAAGAGAGTGGAAGGAAATAAAAAGAAAATAAAAGGCCACTGGTAAAAGGACAAAATAAAATGAAAGCAGCAAAAAAAAAAATAAGGTTAGCAAAGAAAATAAATGAAGACAATATTTGGGAGGTTTTCAACAAATTTATTCCTCGTGGTAATGGAGTAAAAGTGTGATTTATAAAAGAAGGTTAATTTTATAATGTGTAATTAGTAACATTGTACACAGTTTAAAGAAACAACTGAAATTTATACTGTATGATGAGAAAAATAGAGAGTTTATGATCCTGAATAAGCTTAAGAAAAAATTTATTTGGGTTAAACATTAACAGGCACCCCAAAATGATCATGGTTTTTAGATTAAATGAATTGTAGATACATGTCTATGTCACATTTAAAATAGTTCTGAAGAACAATCAACATCTTATTATATTTTGATTACAAATGACAACAAATGCCTTAGAAGAGCTTATGTCATTTATAATAAAATTTTACCTGATGCTGAGGTACAAGTGACTTCTTACTCAATAGATTATAAAGAAAGGAGGATGCATTAGAAGAGATGAAAAAATGAAAACGATGTTACTTGTTATAGTTACTCAAGAATAAGACAACCACAGATAGCATGTTCTTGGAGAGGACCAAGATACTGGAGGTGGGATCAAGAGAGGGGTGACTGTTCATCAAATGGACAAAAGAAGGCAACTCATGGAAGACTTGCACTAAGAACTATATGCAATATGTAATTCTTATTTTAAATAGATTGGATTTACATTTCTATGGAACCAGAAAAGCCTTTCAACCTGCTCACTGAAGTATAAGTGTATCTCTCCCTCATGTCTGTAGTAATGGCATGAAACATTATCAGTGATCCATGTCTCAAACTTCCCATTGGTCCAACCATCGTGGCATACACAGAGCAGAAACACCAGAAATATGCAAATAAAATTCTAGTAAAGTTTTTGAGTGAAGAGATTTTAATAAAATATAGAAGTACTTTAGAGTCATTTTTTAATGGCTGACTAAATTCAAATTCATCAATATCAGAAATATCTATATTTTAAATTAATCAAAATACTTCCCTATGTTTATTGTAAAATTTTCTACAGTTTTTCGTGTATATTTTATTATATTTTTTTCATTTCATAAGAAATTGATTAACTATATCTAGGTAAGTAGCTGTTATTTACAAAGGGAACAAATACTTTCTATCATCCCAATACATTTCCTGGGATGTAATCTCCTGGGGCTTAGTCCTAATTCCATGACTCACTCAAGGAATTTTGTTATCTGACTGAATCATCCTGGAAGTGAGAACTGCAAACTGGTTTTTAAAAAATTATGGATTTTATCTCTATGAACATAGATAAAACATAACCATGCAACTTGTGTTAGCTTATTCTTTGGAAAAGCTAATAAGTTATTCCTTTCCTAAGTGTTTCCATGTGGACTCCCAGTACATTTGCCCTCAATAACTTCCTTTTTTTTGCTTAAGGAACAGATTTGTTTTCAGATGTCAAGGAGTTTTTGTTGTTTTTCTTTAATTTTCTTCAAACTATAATCTATATTAGCTCTTTTTCAGGAAAATCATACCCAATCATTAAAAAGGGATTAACATGCCAAAGTTACAGAGGTATGATAACGAATAAATAAATAACTATGTATTAAAGATCTTTGCAAACTGTATGGCCAAAATGAAATAAAAATTTTTAGTAAAACATTTTCATTTTACTGTGCTTTTCTCTTTAATTCTTTCAGAGAGCCCTTTCTATCACTGATTTGGTCAAAATTTAGATTCAAAACAGAAATTTTACTTTATTAAAACTAAAACTTTCCAAGTGAAGTACCTCAACTTATTTTTTTTTTTAAGATTTTATTTATTTATTTGACAGACAGAGATGGCAAGTAGACAGAGAGGCAGGCAGAGAGAGAGAGAGAGAGGAGGAAGCAGCCTCCCTGCTGAGCAGAGACCCCTATACGGGGCTGGATGCCAGGACTCTGGGATCATGACCTGAGCCGAAGGCAGAGGCTTTAACCCACTGAGCCACCCAAGCACCCCAACCTCAACTTACTTTATCAATATATTGAAACTTACTTTAGCTGACATTTTTTACAAAGCTCAACTATAACTCGAAGGATTTTTTTTTTAAAGATCTTTGTTGTTTTTACAGAATTTTTTTTAAAAAGTGCTCACAACAAATTAAAAAAAAAAAGGCACTCCAAATCGTATCATTTATCATTCAAACATTAGGTAAATTTACTTATAAACATTTCTCTTTGAACATATCAAAGAGTGATTATTTTTGAATGACTGAATAAAACCTGGGCTATTCTATGCATGTCATTTCAATTTTTTATCATCTCAAAGGATGTTAAACATTCCCATTAAGTTTAAGAACATCAATAAGCTTCCACCAAAATGGTGAATTGAATATACACATTTTTTTCTACTTTCTTTCTGGAAATCACAGTAAAATGTTAAAAGGCAATTAAAAGGGATGGCTGGGTGGGTGGCTAGGTCAGTTAAGCACCTGCCTTTGGCTTAGGTCATGATCTCAGGGTCCTGGAATGGAGCCCTTGCACAGTGCTCTCTGCTCTATGGGGAGTCGGCTTCTCCCTCTGCCCCTCACCTTACTTGTGTTCTCTTGCTATTGTTCTAGCTCTCTTTCTCAAACACATAAATACAGTCTTTTTTAAAAAAAATACTATTAAAAGATTAGAGACCTAGGGCAAAGAGAAAGAAAGAGAAGCAGTCAGCATACAAGAGATTAGCACAAATCTGTAAACAGTGGAAAGAAGATCAGCATGTGGTTACTGGTAAATCAGAGGGAAGAAACATAGCCAAGTTCCACATGGAAGAGAGAAGAAACAAGACTGTGTTGTAGGACATGTTTTTCTGGACATGTCTAGACCAGCTACGGAGAAGAATGAAATTGAGATATGAAGCTTCAAAATGGCAGAAGAACTGAAATTCTGCATTCTAATAGTTAAGACTCCAAGCTCACTCCTCTTCCGCAGCGGCCATCTCTCCACCTATTATTCAGTCACCCTATCGCTACACCTACCATTAGACCAACCTGACCACCGGCAGAACTACAATTCAGCTTCATGTCAACTGACCATTAACAACCATGCTCTTCTTAACAAACGTTATGAATCAACTAACTTCAAAGCTATGATATAAAACTCAGAGAAGAGTAAACACAAACAAGAACAACAAGAGAGAGATGAAAGAAAAGGAGGAAGAGGAGTTTGAGGAGAGCCACACTGCTTATTCATAAATGATAAAGCTGGAACTAGAACATCATCCACTTCCTTTCCCTGTCCCTGACAACAAATGGAGGAAATGATGTTTACTGAATTATTCAAATCATTTACAAAACAAATCTGCCAAAAAAATGTTCCAGGACTTTAATCTATAAAACTGGCAGCCATAAGAGTACATCTTTTATTGAGAAACTTTTACTCCTTTCAAATTTTTGATGTATTTTTTCATAAGCTCTAACAATAGCCTTGAAAGATAAGTGTCCCATTTTTAATATGATGAAATTGATACTTCTTGAGAAAAATTATGTGACATGATAACATACTTTACAAATAGAACAGAAACATAAAGCTAAGTCTTTTAATACTTTGTAAATTACAAATAGATTCTTTGTTCTCCATCTCACTTCAATACTTTGTTCATAATTTTTATCTTAAAAAAACTCTAATTCTTCACGCTGCGATTATTACAATGATGCCAAAGGAACAATATCTGAATGAACCAGATTATTACAGTCAATTTAACTCTTTTTTCCCTCCTACTATGCAGTACTACTCCAAACTGTTAAATTCAATAGGAATTTTATACCTTGAAATATTTGTCTATAAGATTTATGTAGTAATTTGTCACACAACCTAAAGAAAAAGGGCCATTGCTGAGAAATAATTGCCTGTAAGTTTAAGGCGGTATCACACTTATCTCACCCCAAAATATGAACTTCATGTATATTTCTCTTCTGTCAGTCCCATCCAAAGCTGTAATACACAGAAGCCTAAAAAATTCTGCCAAAATCATACTTTAATAAAATCAATATTTATTTTGAGAGGAGAGGTTATAATACAACAGCTGAAAGAATATATCGAAAAGATAAATGCATTTAAAATGATCATAGTTAAAACTATTTTTGTATCTGTCACAACACATAAAAAAAATAAAAATTTTAAAACAGGTGTTCACAAAATTATCTGATGAGATTCTCTTGTACAAATGCAAACCCTAATTAATATCATAATGATAAACTCTTTGATTTTCCCAAGCAAATATTGGCTGTATAATTCTAATGGGCATAGGGTCCCCCAGAATGATTATACTTTTCTGGTTTCCTCAGGTACTGAGGTGCTTTCATACTAACTATATTGAAAAAAGGAAAAAATATAATTTTAAACAAATTCCTGAAATCGAGTAATGCATATCATGACTGCACTCAACTAATGGATACTGGGTTGGAGGACAAAAATCTAGGGCTGAGTTACACATCTAGATTTCCTAGGAAAAAGCTGTATAATTCAGGTAGGCTTTTTCAAATTTCTACCCTCAATCTCCTCATTTGCAAACACAAAAGGCAAGACTAAATTTTTTATAAGTAATATTCTACACTAGTTCCAAATAATTCATTTTTTTCTAAATACCACACATCACCAGATATTTAATTCACTTTCAAGAGCTGAAATTCACAAATATCTGAAGCTTTGAGTCCTTTTTAAAATTTTTATTTTATTTTTAATTTTTTTAATTTTTAAAACTTTATTTTTGTAAAAGATTTTATTTATTTATTTGAGAGAGAGAGAGAGAGAGAACAAGCTACGGGAGGGCAGAGGTAGAGGAACAAGCAGACTCTCCACTCAGCATGGAGTCCTACATAGGTCTCCATCCCAGGACTTGGAGAACATGATCTGAGCCAAAGTCAGTCCCTTCACCAACTGAGCCATACAGGTGCCCCTGAAGCTTTAAGTACTTTTAATCTCAAAGGAAAAACTATATGACTTTGTCATATAGCTACTCTTTTAGAAGAAATGGGAGTTCATTGTGGGGCTGGGCTATGAGATCCTTGAGGGTAGACTCAGGGCATGGTGAGATTCAATATACACTACTTGCCTGACTGACTAAAATATAAAACACAACTAAAGCTAAGAAAGCAAGGATAAACTACTTAAAACATAGTATGTTCTTTACCACAATTAGCCACCAAAAGATACACGCAATTAACTCTTAAAGAATGTGGGGGCTACAGGCACCAACCTCTACAGAGTTGGAAATTCATGTTTAACTTCTGATTCCCCCAAATTTAACTACTAGTAGCCTACTGTTGATAAGAAACCTTACAATAGCATACATAATCAATTAACACATATTCTGTATGTTATATGTATTGTACACTGTATTCTTACAATAAGGTAGAGAAAAGAAAATGTTATTAAAATTATGAGGAAGAGAAAATATATTTAGAGTACCATACTCTACATATAGAAAAAAAAAACAAACAAAAAATCCCATGTATAAGTGGTTCCACGCAGTTCAAACCAGTGTTGTTCAAAGGTCAAGTGTACTCTTGGTTTTTCCTTTTAAATCAAAATCTACGCAGATAAATATGGTTGTCTCACACCGAGTTAAAGAAGACATTCTTGTATGATCCACATACAAATGGAAACTTTCCTCATGAAAGTTACAATTCATAGTGTTCCGATTAGAATTGTCTCCACTCCTCAATCTCAGAGGAACTCATTAAATTTACTCTCTCCAGTTAAAGCAAACTGGTCCCAAAGCAGAGATGAAAGTTTAAGTCCCTAGGACTACAGTTACAAGAGGGTTTTTTTTTTTCCCTAAATAAAGAAGATAAAGTAATAAAAAGGGCCAGATGGAAAAAAAGAAATTTGTGACAAATTAAGCTGAATCCTAGGAAAGGAACCCAGTGCTTCCCATTATGATTTAGATAAGAAGGCAAACACAAAGAATAAATTGTAAGATGACTCTGTACTTCTCCACCCCAGGACCCTGAGATTGTGACTAATACTCTACACTAACTCCAAGTCATTCAATTATTCCACATATCACCAGATATTTAATTCATATTTAAGAGCTGAACTTGACAAGTATTATCTGAAGCTTTGAGTACTTTTTTTTAAAATTTATTTTTTATATTTTAAAATTTAGTTAATTTTTTTAAAGATTTTATTTATTTATTTGAGAGAGAGAGAGAGTGAGCACAAAGCATGGAGGGGCATTACATGTAATAATGGATAATAATGAGGGGTCTGAAGAAGACACTAATTCCCTTGACAAAAGTAGTTCAAGCATCTGTGAAAAGGAGGACTCTTTTATCTTCTAAGAGAGTTGCTGAACCATATGTCTACTCACTTACTGAGGTTTTAGTTGTGCAGAGATGGGGGATATCTGAGTCCATGGTTCTTAGTTCTATTTCACTGAATAACTCATGGCCAGCTGAGGTTGCTTTTGTTGCACAGGCCTCTTTGAGAGTGAATCTGGACCAGGTTTGTGCCAGCCCATAGGGCTGTAGCTTGTCAGGTCTCTTTAAATGACAATTAGTTTTGAGGATGTCAGAATAGGTTTTGGAGACGTCAGTCAGTTCCGTCATTCTCATATAAGTTCTTTCCAAAACAATTTTGTTATTAAGAAAAAAAAATGCAATATGAGAAAAAATATCTTTTTAAAAAATGTCAGTTAAGAAGGTAAATTTTGATAATTACCAGATAACATAGAATAGGAAAATAATAATTAAAACACTATGATATTTTCAAGTGTGAGGAGGAAATGATCCTTAAAAGGGAAACTCATTATAGAAGGTCACTTAGAGTGTAGTCAGGAGACAATTAAAGACTGATGATGAGTAGTTGATCATAACATCCCTGCATAATGAAAGAATGAATGTCTCAAAAGGAGACAGAGAAAAGTTAGAGGACAGAAGTCTTACCTTTTCTTCATTACAAATCTTATCCCTTCATCAACCTAATTTTGAATTTCCAATTTTAACTAGCAGTTGAAAGAAAAAAGCATTGAAACAATGAAACCATTTGTATATGGAAGCATTAATCTTTTTCAGAACTTGATATACACAGCAACATCTTTCAATACTTTATGATATGATATCATGTTTTAAGTATAATAATTTAAACATTCATGAAGGACAACCATAGGGCCATTAAAGGATAACTATAGACTCTGCCTTCTAGAATTTTTAAATAAGTACATAAGCAAACTTATCCCCCATCAAATGATGAATAGAATAGATGAAGAAAAAGGAAATGCAAATAGGGAGTTGAAAATGTCATTTTAATTATTATTGATAAAATCTTTGAACTTTTATAAACTTAACCAACTAATATTTGAATTACCAATAATTTTTATGTGAGTTCTATGTCTAATTCAACTAATCCTTGAATTTCAATTTGCTGTCAAAAAACACAAGTCTCAAATAATTCTCTGTCCAAAAGTTTTTTAAAACTATTTATTCAGAAAAAAATTTTTTCTGAATTTAGTATGTACCTGCTATGTTCTAGAAACTTTAGTAGGACACAGAGAATAGACAAGAAAGCACAAATGGTTGTAGCTATAATAGAAATATCCTAAGTAGGGAAATGGATTAAAATAAGGTGCTCAGTTGTCAAGAATATCCTAATTAAATAATTCTTCCCTCTTCTAAAAATTTGGATATTTTATCTGTTACCTGGGTTATTTGTTGCTTCTATTTTAGGAATCATACCCAGTAGTTTACTATTTCTTTATTGGCTTTCAACCAGAAAATAGTTATTTTGTTCTTTCAAATAATCCAATTTTTTCAAGCTTTGTTATTACAGTAGGAAACAAGAGAATAACTCAGGATAAAGTTTTTCTCCACTTTTCTAACTGAATTATGAGGTCATTTCTGTGCCCTAAGAGAGAAAAAAAAAAAAAAATCCACCAGCCTTTTTAAAGAATGGAGCCTGTCTACAGGGCTTGGAAATTACTGGTCCTTTCATTTTTTTCTATAGTTTTCCATTCCACACAGTTCTGGAAACTTCCACAAACTTCTCAAGCTCAAAATTCATTACTGTCAGACTTCCAGGAAAGGTGGTGGAGTAGAAGAACCCTAAGCTCACCTCCTCTCATGGTACAACTATAAGCCGTATCAGACTAAATAACCCAGAAAACAAGCTGAAGAGTAGAAGAGCAGACTCTACATAGCTAAATGTAGAGAAGAGGCCACATCAAAAAATGTAGGAAGGTCAGATAAGTGTTCAGGAGCTAAATGAACTATGTGCCATCCATGGAAGGGAGGAATGCTACGGGTGTATAGGGGAGAGAAACAGACTCTCACACCAGGATGCCTGCAAGGGGAAGATGGATCCCTATACCTTTTGGCTTTAAAAGCCAGAAGATCTAAATTTCACAAGGTCTAACAATCAGTGGAGTAAAACCTAGAACTTTAAAAAATCAGTAGGCTCATGGGAGAGCCAAGAGGGTGGAAGAAACTGAATTCCCACTTGTAAAAAGGCAGCACAACAAAAAACCTTGTAGAGACAAGCACAGAAGAAGCACTTTGGAAAATGCCTGGGGAGGTGTGGGAGGGAGATTTTTTTTTTTTTATTATTTTTTTACTAATCTCATAGCATCTGCTAGAAAAGCAGGTTTGTCAGGAGACTCTGCAGGAACAAAGGACTTGATGGGCACCATTTCCCTTCCCTGCCCCCAGCATAACCATGTGGACACCTGCAGGAACCAAACTAACACTCATACACTCTACTTAATTGCTAATAGCACATCTCACATGCCAGTTCTCTTACGGACACACCCCCTCCAGCCAGGCCCTGACTCGGTGTCCCTTCCTGCAGAGGACCTGCACAAGCTTTTCTAACACCGCATGTCCCACCCCTGCATGCTTTTGTGGATCCACCTCCTTCAAATTTACCTGCCTCTGTCACTGGCAGCTACAAGTCCCCTCCCAATGGCATGGACCCTCCTGGCACCACACACCCTATCCAACAAAGTTGTAGTATTCAAAACAGTATGCTCTTGGCACAAAAACAGACATAGGTCAATGGAATAGAATAGAGAGCCCAGAAGTAAACCCACAATTATATGGTCAATTACTCTTTGCCCAAAAAGGGAAGAATACTTAGTGGAAAATAGATTCTCTTCAACAAATAGTGTTGGGCAAACTGGACAGCTACATGCAAAAGAATGACACTGGATCAATTTCTTACACTACACACAAAAATAAATTCGAAATGGATTAAGGACCCAAATGTGAGGTCTGAAACCATAAAAATCCTAGAAGAAAATGCAGGCAGTAATTTCTCTGACATTGGTCATGGCAACATTTTTCTAAATATGTCTCCTGCAGCAAGGGAAACAAAGCAAACATAAACTTCTGAGATGACATCAGAATAAAAAGCTTCTGTGCTGCAAAGGTATAATTAACAAAACTAAAGACAAACTACTGAATGGGAGAAGATACTTGCAAATGACATATCTGATAAAGGGTTAGTATCCAAAATATGTAAAGAACTTAGATCACTGAATGACCCAAATACAAATAAAAATGGGCAGAAGTCAAGAATAGATATTTTTCTGAAGAAGACATACAGATGGCCAACAGGCACATGAAAAAATGTTCAACATCACTCATTATCAGGGAAATACAAATCAAAACCACAGTGAGATATTATCTCACAGCAGTCAGAATAACTAAAATCAAAAATTCAAGAAACAAGACAAGTGCTGGTAAGGATGTGGAGAAAAAGGAAGGCTTGTGCACTGTTGTTAGGAATGCAAACTGGTGCAGCCATTGTAGAAAACAATATGGATGTTCCTCAAAAAATTAAAAAAAAAAAAAAGGACTACCAGGGCACCTGGGTGGCGCACTCATTAAGCGTCTACCTTCGACTCAGGTCATGATTCCGGGGTCCTAGTTTCGAGCCCCGCTTTGGGCTCCCTGCTCAGTGGAAAGCCTGTTTCTCCCTCTCCCATTCGCCGCCCCACAACTTGTGTTCCTTCTCTTGCTGTGTCTCTCTTTGTCAAACAAATAAAATATTAAAAAAAAATAGAACTACCATATGACCCAATGATTGCACTATTGGATATTTACCCAAAGAATACAAAAACACTAATTCAAGAAAATACATGCATGCTTATGTTTATTGCAGCATTATTTTGTATTAGCCAAATTATGGAAGGAGCCCAAGTGTCCATGGATGGATGAATGGTTAAAGGAGATGTGAGATATATATATATATATGTATACATACACACACACACATATATGTGATATGTATACAGGCACACACACACATTATAATGTATATATACAATGGAATTTTACTCAGCCATAAAAAGAATGAAATCTTGCCATATGCAACAACATGGATGGATCTGGAGTGAATGCTAAAGTGAAATAAGTCAAAGAAAGTTAAATATCATACTGTTTTACTTATGTGTGAAATTTAAGAAACAAAACAAAGAAAACAAAGAGACCAAAAAAACCACAAAAAACAAAAAACAAAAACAAAACCCAGACTCTTAATTACTGAGAAGAAACTGATGGTTACCAGAGGAGAAGTGGGTGGGGAAACGGGTGAAATAGTTAATGGGGATAAAGAATACACATCAGCATGAGCACTGAGTAATGTATGGAATTGTCGAATCACTATACTATACACCTAAAACTAATAACTAATCTAACCCTGTATGCTAACTCTATATATACCATATATATACACACATACCATATATATACATATATACCTCATTCCTATGACAAGGAAGTTCCTAATGAAGACTGCGTTTCCATTCCATCTCCTGGCACACACTCAGATCCTTTTAGGCTTATTTAAGAACAGATCCTCATCCACCTCTTTAAAGAAAAGACTTAATCTAAGCACAAGCAGTAGATTAAGCAGGTATTTAGGTTTGTAAGTACTTTTCCCTCTATTCTTGCAGTAACTATTTTCTTAGGTTAATAAGACAAACTTGTAACAGTTATGTAACAATTCTCTTGTAAATCTTAATGTGTATGTATCTATAGATATGTGTAGTGACATATAAAACACAACTTTGTAGATCTCCTCAGGCAACCAGTCTGGTATTTGCTTAGGAAAAATGGTTTTAATTAAGGTTCAGATTAGAAGTTTTGAAGCCAATGTACTGTGGGCACAGACTCAGCGTGAGGCCTCTTAGCTATGGTTGGTAGCCCTGGTTTCACGGGCTAGGGGCCAGGGAGAACTGACTCAGAGTTCTGGATTCTGTCAGGTTTTCATCCAAAGAGCCAGATGGCAATTATTCCTTTGCCATTTTGCACTTGGAAAGTGTAAGCTTTCCTTAATCAAAATAACGGGGAAAAATGAAGTATTCTCCAAACGTCATCTAAGAATATCCATTCTGAAATAAAAGGATAGAACAATAAATCTGGGTAAGCTTTATCTGAAGGCAGTCATTGGGGCTAAGGAAAGGCACCACCTCTGGTGCACTGACCCTAAGGCAACCAGCCTAAAGGGGCCGAGGCTCTGTTGTGCAGGGTGTATCTCCTGGACAAACACAGTGAAGAAAAGAAATGGCATGGGATGGATCTCCTGTCCCCCATCCTGCCATTCCCTACCTCTACAGGCTCTGACACAGCCAGATGCCTGGCCTCCCTCCAACTGGCAGCTGAATCCAGTGAGATCTGAGTGCTCAGAAATGCTACCAAGGACAATCAACACCAACGCACCAGGCCCATGATTCTTCAGGCAAGTGATCAATAGCTTTTATCCTCATCCTAACCTGTGGCTCCTCTCCCATGATTCTGAAACACTCCCCTCTCTTCCATTCCTAATTATTCTTCTGGACCTTTCATGTCCTAATTAACAGAATTCCCTACATCCTCATTCTCGTCACTGCAGTATCAAGGAAAACCTGCTTGTCCCCAGAATATGCACCTTTACTAGTAGCTTTCTGAGTCAGACACTGATCTTTTCAAGCTCTGGAACACTCTGGGTCAGGAAGTCAATCTTTACACACCGTGTACTATCTGCTACTAGCCATGCACTATAGCTGTAAAGCCTTTTTCTTATCCTTGTTGTTATCATTTGATTCCATCTTTAATCCCCATAATTCAATCGGTATTTTAGCAGAGCACATCTAGTTGCCGAATCTACTACAGTTCTACCTATGAAATTATCCTTTGCGATTTTATCTTCCACATGGAGAGCTCATCAAATATACCATTGCCTCCAAATGACCTTTTTACTCTATCTCAGTGATCAGCTCATGATCACCTATTGGCATTGCCGTTATCCCACACTCATCTACCCCAAAAATTCATAGAAAAAAATTTATATCCTTCTAGTTTGCTCAGGTACTTATCTCCCACCTGTCCTTGAACACTATTAAGACCCTCAGTCCATTACTTCTCCTCTTTTCTTCTTATCCTTTATCTCCTTCCTTGGTTCCAGTTGACTCTCTATCCAGGTTACTATAATTGCCCATTACTCAGACTCATTTTTTTTTCAGACTGTTTTTATACAACCAAACCTAGATGAGTCTATTGACTGCTGATCAATGCTGGGAAAGTCCCATTCTATATCCTCCACCCAATTTCTCAAGCTGTAAATCTTGGAGTTGTGTTTTTTTCCTTAAATATTTTATTTATTTGGGAGACAGAAAGAGAGAGTACAGATGGGGGTGGAGTGGGGAGAGAGACAGAGGGAGAAGCAGACTCCATGATGAGCAGGAAGTCCGACCTGGTGCTCCATTCCTGGGCCCTGGGATCATGACCTGAGCTAAAGGCAGATCCTTAACCTACTGTGCCACCCAAGCGCCCCAAGCTAGAGATTATTCTTGTTTCCTCTTCTACCTTCACAACCTACATCTAATTCAAAACTCATCTGCATTGGCTTTACTTACATTATAATCCTCACTTTAATTGCTCTATTTTCCATACACTGTATTATTATTCACAACTACTTAATGGCTCTGCCTGGAATAGGATTAAATGCCTTCATTTCACCAATGCCAGGCTTGTTGATATGATGTGTGTAAACAGAAAAAAACTAAAATGTCACTAAAATGACATACATTTCTTCTGGACAGAGTCCCTAAGAGGTAATGCAGGATTTACTGTATTGTCTTTTTTCTTTCTCACGTCAACAATGATCAAGGTAAAGGCTGTGTCAAGAAGTATAGATGACATGAAGCAGAGCGGTTATAGACCCAAGACAGATACTTAGAGTGAGCCAGAAAAGGAGTTTTGTTGTCAAAAGTCACAAATGAAGCTTCTTCATTGAAAGTTACTGAGATTTTCAGTGGCATTTGCTCCACATCACTACCTATCCTCTCTGATACAATATACGTGCCCAGGCACTGGCTTCTTTCCCCTGAACAGAATCTTCTAACTGGTCTCCCCAAATCTACTCTCACTCCCACATAGTCTACTTTCAGATCTTTCACTCAGTAGCTTGTATGTTCATATAAAGGCATGGATCAGTTCACAACAATATAAAAATGTCTTACAACCTTCCAATGTTTTTCAATATATTTCAAATAAAATCCAAATCATTCCCAGGGTATCCCAGACACTAACAAATACACTCTGGCCTACTGCTCAGAGTTCATCTCATTCCAACCTGTTTCACTGCGCTTTGCCGCATTGGTCTAATTCTTCTCCACTGAACATACCAAACTAATTTTCATCTCAGAGTCTTTGTACCTGCTACCCTTTGGTATCTTTGTACCCTGTAAATGTGGAACACTCTTCCCTGAGATATTATCGTGGCTGCATACTGCATATCTCAATTTAAAAAGGCATCTCCTTGACGATGCCTTTCTCTATTGAATTACCTCTTTGTGTTAGAATCTGAAATTACCTTTCCTCCATTATAATATGATCTTTGGATGGACTTCTGTATGTCTTGAATACTGCTGACTCCCCAGTGCCTGGAAATATGCTTCACTCATAGTGGACACTGGGTAAATATTTGTCATCTGTCTACTGACAGATGCAGGGACAGATTATTACCACTAATAATTAATTTTCACTGTTTTATTTTTTCCTGAGCCCTCAATTCTGTCCAAAAACATTGCATTGCTTTTCTAGTTGCCTTGCTCTATTGGTTTTTACTGTGACTAGTCCACAGTGGCTTTCTATTTTTTCTCAACCTTTTGATGCTCCTATTTCACTCCTTCACTCTTGGTCAGTGAATTTACTCCCTAATTCATAAAAGTACTAACAAGTCAGAGAAGAATTCATTCAGCTCTTTTTTTTTTTTAAGATTTTATTTATTTATTTGACAGAGATCACAAGTAGGAAGAGAGGCAGACAGAGAAAGAGGAAGGGAAGCAGGCTCCCTGCTGAGCAGAGAGCCCAATGCAGGGCTAGATCCCAGGACCCTGGAATCATGACCGGAGGCAAAGGCAGAGGCCTTAACCCACTGAGCCACGCAGGCGCTCCTCATTCAGCTCTTTTAACGCCAGAACTGAAAATCAACTTTTTTATTAAGACTTTATTTTTTAAAGCAGTTTAAGGTTCACAGAAAAATTGAGGGGAAAATATAGAGATTTCCCATATATTCTCTGCTCCTACACACATTTAGCCTCCCCCATGACCAACATCTTCCAGTAGAGTGGTATGTTTATTACAATGGATGAACATACATCAACATATCATAATCACCCAAAGCCCATGGTTTACATTAAGGTTCATTCTTGGTGTTGTACCTTTTCTGAGCTTGGAAAAATATATGATGATTTTGATCTATCATTACAGTATCATATAGAGTATTTGCATTGTCCTAAAAATCCTCTATGCTTTGCCTATCCTTGTCCACTCCCCAGTCCCTGGAGACATTGATCTTTTTTACTGCCTCTATAGTTTTGCTTTTTTCAGAATATCACACAATATATGGGATATCATACAGTATATAGCCTTTTCAGATTGGCTTCCTTCACTTAGTAATATGCATTTAAGTTTCCTCCATATCTTTTAATAGTTTGATAGTTCACTTCTACTTAGTTCTGAATTATTCCATTGTCTGGATGCACACAATTTATTCATCCATTCCCCTACTGAAGAACATCTTTGTTTTTTCTGATTCTTGGCAATTATGAGTGAAGCTGCTATAAGCATCTATGTGGAGGTTTATGTGTGGTTATAAGTTCTTAACTCTTTTGGTAAATACCAAGGAACTATTGCTAGATAGTATGCTAGTATGTTTCATTTTGTAAGGAACCACCAAACTGTCTTCCAAAGTCTGTTCATTTTGCATTCCCACCAGAACTGTATTCATTAATGTATATTACTAATATATTCAGTAATAAGAGTTTCTTTTGTTCCACATGATCACTAGTATTTCACGTTGTCTGCATTCTGGATTTTGGCCATTCTAGTAGAGGAGCTGTGGTGTGTAGGTGTGTAGGATCTCATTTCTGTTGTAATTTGCATTTCAAAACATCCATTATTTTCCTTAAATCAGGACTTATTATTTTCTTCCTTCTCCTTGTTTCATTGGAAGAGCTGCCTTTCATCATAGTTTTAACTAATTTCTCCACTTACCCATTCTTTCAATTCCATCTCCTCTTCTGCCTCCTTAGGACATTTGTCCTCTTGATTGCATCACTGCCCAACACACTTTTGACCTCTCTTTCTCTGATTCATCTTACCACTAGATATGTAAACCAGATCAAGTCTCATATTAAAATTAAACACAATCCACCCTCTCTTCAGCTCCCCCCTTTCCAAACACCTAATCCCTCTCCTCCCCTTTCTTCCTCTCACATGTACACCTTAATATACTGCTCCCTGGCTAGTACCTTCTATAGTCCTTGAGGCTGTTTTCACCAAAGAAATAAGCAACTATTCCCAGGCCTCTTTCTCTGATGGATTTATTTGACCCTCACCTTGCTCTGACCCTTGATTCTACTTGGATTGACATTTCTTTCTTTCTTAAAAATCTTCCCTGTTTTTTTTTTTTTTTTTTTTTCATTTTCCTCCAGCCATTTGTTCTTATCCTTGGGGGCTCATTCTTCTCTACCTGAATACTATTTCTCTAGTTTTTACCCATTCTTCTCATCCTATATTTTTTCCCCCTCTATGACCTGGCTTAATTTTATGTCTTTAGTATGACCTATCAGCTCATGACAGTGGAGTATACCTTTTTCTTGTCCAGATTTCTCTCCTCAAGTTCAAAGCCTACTTAGCATCTCCACTTTTCTATCTCACCCATACCTCAAACTGAGCAAGTTTAAACCTAACTTCCCAGTTGCAAGTCTTTTTATACCTGAACCATGGATAGCTTCTTAAATGGTCATCCCAAAGCCAGCCTCCCACACCCTGAACTATCAGCCTCTTTTCTCCATTCTGCATTCTCCATTCAGTTATCCTCTTTAAATAGTACACTGATTTTATGAAATCCTTTATAGAACTCCTTAGCCCTTTAAGAATATTTCTCCAAAATCTTTAGGATAAAATCTGATTTCCTTAACCTGGTCTATATGACTTTAAAAATTTGTTCTATTGGATTTCTTTTAATTCTTCAATTCTTAATAAAGGCCCATTAACTTGGCCATTGAACTTATGCTTTTCTTTGCCTGGAACATTATCCCTTCATCCTCTATTCAATATCCCATTCACATGGGTGATGCCTACATATTCTTCAATTCTCAGTTTAGATTTTTTTCTTCAAGTAGCCACAGTTCATCTTCTCTTGTAATTTCATCACACACAGGTAGGACCCTGTTCCTCACACTACCTGTAAAGCCCCTGGCTTATGGTAGATGCTCAGTAAAACTGCTGAATAAATGTATCTATTTATAAAGATGACAGAAGTAAAAAAACTGTATCATTAGCTTATTTTAATAGTAAGTCAAACATTAGCTTATTTATTTTTAATCCCGAACTATTTTTCACTCTTGTTGATAATCTCAAATGAACGGCTGAAGGTTGAGAGCTTTTCAGGATGTTTTCCCTGTGCTATAAGCTAGCAAGAAAACTAAAACTAGTTAGAAGAATATTTAATAATGTGAAAACCGATACTGATTTATTGAGGGGGAAAAATCCACACGATGATACTGTAAAAATTACATTTTCTTTAGGAAGCCAAGGTTCTAAAGCTTTTGACTCATGTCATGACATTTAAATTCATTTAGTTTTTCATTTTTCACAAAATAATTTTTGAGATACTAATTTTTTATCTGTCCTTTGTATTTTCCAGGCAGGCACATGGTCCCTTTGCCTCAGAGATTTTGACAAATGTGAGGGCAATATCTGCCTGTCTTTGTAACTTAAAGCTCCCAGACAGGGAAGAAAGCAAGCTCCATTTGGTTGTAAGAGAAAGAAAAGGAATATCTGATATCACAACTAGAGGGAAAGGGAACAGATTTCCACAGATACAAGGAAGATGTCAGAGTCTGGCACATCTAGTGTGTGTCACTGCAGAGAAGGTGAATTTAGGGATACTCCTTGAAGAACCAGGAACTCCCACCTTATGGAAGAGCTCTATGATTTAACACAACAGAAAATCTTTTGAGCCTTTGGACTTGAGAGACAAAAGATAATGTTGATTTGAAATAAAGTCACAATCATCAGGAGAATGGAGCACAAATGAAGGGTTTTGTAGCATATTTTGCCTTGCCTAAGATACCAGACTTTTGCTAGATTATCTGTTATGCTTATGAGAGGAAGGAACAGTTAACTGTGACTGAATTTCTTATCAGTCTGGTGGGATGGGAATTAAGTGTCAATTTAATTTATTGTAGACAAGAATATATATGTCATGAGTACCTGAACTTGTAAACTAATATTCAAACCTTGTATATATTTTTCAACTTTATTATCCATAAATTCAGAATATGAAATGCTTTTCTAAATTCCCTTCCAAACTTGTAAACATTACAAGTATGTAGAAAAGAATTTCACAGTAAGGATCACCCCTAAAAATGTAAATTGATATCATTAACAAAATCTTTACTTTCTGCCTTAACTATTTCAGAAATTGAGATGAAGTAGTTATAGATTAATTTTACCAATATAAATTCTTAGTCTGTTTTCGTTTTTTTTTTTTTTTTAAGATTTTATTTATCTGACAGAGAGCGATCACAAGTAGTCAGAGAGGCAGGCAGAGGGAGAGGTGGAAGCAGGCTCCCTGCTGAGCAGAGAGCCCAGTGCAGGGCTTGATCCCAGCACCCTGAGATCATGACCTGAACCGAAGACAGTGGCTTAACCCACTGAGCCACCCAGGTCCCTCTGTTTTCTTTATTTTTATCTCAATAACAGAAATACATAGAAATAAAACAAAATGCCTAGAATTCCTTTTTAATGAAGAACTCCAGAGGATAGATGAATAGCATTTTTATGGTAAATTTAGCATTTCAAGTTCAATCCTCAATCACATACATATAATCACCATATATATTTTTCTTTTTTTTAAAGATTAATTGAAGCTGTGAAAGCCAAGAAAAAGGACTTTGTGAGAACTAACATTACATTTTAGTTTAGAAGTTAATTTATTTCAATTATCCACTGACCTAAAAATCAATATTTTTTCTCATTTTAATCACTATAAATTATAAAAATGAAGCACAGACATTTCCCTGAGGGTGATGAATAACCCGAAATATTGCAATCAAATGTGTAATAGGTGAAAAGCTAATGTGCCTTCTGTGATAATTAATTTGTAAGTTGCAATCCAAACTATTTACATGCAATATTTGGTCACTATATGTAATGTATTTCCTTTGGAAATACAGCATTATCTTCAGTTTGTTCAGTTTTTAATGTTAATTTCTCATGAGCATTAAGTTTATCTGTCATATTATCATGACCAAATGTATTTGCACACAGAAAACAGAATGAAAAGATGTATTTTTTAAAACATAATACATTGCTTTATGCTAGTCTGTATTTTTGTTTAAATCACTAATGTTGGAAACTTCTGTTTAGAAAAATGAGATGATAATTAACAATGTACATTTTCCATATAGACTATGGAGATAATTTTGCTTATAAAAGAGTAACATAAAGGTTCCTGTAATAATTAACTACTATATTTGGATACTACACACTGGTGTTTTTTTTTTTTTTTAAGAAAACAGTACATTTTATAGAAAATGTATTATGAGTCCATGCAATTTTACAGAAAATGTATTATGAGTCTGTGGATTTTTTTTTTCTTGAAGTATTCAGTTAATACACAAATTAATTAAAAATTCAAAATAAAATCTTTATGACCAATATTACATAGATTCGATTTTCCCTAACATCCTTACCTTTCTTCTACAATACTCTTTGACAACGAGGTAATTACTACTTTACAAAAATCTCGTCTTCTCCATGCTTTTACAGAACAGAAGCACAGAAAATGGATTCCCATCTTTACTCTAAACTTTACAGTGTTGAATTACAGGGAGATGTTGGATTATCTACCTAAGCAAACTGCTTTCTTCCTGACATGCCCCCTCATTGAACCAGATCCCAGCTATGCCTAATAAGGGTAAGAAATGCAGACTACAGGCAAACAAAAGTCAATCTGTCAACAAAACTAGAAAGATAAAAAAGTGGAGAGCTAAGCGGTGCGTTAAGTTTCTTCCCGTTTTAACAAGCAGACGAACCACATCATGCACCCAATTGCTCAGTCCCCCAAATTAAGAGATCTTTTTGTTCCTCCTTTTTTCCCCACAATCCTTGGCCCCAAAATAACCCATCATTAATTTGAATATGCCTCCAAAATTTATTTTGAATCCGTTGGCTTCTTTCCAATTTTATTACCATCACCTTAATTTACAGATTGCTAATACAACCTTACTAATTGCTCTATTTTCGCTTATGTTTGCTCAATTTTTAATCATTCTCCATATATAATAACAAAGTGAGAAACTGCAATATAATTTGTATAATTACTTATCTCTTCTTCCAACATCACAGTGTCTTCCCATTGCATTAAACTTAAATCTGCATTTTTACCACATCCTCCAAGGCTCTGCTTGTTTTGACTTCTGTGTAGTCTCCAAACTCATACCAATCTCTCTTTACCTCAGGATGCTCTACCTACACTGGCCTCCCTTCTATCTCTTAAACAAGATATGCCTTTGTTCTGATTTCTAACATGTGCTAACCAGTTTTTCAAAATGTTTGTAGCAATCTCAAACAAACTGAGGGTTGCTGGGGGGAGGGGGTTTGGGAGAAGGGGGTGGGATTATGGACATTGGGGAGGGTATGTGATTTGGTGAGTGCTGTGAAGTGTGTAAACCTGGTGATTCACAGACCTGTACCCCTGGGGATAAAATATATGTTTATAAAATGTTTGTAGCAATTTTCTTGCCAGTACTAGTAAATAGTAGTCTGGGTAGTATATAAGAATGATTCCAATAGTAAATCTTTTAGTAGGTGGTAGTGGATTTTGATAGGTGGATTTGGAAGTTGAATGGTTGTATCTTATTTTGGTCTTATTTTGCATTGCCCAGACGACTGGTGAAACACAGCAGTGTTTCATATGATATATAGGATACTTGAGTACCTCCTTGGTGAAGATCTTGCTCAAACCTCTTGGTCATTATCTCTTGGATTATCTCTATCTTTTTTTATTGATTTGTAGAAATTCTTCCTATATATTGTATGTAAGTCCTTTATTAGTTATTATGCTTATATTTTCACTCAGTAATGTATTTTGATGAAAAAAGTTTTTAACTTTATTATAAGCCACTTTATGAATATTTTCCTTTGTGGTTCCATGTTGTAAAATCCAATTTCCTAAAAAAATTAATTGATGTTAGAAAAGTATTTTATCAGTCAATTAAAGCCATAATAATGCTATACAACAAAGCAGCACAAAATTCAGTTGCTTAAGGTAATCATTCTTGCTCAGAGGTCTGCAGTTTAGTTCTGTCTTGGCTGATTTAGGCTGGGCTCAGATGGATTTGGCTTTAAGCTAAGGTTAGATCTATTTCTACTTCTTATAGGATTTAAACTAATGGGCTAGTCATAACTGGTTTTGTTTGTTTGTTTGTTTGTTTGTTGCCCATAGTAATAGCAGAAGTTTTAGAGGATGAGTACATTTAATTACTTGCTAGTTTCTTACCTGCTTACAACTAATTGAGCAAATCAAGCTACATGACCGAGTCCAAAGTCAAGAAGCAGGTCTGTACATTCTAACACTGATAGAAAGAACTTTAAAATCACATGACATAGTTAATGAAAAATAGTTGGGGTGATAAATTGAGAATAATAGTGCAATCTACCTCAGGCATACTCTCATGTTACCTTCAACAACCATTCTTATTTTGATTCCATGCTAGATCTTGTGGTAGGTAGAATAATAGCCACCGGGAATGTCACCAGGAACCTGGGAATATGGTAGTGTACATAGTATTGATAACCTTGCAGCTGTGATTAAATTATGGATCTTGAGATGGGTAGACTCTCCTAGATTATTCAGGTGAGACCAATATAACCACAGTGTCCTTTAATAAAGGAAGGGGGGGATCAAGAGAATCAGAGAAGGGTATGTGACAACAGAAGGAAGGTTGAAGCAATGAGGAGCCCTGAACCAAGGGATTCGGGTGGCCTGTAGAAACTGGAAAAAGCAAGAAAATATATTTTCTCCTTGATGCTCCAGAAGAAATGGATTCCTGCCGACTCATTTTGGACTCCTGACTGCCAGATAAATAAATTAATAAATTTGCATTGTATTAAGCCACTAAGTGTGTGGTAAGTTGTTTTAACAGCAAGAGGAAACTAATACAGAAATATAATTTTTGTGGAATTTATTTCTACAGTGTCACACGGATTTTTTTTTTTTTTAATTTTCACATGTGGGTTTTTGCGTGCTTTTGTGGGTATAGAAGTTTTGCGTATCTTGTGCTGGATTTATCCTGCTTTATTTTAGTTTTTCAAATTTTGAATGTTATTGTAAATTCATTCTAATTTTGTGAAATATTTGCTCCTGTGTAAGGAAATAAATTTGTGTGTATGTATACTGACTTTGAAGATTTTATTTATTTATTTGTCAGAGAGAGAGAGAGCAAGAGCGAGCACAGGCAGAGTGGCAGGCAGAGTCAGAGGGAGAAGCAGGCTCCTTGCGGAGCAAGGAGCCCGATGTAGGACTCGATCCCAGGACGCTGGGATCATGACCTGAGCCGAAGGCAGCTGCTTAACCAACTGAGCCACCCAGGCGTCCCCTGACTTTGAATAATGCAGTCTTACTTTATATGGGTGGGTTAATCTCAGCTGGTCCAGATGGAGCCCGTGTTTATCCTCAGAGCTGCCTGCAGCACAGCAGTGATACTTGACCAATTCTATAGCATATATCAACTAAAGATAATTGATATTTTGTAATATGAGTCTGTAAGTTTTGGGGGTAGGAACAGGACACACAGGATGTCAGCATTGTTTATTAATAATAATTAGATTTATGACTTTTCACCTGATTTTAGTGGAGCCTTAGGAGAGTTTTTATACTTTACCAACCATGGGTGCTTGACCAGCCTGCTGTAAGAGACCCCACTATAAGATGGGCTCCTGGAACTGAAATGCTTTACACAGGTACCAGTGATGGTCTGAGGCACATAAAGTGTGTCCTATGTGACTTAATGCCTACAAGACACAGAAGCCTGTATTTGAGATCTCTGGACTAGTGTTATTAAAAACTGAATCCTGTGAGTCTTTTTCAACAGTCAAACACTCTAGGTAATTACTGTGCAATTAATAGACTTGCTAAACTCACTTACTAGTTTTTATAATTTACATGTCAATTGTTTGTATACAATTATATTGTCAGCAATAATTATAAGGTTTTTTCCTCTCAAATTTCGTACACTCTGTTTTTCTTTTTTTATGACACTGACTATGATGTCCAGTTCAATGTTGAACAAAGTAATGCCAGCAGGCATCTTAATTTATATAATCTCAGAGAATAAATGTCTACTATTTAACAAGTATGATTGTTCTAAGTTGTGAAGATATTTATCAGATTGAGAAAATTCCCTTCTGTTCTTATATTGCTATTTAAAAAATATAAATAGATATATAATTGTATCAAATTTTTATTCTATATTTATTGAGATGATGATATAATTTTTCTATCTCATTCTGTTAATGTGTGAATTAGATTGTTAAAACAAGTTTGCATTCCTGAAATAAGTCCACATTGGTTGAGATTATGATCAGTTTTATACATTGCTGAATTTTGTTTGTCAGCATTTTGTTAGAATATTACTTCTACATTTATGAGTGAGATCAATTGTAAATTGGCCTAGAATTTTCCTTAATAGATAGATGCCCATAATAAAAGTATGGTTTCAAATGCTGGGCTGGCTCTCTGAGGTGTTTTTTTGTTTGTTTGTTTTTTAATTTTTTCAATTTATTTATTTTCAGAAAGACAATATTCATTATTTTTTCACCACACCCAGTGCTCCATGCAATCCGTGCCCTCTATAATATCCACCACCTGGTACCCCAGCCTCCCACCCCCCCGCCACTTCAAACCCCTCAGATTGTCTTTCAGAGTCCATAGTCTCTTGTGATTCACCTCCCCTTCCAATTTACCCCAACTCCCTTCTCCTCTCTAACACCCCTTGTCCTCCATGATATTTGTTATGCTCCACAAATAAGTGAAACCAATCAAGACATACAAATGGCTTTCTGAGTTTTTCACTTAAAGATATTGGCCTTGTAATTATTTATTGCCTGTTACAGTTCTCTTAAGCTTTCAAAAATGTGTCTTTGATGTGTTTTCCAGGTTTTTGTTTGTTCTTAGTTGAAGATTAGGCCAAAAATATGTAGTCCATCACTACTAGAAGCAAAATTCATTCCTTTAATATTTTTCAGAAGTATATTTTTTACAGAAATAATATACATCTTATTGTCATATTTTCACTCAAACTAAATACTTATATTACTAGTGTTCTAGAATTTCATTATTTTATTTCCTAACAGTAGAATTAGTTATATTTGTTCCTTTTCTTCTAGCCAATTTGCAGAGCTCTCTTGCTAGTTTTAATATTCTTTAGTTAATTAAAATTCACAAATAATTATGCTCCAGGTCTCAAATATATGTTTCTTTTTCTTTTTTTTAAATAACAATTTATTTATTTAAGATTTTTATTTATTTATTTGACAGGCAGAGATTATAAGTAGGCAGAGAGGCAGGCAGAGAGAGAGGGTGGGGAAGCAGGCTCCCTGCTGAGCAGGGAGCCCGATGCGGATCTCGATTCCAGGACCCTGAGATCATGACCTGAGCTGAAGGCAGAGGCTTAACCCACTGAGCCACACAGGCACCCCATATGTTTCTTATTTTAATTCTATGCCTTACTGAATTTGCAAGAAATTCTCAAGATTAAATGAGAAAGCTAAATACCAGTTCTAATGTTGTGATTCTGCTTTCAATAGGGGTGCTTTCAAGGTTTTACTTTTAATTGGGATGCTAGTTCTTGATTTACGATGGATATTTTGTAATGATACAAATGTATCTTATAAATCCTAAGAAGTGATTTGTTTTTCATTAAATACATGAACAACACCTTATATTTTGTTTTCTGTGGCATGTCTTCTCAGCACCAATGGAGTTTATTATACAACTTTTATTCCTCAACAGATTTCCTGTGTATATATATATGCCATTTCTCACAATTACATAAAGTTGTGTATGGATTAAGTCAAGTAAGAATGAAAGAGCTTTCATCTGCTTGTTTGATTTAATCATGTGGAATCTCTTTCAGGGACTGAATACTTTAAAATTCAAGGACTACTTTAAAAATACTTTGAATATTTGTTTTTGATTTAAAATAATTAAAAAGTAGGTGTCTGTTATAAGCTTGTCTAAATTTTCACTCTTTAAATCTGCTGTAATAAAAAGAAAAACCTTGGATATTAAGTTACTAAAAGGTCTGTCAAGCCAAAGTCTGTGTTTAAAGAATAATCTTAAAGAAAGATATATTTTATATTTATTTATTTTAATTGCTTGATTTAAGTAAAGTTAGTGTGTAATAGGGAAATAAAAGTGACTGCAATGAATCTAAGGGATAAGATAACGCACTTTAGGGCCAAATCTCAAATTCTTATCCATTCAAAGAAATAAAAATACCCTACCTGAAGAAAGTGTTCAGTTTTGTTTTTTTTTTAAGATTTTATTTATTTATTGGACAGAGATCACAAGTAGGCAGAGAGGCAGGCAGAGAGAGAGAGAGGGGAGGAAGGAAGAAAGCAGGCTCCCTGCTGAGCAGAGCACTGGATGCAGGGCTGGATCCCAGGACCCTGAGATCATGACCTGAGCCGAAGGCAGAGGCCTCAACCCACTGAGCCACACAGGCGCCCCAGAAAGTGTTTAGTTTTTGTTTTATCTATCATTTGGGGGAAAATAATCATATTAATTCTTTTCTTAATGGTCTAATATTGATCATAAAATAGTTCAATCTAGTAATGTAAACAAATACATCTTAAATTCATTCAAACTTTGTTAAAAATAGCTTTAAAAGGTTTATACATGGTATCAAATAAAGTAATAATTCGAAACTTAAATCTCTGGGTAGTTCAAAGGTCTGGATACGGCACCTCTAGGACAAAAGAACTAATTTCTTCCCCTCACCCAATACTAACTATAATAAAAAGAGACAAGTTTCAATGCATATGTGCATTTGAAAAAGGAAAGAAAGGGAGACTCCAACATTGTGAATATTCCCTCATTTTTTGGACATTCTCTATTCTTTTACATTTTTATTTGCAAATAAACCAATTCTCCCTGAGCTCAGCTCATGTTAAATATAACCAACCAGAGCCAACATACAAACATCCAAATTCTTACAAGATGTCTCTTTTCCAAGTTAACAAAATATTACCAAATATTTTACCTTTGAGTAACAAATATCACCCTCTGTCCTGCTTCTAGTGACAGATTCCTCCAAACCCACCCCCTAACCACTAAGCACATGCTTCTTCCCTCACCTCTTTTTCTGGGGGTGGGGTATGGTAACCATATCTCGGTACTTGTTCAGATTTCTATAGGAAAAGAGAAATCACTTCAAGATTGTCAGGCAAGAAAGGACTTACTATAGAGTACTGATTCTTTATAAAGCCTCAGGAAATAATGAAAACTTGAAGAGCTCAAAAAAAAAAAAATATATATATATATATCAACAATCTTTGTTTCCTGCAGCACCAAAGTCCATCTTAAGTGAAGAGAGAAAGCCCAAAAAGGTGTTATAAAAACTCACGTCTGCCCTCTGCTGAAGCTTTTGTGCTTGCTTACTAATGTGAAGGAGACAATAATATTTCTGCTTCTTTTTTGTCTTCTGGGTCTGGCACAACCTTTCCTTTGGTGGAGTCTAAACCAGATCTCTGCAGGAAAGAGTGTTTGGGAAATGTAGATTTTAGGCTTTCATTCCCAATGATAGGGAAGAGCTAAGAAGGGCAGTGATGGGCTAAGTAGAAAGGGAAATATAAGGTACATGTTCAAAGCATGGGAGATGAGAATAACTTTGGACTTCTTAAAGGAACACTGGAGGTAAAAGGTGGTATTAATAATGACAATATAGCTAACCATTTAAATGGAAGATTATGTATTTCAGGTATAGTTTTGTGTATATTCCAACATATTTGATGGAGTATCATCTTTAGAATATATTTTTGTATTTTAAAAATTTAATTGTGGAAAATAAACATAACATAGAACTCACCATCTTAATCATTTTTTCATCTTTATCATTTTGAGTATATAGTTCAATAATGTTAATTACATTCACATTGTTGTACAACAAATATCCAGGACTTTATCTTGCACAGCTGAAGCTCTATACCCATTAATAATTTTCCATTTTTATTTCTCCCCAAATTCTGGCTACCAATATTCTACTTTCTTTTTCTATAAATATGACTACTCTGGAAACCTCATGTAAGTAGAATAATACAGCATTTGACTTTTTGTGCTGGCCTATTTCATGTAGCAAAATGTCATTAAGGTTCACCATGATGTAGCATATGACAGGATTTCATTTCTTTTTAAAGTTGAGTAATAGTCCATTGTGTGTACATATCACAATTTATTAATCTATCTATCTATGGACATTTGTGTTACTTCCACATTTTGGCTATTGTGAAGAATGCTGCTATGAATATGAATGTACAAATCTCTCCTCAGGACCCTGCTTTCATTTCTTTTGGATATATATACCCAGAGGTAAGTTTTCAGGATCATGTGATAATTCTACTTTTAGTTGTTTGATGCAATGAAGTTCTTTGTTTGTTTGTTTTTTCAGATTTACTTATTTATTTTTGAGAAAGAGTGAGAGAGAGAGAGTGGGAGGAGGAACAGAGGGAGAGGGAAAGAGAGAGATAATTCTCAAGCTGACTCCTTGCTGAGCACAGAGCCTGATGCAGGGCTGGATCCCAGGACCTTGAGATCATGACCTATGTGGAAGTCAGGAGTTGGATGCTTAATGGACTGAACCACCTAGGTGTCCCTGCACTGAAGTTTTTTATTTGATGTATGAAACTTATCTGTTTTTACTTCCATTATCTGTGCTTTTGGTATCATTTCCAAGAAATCGTTGTCAAATCCCAAGTTGTGAAACTTTTCTCCTGTGTTTTGTTTTAAAACTTTAATGTTTTAAGTCTTACATTTAAAACTTTGATATATTTTGAGTTAATTTTTATATATGCTATAACGTAAGGGTCCAACATCATTCTTTTGCATGTGGATATCCACATGGTTTTTCCAAAACCATTTATTAAAAAGATGGTCCTTTGTCCATTGAATGGTCTTGGCACCCTTATCAAAGATCACTTAATCACATATGTAAGTAATTATTTCTGGTCTCTCTATTCTATTCCATTGGTCTACATGTCTGCCTTTATGCCAGTATCATACTGTATTGATTACTATAGCTTTGCAGTAAGTTTTGAAGCAAGAAACTCTGAGATATCCAATTTCATTGTTCGTTTTCAAGATTGACTATTTGGAGTCAATTTTTTCTTTTTATACAGAATTCTATCAATTGATCAAAGGTAAGCATAGAAAAAAGACATTTTGAGACAAAACTTCAAAAATTTGCCTCTCACATGCTCATTATCAGGAAGTTACTGGGAGAATTTCTTAACCAAAATATGGGGGAAAGATCCCCATAATTAAGATCCCAGAAACAGCAGATCTAACAGAGAATAGAGACAAAGACAATTTCCAAGATGATATTGAAGGGGAAACCCATGATAAAAAAAAAAAAAATTAGAGAATAACCAGATAAAATTAGAATAGACAATAGGAGGCCCTAATAAGGAAAAAAATAAGTATATTATCCAACTGGATAGAAATATTAAAACTATTTTGATGGACATTTTCAGTTATTAGAAAGGGTTTATGAAGACTTAGCCAGAAAAACAAAGAATACAAAGGAAAACAAAAGATGCATTTATTAAGTCTAGGTCAAACACAAAATTTCATAAGAAAGGAAATATTATTTTATTAAACCATTTGGCTCAACTTAGAAATACTTAAATCATTGCAATAATGAAAAAACATTGTGATAAAAAAAAGTCTAGAAAATTGAAATGGAAACATGAGAAAAGAGGACAGAAAAGACAAAATTCTCACTTAAATAATAAGAAGTTAATGGAGGTGTGCCTGGGTGGCTGAGTTGGTTAAGCATAGATCTCTTGGTTTGGGCTCAAGTCATGATCCCTGGATCATGGAATCAGGCCCCACATTGGGCTCCATGCTCAGTGTAGAGTCTGCATGAAGATTCTCATCCTCTCTCTCTCTGCCTCTCCCCCTGCTGGCACTCTCTGTTACTCTCTAAAAATAACAAATAAAATATTTAAAAAGGGGGGGAAGTTAATGGATCAGAATATAAATCAATCAAGAGAGAGCAGTACTCACTAATTATTTTTAAAATATGAAAATATATTTCAGCAGAAATACCTAAAGAATTGAGTGTCACTCTGGAAAACTGAGAAAGGGAGAAAGCGGTAGAGAGTTCGGTTAATGTTATAAATTTATTGCCGTATTTTATGTTTTAATTATGTACGTGTATCCCATTTACAATTAGAAAAGCGTAAAATAGTCTAGATTTATTTTTCTATATTTAAACATTAAAATTAATGAAGACTGACAAAAACAGCATGTGTAAATAAAGTTTAACAAAATCACTACTTTCAAGGGTAGAATTCTATTTTCCACATTAGGAAAACCAGAAAGTTTACCAGAGAAACAAACCAAACACCATACTGACTTTGCTCTAGGCAGGTGCAGCCATACAGAGCAAACATTAACATTTGTCAGGATGGAGAATTATGCAAAAGAGACTTGGCTGGATTCCCTTTGGAGAATGCCATTATGAGACAAAAAAAACCCCACAATTCTCAATTTTTGACATTCCATTTCCCCTGCAAGGCTGAATTATATGAAAACAAGTGGTGCTTACTTGTGGACTCCAGATTATTCCATTGTTTATATGTTTTTCATATATTGGTTGTTATTTTTTCTCTAATGTTCAGGGAAAAAATCATGTAAAACCATTCTTGGGGCTGCCAAGTGTTACTAAGATTGGATTTGCTTCCATAGCAACGGACCCATTATCATGATAGCTCCTGGGCACGTGTAACAACAACTTCAACCCATTAAATGGGAACCTGCAGGCAGGATTTCACATAAACTTTCACTGTTGCAGAATATTGGTGATTCTTTTGCCATGTTTTATTTGCAGTTCTCGGGAACCATGCATGAATCCATGTTCAACTTCCATCATTTATATTTCATACTGATAATAATTTCTTTTTTTTATCAGTTCATGTAAATGCCCTGAAGATTAATTTAAGCAATCCATATGGTAAAAATAAAAAGCTACATAAAATTAGGAAGATTAGGAAGATCTTGAAGGTCTTACTAATGTTTAGTGTATTTGTTGCCCAGGTGGTACTTATAAACAGGCTTATTTTAAATTCAATATTCATGTGAAGGAAAAGAAGGAATTTTAAATGCATTAAGTGTTTTAGCTAAAAAATTGGAGAAATGTTATCAGATTCTTAAGGCATCAAAGAGTGGGAGATCTCAATTCCTATAAAATATAACATGTAATAACCACTATTTATTGAACAAGTACTAAGTGCCATAAGCTAATTTACAAATTATCTTTAATATTCACAATATATGAACTATTATTCTCATTTTTTAAGAGTCTTGCATTTAAATTTAGAAAAGCAAAGTGATTTGCCCAAGTTCAGTTACTAACGAGTGCATTGGGATTTGAACCTAAATTCCTTTTGACTCCAAAGGAATGCTATTTACATTTCATACCTCTTGTGTTACTCCTATTTGAACCCAAGAAGTAAGTATTATTTGCATAATAAATATAAGTAAAATAAAGAAGAAATGCATGAATACCATTGTCAGCTACTTTAGGATAAGTACTGATTTTACCCTCTACTCTATGCATTATCAAGAATCAAGGCGCATCTTATTATACTGATCTTCAATATATGATTCTAAGTTCTATTAATCTTTTGAGTTAAATAATTAAACTGATTTGAGTTAATTAATAGTTTAAAGTCTCTTGCCTGAAATTGTCCTCTTTCATTTAATAACCCAGAAGTAATATGAACCACCATATCTAAGTCATCTATAAATTCATTAAGTGTTTTTTTATTTAGCCATTTTTTTTGGAGCCAATGTCACCATGTGGCGAAAGTATGGGAGAAAGAGTTTATCAATGTTCATATTTTGATATAAGGATTTTTGCAGTGCAGATGTGGATATGTCCAGTGAGAATTTTACAATACAACTATGACATGAAAAACAATATTTATGCACTTAATAAATGTTTTCTGAGTGCCCAATATATGCCAATAATTTTTCTAGAAGCTGAATATATTGTGATGAAAAATATAAGACAAAAATCCTATCCTGTGGAAACTACATTCTGTTGGGGTTTAGATTACCCATAAGCAAGTTAGTGAAATAATAGTATACCAGATTATTACAGGTGTTATGGAAAAAAGTAAAATAGGAGAGAAAGATAAAGAATGTGAGTTCATTTCAATTTCCCTTAGGGTAATTAGGAAAGACCTCACTCAGAATGTAACATTTGTTTGAAGACCATGGGTGAAGGGATGAACCTCCTCCTGGCTATCTTACAGAAGAGTAATCAGGGCAGAGAAACAATCAGTGAAAATATTCCAAAAGGGGATATATCTGGCATGTTGAAGGAATGGCAAGGAGACCATTATTATGCATCAAAATGAAAAAGAAATAAAGTTATAGAAAAAGTAGTTAAAAACTAAGGACCAAAACATATAGTGACATGAAGTCATAGAAAGAATTTTCATATTAGTATAGACAAAATGTGAACTCCTCAAAAGTCATCAAAACAGGATGACTTTGGATAACAGGTTTAGAATAGACTTCAGGAAAATAATCAAATAAGCAGAAAACCAGATAGCAAGCTATTGTAATTTTAAAAAAAGCGGGGTGGGGGGGAAGCTTGATTCAGAAAGGGTGTTTAAGGAGAAGGTGGCAATAAGAGGTTGGAGTCTGGATATAGTTTAAAGGTTGAACAAAAGAACATGCTGTTGAATTGCATTTTTGTGCTAGGGAAAGAGGAATTATGGATGATTTTAAGGTTTATTTTGTTTCATTGCTTTTATTTTGTTTCATTGTTTTTTCCTTAACTTTTACATCTAGAAATATGGTATTATAGATTGAGATGGTGAGGACTGCAGAAGAGGGAAATATGGAGGAAGGGTGAAGGTGAAGGTCAGCAGCTCAGTTTTAAACAACCTAAGCTTGGTGTCCCTAATTAGATATCCAATCAGATGTTGGATAGTTAATTCCATAATCCTAAATTCAGGGAAAAGGAAATATATATTCACTTATATATGGTGAATATATAAATTCACCATTTATGTATGGTGAATGCCATATATAAATATAGCAGTCACCAGCATATAGGTGTCATTTAAAGTCATGAAGCTATATGACATCACCAAAGTTTGAGGTCCATGAAGAAAAGAATGGAAAAGAAAAGAGGTCTATGGATTGAGTCTTGGAGCTTTCCAAATTTTAAGGATAAAAAGTGAAGAATATAAAACAGCAAAGAGATGGAGAAGTAGCAGCCAGAGAAGTGGGAAGAAAACCTGACCTATGGCGTGCTAGAAGCCAATTTTACATTTTTAAAAGGGAAGTAATCCAACTGCATTGATGTTGCTGAGAGGTCGAGATGAACACTAAAACATTAGTTTGAGCAATTTGGAAGCCACTGCCAAATTTGATAAAAGATGCTTTGATGAACTGGTAGAAGCAAAAGTTTGGTTGACGATGTTCCAAAGAGAATTCAAAGAGAGGACAGGAAGTGAAGGTAAATACCTCTTTGAGAAGTTTTTCTAAAAAAAGAGAATATAAAACTAGCTCAGTAGTTGGGGAAGGAGACCGAAAGGGAAGGGAGAAATAATAACATGCTTACAGACTGATGGGAATCATGACTAGAGAAATACAAATTGAAAATGCAGAAGTGAGAAGGGAGAGAATTGCTGGAGAGATGTCTTCCCTAGACAAGAAAATATGGGTCTTAATGAATAAATTGTATGGTTTCCCTTTGATTAGAATACAGATGGATCACTCCAAGTACCTATGGCCAAAGCAAAACATATGGCCAAGGCAACAGGTAGATCTAAGTGGCTGGACATGTGTCTATGCAAGCTCATAGCAGACATGTTGATTGCTAGATAGCTGTGATGATGAAAACTTGTGGAAATTTTTCTGCTCGTTTCTCCTTTTTTTTTTTTTCAGCAAAATATATAATCAAAGCCAGGATTTATTTTTGTAGCTATCTAAAGGGAGGAGGGAAAAAGGAGTGCAAAACTTAGAACATACTAGTGATAACTCCTACTTTAATAGATCTATTCTGGGAAAATGTCATAACCACATCTTTCCCACATCTTCCAGGAACAAATAAGCCAATCAATACTTGAGCTTATGGAAAAATACCATTGTATTCCAAAGTAGTCTTGATTTTATTATGCTTTTTCAGAGATGTAAAAGATGCAACTTTATTATTTCTTGCTCTGGAACCTAGTGACAAACACTTTGAGAATAGAAAAGGTTATTAGGTCTCATTTCTAAACCTTTGATCTGACACGAAAATGTAAAATACTGAGATTTCTGCCAAGAAAATGTAGTTCATTTTTTATTCTTAAATACGGAATTATGTCTCTAAATTCTGAAAATTCTTACAGATAGTATCTCACAAATGGAAATAAATGTCTATAAATATATAGCTATCTCTGTATTCATTCAATCCTTCAATCTTTTCTTTTAAGATTTTGTTTATTCATTTGACAGAGAAAGAGCACAATTAAGCAGAGCAAGAGCAAGAAGCAGTCTCTCTGTTGGGCAGGGAGCCAGATATGGGACTCAATCCTAGGATCCTGGGATCATGACCGGAGCCTAAGACAGATGTTTAACTGATTGAGCTGCTCAGGTACCCTCCTTCAACCTTCTGAACAAGACCATCTCAGTCCATATTCACTTTTGAACCAGCAACTTAGTACCTGTGCCAGTACACATCAAACAGATATTAGGGGTGCCTGGGTGGCCCAGTCCTGTGAGCATACTAATCTTGTTTTCCACTCAGGTCCTAATCCCAGGGTCTCGAGATCAAGGCCCGTGTTGGGTTCTGCATTCAATGGGGAATCCGCTTGAGACTTTCTCTCTCCCTCTTCTTCTGTCCCTCCCTGCACTCATACACTCTCTTGTCTCTTGCTCTCTCTCTCTCAAGTAAGTAAATCTTTTAAAAAACATATATTAGATTTTTAATAACTATTTGTGAAATTGATGTATTTTTCATTTTTATTATACTCAGATAAAAATATACTCAGATAAAAATATAATGTTTATAATGTGTATTTTCCTTCTCTACGTACAGATTGTTTGAGGGTAGGAATTTGTTGTAGTAATTTCTTAGAAGTGACCTATGTTATTAAAAATATTTAAAATAAAGAAAAAAGGAAGAGAAGTCCTTAGATATTCTATACTCCTGAAAAGTATTTTAATTCTTAGTGAATATAGCCAACAAAAATGTCCCCTTTATTTTTATTTACAGATTTCTGTCTCTCCCTTTGTTTCTCCCTCTCTCTCTTTTTTCTTCTTTTCTCTTTTTTCTTTCCTTTTCTTTCTTACCCTCCCTTCTCTTTCTTCCTCATATGGTAAAAGGGTAAATGATAATACATCTCAGGGAAAAAATATGAACATTACTTTAAAATGCATTTTTGCTATTTCTCATATATATGAACTTTTTCTAATCTTTTCTTCAGGCTTTTTTTTTTCCCCATTGAGATATTCCTTTTGAGGAAATTATTTTTCTTTAAAACATAAAACTTATAGGTGTAATTATATCCATATTTCTTTAAAATTTGGGAAATATCAGGTGCCTGGGTGGCTTACTCACTTAAACGTTTGCCTTTGGCTCAGATCATGATCACAGGACCCTGGGACTGAGCCCCATGTTGGGCTCCCTGCTAAGCAGGGAGTCTACTGCTTCTCCCTCTACCTGCTGCTCCCCTTGCTTGTGGTCTTGCTTTCTCCCCTTGCTTGTGGTCTTGCTTTCTCCCAAATAAATAAATAAATAAATAAATAAAATAGTAAAAATAAATGAATAAATAAAAATCAATTAAAATTTGGGACATATCAAGAAATGTATTACATTGGAAGACATGCTGATGATAAAATTTATCTTCATCAAAATATGGTGCCTCTACTTAAATGGAAAATTTTTCATAAAAAGCAAGCTCAAGTTTTATGATTATTAAATTATGAAAGGGGTCATGAAGAATAGTTACACTTTCTTTAAAAAAAAAAAAAAAAGACTTAGGGGCACCTGAGTGGCTCAGTTGGTTAAGCATCTGCCTTCAGCTCAGGTTTTGATGAGCCCCACATCAGGATCCCTGCTCAGCGGAGTCTGCTACTCCCTCTGCCCCTCCTCCCAGCTCACACTCTCTATCTCTCTCACTTTTCTCTTTCTCATTCTCTCTCAAATAAATAAATAAAATCTTTTAAAGAAAAAGATTCATTTACTTATTTTAGAGAAAGAGAAAGAAAGAGCAGGGGGAAGGGTAGTGGGAGAGGGAGAAAGAGAATCTCAAGCAGATTCCCTGCTGAGCATGGATGCCAACTCGGGCTATCCCATGATCCTGAGATCCTGAGCAGAGCTAAAAATCAGGAGTCAGATATTTAACCAACTGAGCCACCCAGGTGCCCCTGAATGCACTAATATTATTTACCCTCCTTGAGGATGGAATATTTTTGTTCCTTCATTCTCTCTCTCTTTAAAAAAAAAAAAAAAAAATTTAAGATTTTATTTATTTACTTGCCAGAGAGAGAGCACAGGCAGACAGAGCGGCAGCAGAGGCAGAGGGAGAAGCAGGCTCCCTGGTGAGTAAGAAGCCTCGATATGGGACTTAATCACAGGACGCTGGGATCATGACCTGAGCCGAAGACAGCCGCTTAATCGACTGAGCCACCCAGGCATCCCAATCTATCTCTCTCTTGCTACATGTATGTGCATGTGTGTATCATGAGATTATGGAGTCAGAATTGGAAATGACATCACGTTGGGACGCCTGGGTGGCTCAGTTGGTTAAGCAGCTGCCTTCGGCTCAGGTCATGATCCCAGCGTCCTGGGATCGAGTCCCACATCGGGCTCCTTGCTCTGCAGGGAGCCTGCTTCTCCCTCTGACTCTGCCTGCCACTCTGCCTGTGCTCGCTCTTGCTCTCTCTCTCTCTCTCTCTGACAAATAAATAGATGAGGTCTTAAAAAAAAAAAAAAAGAAAAAAAAGGGAAATGACATCACGTGGCTATCCCTTTTATAAAATGGTTAAGGCCCTCTTGTGTCTTTGAGTGACCCCTGTATTAGTAGTCTAAAAGTCAAAGATTAAAAATGGTACGTCTTAACTCAATAAAATTTCAGTAAAAGGTAAATAATTCTTTGGATAGATTGTTTGTTCTACAGTGTTAGATTATTTTGGAGATAACAAACCAAATAACCTAACTGCCCTGCTTTAATCACAATGTTACAAATTTTTCTTCCCAAGCTACTGATACAGACATAGACATAGACAGAGACAGAGACACAGACATAGACATAGACACAGGCATAGACATAGGTATGGATATGCATATAGAATAGGTTTTGTCACTTGGTTAAACATCATTAGTGTGACTCCAAGTAAGGTATCAGTAATTGATCTTTGTCCTATTCTCACAGCTCTGAGTCAAGGGAAGTGCTCGGCCAGGCTCGATCAGCACAGAGAAGCTGTGGGTGTAAGTGTGGACCACACACAGGCTAAGACATACTGTATGAAATAGTCTGTTGCATAATATGTACTGAACAACCCTCAAGTTGAGGAATCATCCCTGGCTCAGGTGTGGGTCCCCAGCACACATCCACATATCCTCTGTGAAAAACTATTCCAGCCTATGAATAGAAGATGGGGCTAGAAAAGCACTGCTGAGCTTCTAGGATCTCAGTTGTGAGCACTCGCTAACTCAGACTTCTCTTCCACAAAGTCATGCTTACCGAGGAGATGCCGAAGTGGGAATGCCTTCCCAAAACTTGTGTTTCCTTGTGGATCTCGATATTTAGTATTCTGACTACACCTATTTTTCCTCTATCTTTTAGAGAAGCAGATTTTATTTGACTTACTCAAGTGGTGTCTATTCCTGGCCTTTCAATATACATCTTCCAATAATATTTGCAAAAAGATGATATGCAAAAGGGAATCTTAGTAATATGATACTAAAATATTTCCAAATGGTAAAATGTTATAATCTGGCTAAAGAAATGAAAACACATTTAATAGAGTGAATAAGGATCATATAAGGGGCGCCTGGGTGGCTCAGTGGGTTAAGCCTCTGTCTTTGGCTCAGGTCATGATCCTGGGGTCCTGGGATTGGACCCCACATCAGGCTCTCTGCTTGGTGGAGAGCCTGCTTCCTCCTCTCTCTCTGCCTGCCTCTCTGCCTACTTGTGATCTCTCTCTTTCTCTGTCAAATAAATAAAATCTTTAAAAAATTTTTTTAAAACTCAGATAAAATAAAGTATTGTACATAAATAGCATTTAATATAGCTATAAGAATTCTCTATGCATATATAGACTAGGATGGTCAATCAATCTTTCTTAAAAATGGAACTTATATAGTTTTGACATATTATTGAATAAAGAAGAACATAAAGTTGGTAGAGACAAACTGGGGATATTTTAAGAGCATGGATACATTAGAACCTGTAGATATAGGGGCGCCTGGGTGGCTCAGTGGGTTAAGCCGCTGCCTTCGGCTCAGGTCATGATCTCAGGGTCCTGGGATCGAGTCCCGCATCGGGCTCTCTGCTCAGCAGGGAGCCTGCTTCCCTCTCTCTCTCTGCCTGCCTCTCCATCTACTTGTGATTTCTCTCTGTCAAATAAATAAATAAAATCTTTAAAAAAAAAAAAAAAAAAAAAAAAGAACCTCTAGATATAAATCCACGCACAGTGGACAAGAAAACAAGGCTATCAGGAGCTGGAGTGGAAATCAGGGAAAGCTGATATTGATAAGAAATAATGTGAGAATATGGCAACTTAATCTTCAGACCTCGGAGTTAGTACTTAATCAGCAGATGAGAGGGAGCAATTGGAATCGTTGCTTGAATGAGGGAACATGTGACTATAGCAGATCCTGTGATGCACTATTCAGGTCCTCCCTCAGGACTGAAGGATTTTTTTTCCCAAACTTGCAGTAAGTACTCACTATAGAGAGCACTCAGCTTTCATCTCTACTTGGGAATTGCCTCTGCTGAATGGAAATGCACCCGCTTACCCCCATCCCAGGTCAAATGCTCTTCCTGAAACAACTTCCATCCAATCCTGTCCCTGTGTAGTGTAATGACCCAATCCCTCTGCCCCAGAGTGTGACAACTCCAAAGGACTGCCTCAGCTCCAAATGGTTTGGCCAAGACCTTCACTGAGATTAACTCATAGGGCAAATTTCTGTTCTTCTCAATCTTGTTTCCTTTCCTTCTCATCTACATTTGGTGACCCCAAGAGCATTTCCCAATAAACCTCCTGCATGCCTGCATGTTTCAGATTCTGTTTCTCAGATAACCTCACTTGTGATAGATTCCAAAGTGTTATGCAGAATGTAGAATCAGATGTATTGAGCAATAACACAAATTTATCATGTGGAATATATATTTGAAGATTTAAGAGTAAACCCTCAAACATAAATTGTTTTCTCACAAGGAATTCATTGAGGCATACAGTTTTAGAATTGTGTATTCAGAGTCTTGGTTTCTTGTATTTACCTAATCCCTAAGAAAAGGTCATTAGTAAATTATCAGGAATTTATATGATCCTTCAACACTAAGAAACTGCATGTGTTGGTGTCAGGGAAATTAACTGGTGCCAAAACAGAGAAGAAAAAGGAAAAGATGTGGAAAAGTATAACATTTTGCTCTTTCGTATCTGTCATTATTCTGAGTTGAGTAAGTTTGTTTGCCGAATGGCTCATTTTGTTCGTCTACTTAAGTCTAGTAACTTTTCTTGAGAACGCTTACAGATTTCTGGGAATAAGACTATATACATAAGAGAAGTAAAATGAATGTGCCTCTGGCTTAATTCTTTTTTGGACAAAGGGAAGAAACATAAGTGCTAAGTTGTTGTTTTGAATGTCTCAAGATGTTAAGCCTTTCAAGGAAAACATGAGAGGAATCCAGCCTGAGGTGGGATTTTTTTCTTCTCTTCAATTTGTTAACCTTGTTCACAATGTCTCTTTTTGAGATAGGTGAGAAATAGATTCTAGCTCCCCGTGGTGCTATAGAAACCATCATATCAATAGGTGCTTTCATGATTCTGTGAGAAAAATTAGATTTAATCTTCTTTCAGGTTACTCTACAGTCTTAAAAGAACTACTAAAAAATTACTAAAAATTGGGCCCCAACACAGGTAACACATGATGTTTGATCAGACTTATGCGCTATTGCCTATATAAACACTCAGCCTTCTCATGCCTGAACCTCTTCTTACAGTGTTCCATTTACCTAGAATGTTCTTAACTACACTTCACTTTCCATAGCTGTACACAGATGTACAAATGCTACTTCTAGAATAATCCTTTACTGATCTCATTACATTCCCTTAGAGATGCATATGTGTTTTTCTCTCAGCATTTGTCAACATCAGTAATATTTAATATATCTATTTGAAAGAAGGGTCCATTTCTCATCTACATTTGGATTTTTAACCACATGGTACAATCTACGACATCACAAAGTGTTTATTAAACAAAGGAATGAATGAACACCATGCCGTACTTTTTTCAAAGTGCCATATAAAAACCAAAAGAATTGGAGTGAATTGGAGTACTGTTAAAGTAAAAATTCCTAAGCCCCATATTATACCCACTCAACCAAAGTTTCTGGGTCTGAATTTCTGGAACATACTTTTTTTTTTTTTTTTTTTAAGATTTTATTTATTTATTGACAGAGAGAAATCACAAGTAGATGGATAGGCAGGCAGAGAGAGAGAGAGAGGGAAGCAGGCTCCCCGTCGAGCAGAGAGCCCGATGTGGGACTCGATCCCAGGACCCTGAGATCATGACCCGAGCCGAAGGCAGCGGCCTAACCCACTGAGCCACCCAGGCGCCCCTGGAACATACATTTTAACAAGTACCTCAGGCAATACTGCTTATTATTTGGGAACTTATGACTCAACTTGGTAGGGAGAGACAGAGAGACAGACTGTCTTCAATATATTTGTATTTAGATTACAAAAATAACTAGAGAAATAGAAAGAATTTTATAATTGCCATAAAAATTGAAATAGCAAAATAACCTTAAAAAATATCTCTGGGTGAAATAAGTCAAGCAAAGAGAGTCAATTATCATATGGTTTCACTTATTTGTGGAGCATAACAAATAGCATGGAGGACAAGGGGAATTAAGGAGGAGAAGGGAGTTGGGGGAAATTGGAAGGGGAGGTGAACCATGAGAGACTATGGACTCTGAAAAACAATCTGAGGGGCTTGAAGTGGCGGGGGGGTGGGAGGCTGGGGTACCAGGTGGTGGGTATTATAGAGGGCACAGATTGCATGGAGCACTGGGTGTGGTGAAAAAATAATGAATACTGTTATGCTGAAAATAAATTAATTAATTTAAAAAATATCTCTGGGGGAAGGAATTAAAAATAAGTCATTTTTGGGGCACCTGGGTGGCTCAGTGGGTTAAGCCGCTGCCTTTGGCTCAGGTCATGATCTCGGGGTCCCGGGATCGAGTCCTGCATCGGGCTCTCTGCTCAGCAGGGAGCCTGCTTCCCTCTCTCTCTCTCTCTGCCTGCCTCTCCATCTACTTGTGATTTCTCTCTGTCAATAAATAAATAAAATCTTTAAAAAAAAAATAAGTCATTTTTGTATTTATTGTAACAATGCTTTTACTCCTCTCATGAAACAGGTAACCAATTGGTAATAAACAGCCTAGGGTATAATATATATTAGTGGAGGATATTATGCTGAGTGAAGTAAGTTAAGCAGAGAGAGTCAATTATCATATGGTTCACTTACTTATGGAGCATAAGGAATAACATGGAGGACATTAGGAGAAGGAAAGGAAAAGTGAATTGGGGGAAATTGGAGGGAAAGATGAACCATAAGAGACTCTGGACTCTGAGAAACAAACTGAGAGTTTTGGAAGGGAGGGGGTTAGGTGAGCCTGGTGATGGGTATTAAGGAGGGCACGTATTTCATGGAGCACTGGGTGTGGTACATAAACAATAATCTTGGAACACTGAAAAAAAATATATATGCATTGTAATGAATGCTTTATAGTTATAATGGTTTGCGTCTATTTTACATGGGTATAATGTAATAAGATTTAATCTACTTATAAATGTTCTTTGCTTTTTAGTCAACATTTAAGTTGGCAAAATATGAGGAGAATCAACTTGCTATATAAACTGCACTTTTAGCTGCCTCTAAGTAAACCTGTGGGAATTTAGAACCACCATAACTATAGCTTGAATCATTAATTTCCTCAGGCAAAACTCCCAAATGCTTTGTAAAGAACAGTCAAACAAGCTACAAGTGTGCCTTAAGCAGTCTTCCTCCAGCTACATGTACCCCCTAAGCAGCCTTCCTCTTGGGCTGAGTGACTGTAGTTTACCCACCCCTTCCTGGCTCAGGTTTTGGAACCCATGCTGCTCTGCTCACCACCACATCACATCTCAGTGTTCTTAATCCAACGACATGGTACCATTAACTGGGGGACATTTAAATCTATACTGGGGCTTCCGGCTCCAATCTCAGAAATTCAGGTTTAACTTTTCTGCACTGGAAGCATAACATCAGTTCTTGTTGTTATTATTTTTTTTTTTCAGTTCTCCCGAATGATCCTAAAATGTAGTCACGCTTGAGAAACATTAGCAAAAGAGAAATTTTAAGGTGAAGAATAATAGGCAAGAATATTTACCTTGCTTTAGAAGTTAAATACCATCCTCCCCCAATTTCAAGCTGTAAGTCACAACACAGTCTTTAATGTACCTTAATATTCTCTTGTCTGAAGAAGAAAAGATAAATATGTCAGTTTTGATTGACCTATACCATAGTTATATTTATAAATTCTAAAAGAAAGCAAACTTGATTATTTTATTCTAAAATCTTTATCTGCTTTTGCATGCTGTAACAGTGAGTACAAAGACTATGTATTTGTATCTTTTACTCAGGGTTTGAGGGAAAAATAAATTGAGTATCTTCTTTTAGAGAAGCTTCTGTAGGTTTTGAATGCCAGACAACATGTCATAAAATTTCTGATTTGTGGCAATAAAAACATTGTTTTATATCTTAGATCACTTAAGTAGGACAAGAGAATCTGAAAGTGAATTCTTGAACTATCTGGAAGCAGTATTCAATATCTTTTTACATAGTAAAATATCTTTTTACATAGTAAATATTTAATAAATATTTTTATTGATATAGTAGCCTAACAAACCCATTTTAATCTTACTCTATTATTTTCCACATTCTGCTTCCAGGTAAATTTGAAAGCTAACAGCTCACTTTAGAATTCCTATCACAAGGCCCTCTCCTCTTTTGGATTGTGATTAGGCCAATTAAAAAATAGCAAAAACAAAAACAAAAAAATCAGCATTCTTTATCAAATTCCTTCTCTGTTATGATCTTATTTTTGTAACATCTTCCTCGTTTGCTCCCATTTCTTAATGATGATAACAAATTCCAGACTTCTTGTTCCTTGAAATTTAGCTATGTCACCATCCTCTTCTCAATTATTAAATTGTAGAAGCAACTGAAGCACTTCCTGAGACCAGCAATGCACTAAGTGAACTCTTTGTTTATTTATTTATGTATTTATTTATGGGCACCACTATAAGTGTCAGTTCCTTGTTTTTAAGAAACCATAAACAGGAATTATGAGACCAATACAGAACTAAAACCTCCAAGAGAGGGTGAAGGGGAGGAAAAGTCTTCCCAGGGCACAAGAGAATCACAAGGATATTTGTTCGTCTTAGGCTTGGATGTGGTCAGAAAAAACTGTCTACCCTGAGATTTCACATTCCCAAGCCCTGTCTACTTTTCTCTTAGTTGTGCATGTTTATATTTCCTACATGTCTTGAGAAATAAACCAAGAAATTAACATAAAAATTCTGGGCCATTGCTTCTCCTTAACTGCCCAATTGAAGGAGAAGTAAAATTGTCTGGAGGAATCCACTGTCAGCTTGAGTTTCACAGGATTTGCATAGATAACGCCTCACCAAATAAGAACTCAAAATCAAAAATTATAAACCACATGAAACAGTTCACCATGAGTAAAGGCAGTACACATGCGTGAACGAGCACACACTCACATGTGCACTCACATGCAAGGATTAGACCCAAGAAAATACAGTTAATGGAATTATTCCTTAGAGAATGTACAATTTTACAAAATTACCAGTCATTTAACTAAAAAATTTAAATGTGAGACAAAAGAAAACCTATATATGAATATGACTAATGAATGTTTAGAAAAATTAAAACTTTTAGAAATAGAAATTCTTATTGAAATTTGAATGTGAATAAATGAATTAAAAATTCATTTTAAAAATATTTCAAAAAACTTATAATTCTATTTATAAAACTATATATATATATATATATATATATATATATATATATATAAGAATTCCAAAAGAAGAGAAAGAAAGGCAGATATATGAAATGATGCCAAATGAGGGCTTTCCAGAATTGACAAAAAAATATAATCCTCAAATTCAGGAACACAAATTGGTTTTAAGAAGAATAGGTAAAACTATATTAACACATAGAGACAATTGTGCAGAACTTTGGAACCCAAAGACAAGGAGAAAAATCTAATAAATAATCCACCAAAGAACAACACTTGGGTTGAAGGCAAAATTCCTAGCAGTATATAAACAGAAGGCAAATTTTGCTTTTGGCTTCACAAATAATTCTAGGTATAGTGTCAAACAAGTCTTTTGAAGAAAAAAGATATCTTAAGTGGCTATATATTAAGTCAATAAGAAATTTTAAAAATACTTTTTTCCCCAGTATACTCCTGAAGCAAAAATTTACACTGATTCAAAGCTAAATGAGTTTAAGATTTCAATTCTAAAGCTCTTTGAAGGTAGAAATTGTCCTATTCACAATGAAATACTGAGAGTGTTACACAGGGCCTGGATCTGGGCAGGTGATTAGTAAATATTCATTTGTTAAATAAATGAACATATGAATGGATAATATATAAATTATATGAATATTATGTCATAATAAGAATAATCTTATTAGAAAATCAATAGTACAGATATAACTAAGTGATCCTAGAGCACTGTATGCTTAATTATGTATACATTAGTACATGGTAATGCCTAGAAGAGAAGGCCTTCCTGTAGACTGTATATTTCAGATCGAATGAATGGGAGATATAAAGGAACTAACTTCCTGTTTTATTGTTTTTCTTTTTCATGTCCCTGTACTGAACTTTAAACATTGTAAACATCTGACAAGTGAATACTAAATAGTTAGTATTACTGCTGTAAAGCCAAATGTATATTACTAAAAACCTGTGTTTTCCACAAAGCTATTCAATAAAAAACATACGGAAGAGTGAGGCTGTTGAAAGAGCTCTTCAAACTTTTGGGATTTTGTAACCAGGACATCAGTATAAAGATAATGTTGCTAATAAAAAATACTGTCACAGTTAAATCACCACCACCATTTGCACTTAGTAACAGTCAATCCTTAGCCAACTTAAATCTCAGAACTTGTGCTTCCTTCTTCAAAATATATATTCTTAGAGACTTCATAATAATAAAGACTAATTTCATGAAAACTAAACATCTGAGTGAGAGTGTAGGCCCTTTTCATCAATCATTTTCTAAGGTGGGAGGAGAGGAGAAGTGATATATTGGCAGCTGCCCCTCTTTCCCTACATTAAAAAATGGGGAAATGACATTGTTTGATTTATGGTTTAGAAACATCTCTCTTGTTACTGTGGGAATAATAGGTTGTACAGGCAAGAGTGAAATATCTGAGACCAGTTAGACTATTCTAGATGTTCAGATGAACAAAGATGGAGATTTAAACTAGTGGAGACAAAGAGAAATGGATAGATAAAAAAATAAGTTGTTAGAGGTAGAGAGAATAGTCATTACTAATGGACTGAAGTTGCAGGAGAAATAGAAGAAAAAAGAATTAAATCAAGAGTAACTCTTAGGCTTGAAAGTCTAGGAAGAGATGGTGCTTTTGATTAAAATGTGAGACTTTGGTAATTGGAAATAGTATTTAATAAGATGGACAAATTTCTCATGCTATGTTAAGTAAAAGCACTTAGTAAATTAGTAAATATTTCATATTCTTCATGTGTTGTAAAAATATTCCATATATATGCATGTACATAGAAAAAGAATATACATTAAAATGATCATCATTAATATAATGTCTACAATAGCAGGTACTGAAATATTAGTTAAATAATGAATATTATTTATTCTCTCTTTACTCCTTTTTTTTTTTTTTTTTTTTTTTGAGAGAGAGAGAAAAAAAAAGAAGAGATTACAAGCTGGGGAGGGGAAAGAGAGGCAGAGGGAGGAGAGATAGAATCAAGCAGGCTCCAAGCCCAGCACATAGCCTGGGGCTGGATTTCATAACCCTGAGATGATGACCTTAGCTAAAATCAAGAGTTGGATGCTCAACCAACTGAACCACCCAGGCACCTCACTCTTCATTCTTTCTTAATTGCTAACTCTGACTTCCCATTTGATTCATTTTTTAATATTTATTTATTCATTTATTCTTAATATTTGTTTTATAGAGGGAGAGTGAGTGAGAGAGGTAGGAGGAGGAGTAGAGGGAGAGAGAGGGAGAGAGAGAATCTGAAGCAGACTCTATGCTCAGCACGACACCCAACCTGAAGTTTGATCTCACAACTCTGAGATCATGACCTGAGGTTAAATCAAGTCAGACACTTAACCAACTGAGCCAACAGGCACCCCCATTTTTTTTTTTAATTTAAAATACACATATATGTAAAGAAAACAAAATGATAGTTGCTAGAGGGGAAAGAGGTAGGTTGATAGACAAAAGGGGGAAAGGCAAGTGAGAGATACAGGCTTTCAGTCTGAATGAACAAGTCATGGGAAGAAAAGGAGCAGAATGAGGAAAGTAGTCGATGATATCGTAATACTATTAGATGGTGGCAGTTGGTAACTACCCATATAGAGGGCACAGCATAAACTATAAACTTGTCAAATCACTATGTTGTATACTTGAAGCTAATGTAACATGTGTGTTAACTATACTAAAATATTCAATCAATCAATCAAACATGTACAGTATAATTTCAATTATAAAAGCCAAACATAGTCATTGCAGAGCCCCTGGGGAAAATACAAGAGCACGAAGAATGAAATAAAAATTGTCCATAATCCCTCAATTACCCAGATGTACTCATGTGTACATGTATACGTATATGCATGCATTTTATTTAGAGTATAAGTAAAATCACAATATGCAATGTAAGTAGAAAGAGAAACATAAAGGAGAAATAAAGGCGGCATTAGTCTTTGGAGCTATTTGGAAGTAACTGGTTTCTTTAGTGAAAAAATGCCCAAGGTATGGTCTATTTGAAGGTCAGTAGCATCAATCACTCATTGTTAAAAATAGCATAGATTTTTAAATATTTACTTTCTATCTTTAATATATTAACAAACCACTATTATCGTTAGCTCTTTCAACTAACTCAATAAACTTCACTGATGAGTTTTCCGTTTACTTGGCAGTACAGTGATTTAAGAAGTAAGTGGCAATGAAACCATTTTCATGCACCTACAAAGCAAACTGTGATAACTCTAATGATTTGAAGCGTTAGAGGGTTGTCAAGTTAGTGAGGTCTAAATTAAACAGTATTCTAAGTACTTTTGGCAGAGATAGCATACCTGAATATTTGCAGAAGTTTTATGGTTCAAATACAAACTCTCAGGGGGGAAATGAATCTTACAGTCTTTTATGACATTAAGCAATTGTTTAAAATATAAAATCATCTTTTAAGGACATAAGACCCTATAACACAGCTGTTTAAGGATGTCTTATATAAACAAATTAAGCAAATTTCTATTGTGTTTGATTTTCTGCAAGCCACTTTAATCATAATTTATTATAATAAATTTTGTTAAATGATTGAATAACTCCCAAAATCGATTAAAAATAGGGACACATAAATGAAAGCACACTTAATATAAAATTCCATCTAAACAGGAAAAAAGTCCAAAATGAAAGTTGATGTATGAAACTATTATAATGGGTAGTAATTAAGCCATTTGAATAATTTAAGACCATCCAGACTTATATGAACTCAGTAATATGTATCTCTTCTCTTGATGGAATTGGAAACCAGGCTACTCTGAAATACATAATTGTTTAACAATGAACTTGTAGAATGAATGGTTTTAAACTCTTTATCATTGTTACTCCTATTCCGATTTCTCTGTTATTCTTCTGTTCTATAAAAAGGTATAAAATATTGTTTACATGAAGCATTTTATACTTTATGGGAAAGGTGAAAATGTTTAGTAAGTGACTAAAAGTGAACATTTCTAGGTCTTGCGTGTGTGTGTGTGTAAACTAAACAGTGAGAGGAAATAAAGCCATCTGGATGGAGAAGAACAGATCAAGAACACAGAACCAGACAAAGCAGAACTACTTTTGTACCATTAAAATTTCAAATACAGAGGCTATAAATACATAGCCTAACTCACTACTAATTCCTAATTCCTAATTCATAATACCCAATCTTTTTATTTTTTAATTATGCTGAGAAATTCCTATTCCTCTTTCTTCAGTGTTAAATGTTTTCAGTTTGGACTTCTCATTCTTGACATTTTCTAGCACAAATGAAAGAGGTGCCTCATCAAGGGTTGGCATTCCTTTTTGTGGAAATGGAGTGAAGATCCTGTGTAGATTATTACAAACTATTTTTAGCAGAATGCTGATTTCTTATCATGAAGAAGGCACATGATATGGTGAGTTTGGGTGTTATACATAACTGATGAATCATTGAACCCTATATGTGAAATGAATGATTAATTGAATTTATTTATTTTCCTTTTAAAGATTTTATTTATTTATCAGAGAGAGAGAGAGAGAGAGCAGCAAGCAGAGGGAGGAGCAGGCTCCTCCTGGACTCAATCCCAGGAACCTAAGATCCTGACCTGAGCCAAAAGCAGACGCTTAACTGGCTGAGCCATCCAGGTTTCCTGGCTATTTGAATTTAAATTAAAAAAATAAAAGATAAAAAAATAAAGAAGTTGTAGTAAATAAGATTCTATTATTAACCTTTGTTTTGTGATTGTAATCACTGGCCTTTTTGGCTGGTGGGTTGTTTGAAAGCTTTAGGTAGGTTTTGAAGTGTCTATCAGTGTTATGCTTCTGGGTTCCTCAATATTAACATTCATTCAAATAATTAAAGTTTTATTCATTATTGATACATATCTTCATTTTAGAAAACCTGTCTTCCAGATTCTAAAACAAAGAAATGGAAAGAAAGCCAAAAAATAAATGTGTTCAGTGACATGCATTTCATTGGGCTTAAAATATTCACTAAAGCATATTACAAACAGATGTGCTATCACCTAGGCTTTATTGTTCCATTTCTATAGCACAGAGTCGATTTCTCATATTTCTTAAGAGCCCTAGGGTTTTTGGAATGATAAATGGGCATTGGCTTCAACTTAAGTCATTTGCTGCAGTAACCCCTAACAGGAAGGTCAGCCTGTCCTTTGAAGCTTTGATATCAGGCATTGACTTCTCCTCTCTAGCTATGAAAGTCCTAGATGGCACCTTTTACCAATTTAAGGTGGCTTCATTTAATTGAAAATCTGTTGTTTTGTGTAGCCACCTTCATTAGTTCTCTGAGCTGGATCCGCAGGGGAACCTGCTGCAGCTTCTACATCAGCATGTGCTGCTTCACCTTGCACTTTAGTTATGGAGTCATATTCTTTCCTTAAACCTCATGAGTCAACCTCTGCCAGCTTGAAACTTTTCTTCTGCAGTCCTCACCTCTCTCCACCTTTCTAGAATTGAAGAAAGTCAGGGCCTTTCTCTAGTCAGGCTTTAGCTTAAGGAAATGTGGCTGGTTTGATTTTCTACCCAGACCACTAAAACTTCCTCTTTAACAGCAAAAAGTCTATTTTACTTTCTCACGTGAAGGGGATCATTTGGGTAACACTTTTAATTTCCTTCGAGAATTTTTCCTTTGCATTTACAATTTAGTTGTTTGGTGCAAGAACTCCAACTTATAGCCTATCTCAGCTTTCAACTTGCCTTCCTCACTAAGTTTAATACTTTCTAGTTTTTAATTTAAAATGAGATGCATGTAACTTCCCCTTTCACATGAACACTTAGAAGCCATTGCAGGGTTATTCTTATATTTTATCTAGAGAATAGGGAGACCTAGGAAGAGCAGAGCAATGGGGAAATGGCCAGTAGGTGGAGAAGAGAGAACACACAATGTTTATCAATGAAGTTTGCTGTTTTATATGGACATGGTTGGCAGCACCGCCAAAACAATTACAGTAGTAACATCAAAGATCACTAATCACAGATCACCATAATAGACAGAATAATAATGAAAATGTTTGAATTATTGCAAGAATATCAAAATGTGACATAAAGACACAAAGTGACTTTGTTGCAATTGGGAAAATAGCACCCAGAGACTCCTTCCAGGCAGGATTGCCACAAGTCTTCAATTAGTAAAAAATGCAATATCTAAAAAGCTCAAAAAAGTGAAGGGCAATAAAACAAGTTATGACTGGGGGCGCCTGGGTGGCTCAGTGGGTTAAAGCTTCTGCTTTCGGCTCAGTTCATGATCCCAGGGTCCTGGGATGGAGCCCCGCATCGGGCTCTTTGCTCAGTGGGGAGCCTGCTTCCTCCTCTCTCTCTCTCTGCCTGCCTCTCTTCCTACTTGTGATCTGTCAAATAAATAAATAAAAATCTTAAAAAAAAAAACAAGTTACAACTGTACCTGTATTCTGATCCTTTAATTAAAATAGTGCTTGTCATTTCATTAGCAATCTTTTATTATTCCATGCTCTTTGTAAACTTGTATGTTCATATACTGTATTAGGTTGAACTTAAGGAAATTGTTGTTTTTATAGATCAGATATATTTGAAATTTTTCAACTTCATATGTTCTCAAAATAATATTGTTTTATTCTTCACCAGTATATGAGGTCCCTTGCTATATTATTTAATGATTTTCTACCTAATATTTTACTAACTGTTTCATGGCACTCTTAACCATATGCCTACTTGTTTGCTACCATGTGAAAGCAAAATACCAAATACCTCTTCCCACCATGGCACTGCTTCTAATAAGATGGACCTTTTAAATTCTTGTACTTCCCCACACTTCATCTTTTCCCTCAAGACACCTTTAGAACATTATTACTGTCTGAATACCTCTCCATCCTTGATAAGATGGCGTGCCACTTTCAACACTTATTATTTTATCTTTATCCTCTCTTTATCTAGATTTTTAAAATTCTTCACTATATGTTGCCCACTTTTTAAAATTTTTCCTTATATTGAAGATTTTATTTTATTTGTTCCTTGGCTGGAATTCTTTCTAAATTATTTTACTTAGAAGAGGTGTTTGTGTAATATATTCTCTCAACTTTGTATATACTGAATGTATATATATTCCTTCTCCTCTAATTTGTAGAGTTGTAGAAGATTTTAATGACAGACTGGTTATCTTTCCTCTCTGTATAACTTTTTACTCTGCCAAGAGATTTTAAAAGGATTATTTTTACCCTAATTTGGAAAAAAATTTAACTAACATCTTCTTAGGTGTGTCTCTTTTCATCCATGTTGTCATCTTTGGGCTGAAATATTCTTGAGAGCCATGACATTTTCTTTTAATATTTTTCTAAATTATTTTCTTTTTCAGTTGTTTGAATTCATGTATCTGTTTATAGTTTTAACCTTTCTGACTATAGTTTCTGTACTATTTTGACATTTTTTTATATTTAATCTTCCTGTCCACAAATATGTGTCTCAAAAGTCCTTCTATACTTACATTAAATGTTAAGTTGAAAGTCACATTCTTTGTTCCAGAAAGTCCTGTGCATGGGCAAATTGATCCTCTTCAAATGCCTCCTTGCTGTTGTTTTTCACTAGACTATCTATCTTCTGTCCTTTCCTGAAATTCTATCTCACTAGATTTCCACCGTTATGTGGAAGTACCCCTCTTGTGTTTCTTTCTCAGGCTGTCAGCCTCCTTAGATGACTATTACCCTCCTTTTTAATCTCAGTTTTGCTTTCCTTTGAAATTCAGTTTCACCTGTTCTTTCTTGGTAACCATACCTGAATGAGTGAGAAGGGATTAAATCACTTGTCCCTTATTAAGGGGTCAGTATATTTCTAGAATTGTTCCTAGAATTGTCTATTCCTAGAATTTTCAGTTGCAAAATCTGGTCTTCTCCCAGTATCAGCCATAGAGAAGAATCTGTTCACTTGCTCAGGACCCTCCAGACTGGTGTTCAGGCTTTCCCTGGCCCAAACAGCATTAATTCCTGCATCTACTCGGGCCCTGTTGAGCCTTGTGATGGTTAGTTTTATGTGTCAACATGCCTAGACCCTTGTGCCCAGATATGTGTCAAACATTATTCTGGATGTTTTTGGATAAGATTAACATCTGGGACACCTTGGGTGACTCAGTTGGTTAAGCATCTGCCTTTGGCTCAGGTCATGATCCCAGGGTCCTGGGATTGAGACCCACCTCAGGCTCCTTTCTCAGCAGGGAGCCTGCTTCTCCCTCTGCCTGTTGCTTACCCTGCTTATGGGCTCTGTCCCTCTCTGACAAATAAATAAATAAAATCTTTTTAAAAAGATTAACATTTAAATCAGTAGACATTGTGGTTGTCAGTGGTTGGACCTCACCCAATCACTTGAAGAATTTACCAGAATAAAGGCTGACTTCTGATCAAGAAGGAATTTTATCAGTGGACTCCCTTTGGACTTGAACTGCAACTCTTTTCCTGAGTTCCCGTCAGGTTTTGGACTTATCAAGCTCCTTCCACAACTGGGTGAGCCAATTTGCTAAAACAAATCTATCTCCATAAGTATATACATATTCCATACATATATGCATCTGTTGGTTCCGCTTCTCTGGAGAAGCCTGATATAAGCTTTGATCACATCATCCTGTCCCTGACATCTCTTTATTTAAGGGGAGATACTGTTATTTAGAATAACCAGAAGAACATAAAAATTGACTATATGACACAGTGTGCTCTAAGTGTCTGCTATATTTATTGATCCATTCTGAATAATGGCTAAAACTGATTCAGAATGTAACATTCACTATGTTTTATAACAAGTTTCAATTGTACTCTGGCCAAGGTTTTCAAGATGGCTTCCTACCTGAACCAAATGGAATCATCTCACACCGAGGTGTCCTATTGTGTTTGAGGAAGCCAGACATGACTGATTTACACCATAGTCATAACCTAAACTGATTGGTGACTGCTCTAACCAGTCACATTCTCACTTTTAGAACATTTTCCCCAGAGTTAAGTAAAGAAGCTAGTCGTTAGAGAAAGGGAGAAAAGAAAGAATAGGCACTGAGATGCAGAAGAAAGAACTCCTCACTAGACAGGGAGAAAGAGTTTTTCTAAGCTCACTATTCTTGATGTGCAGTGACAAAGCTGCTGGGAGATTCCTAGTGCTACACTGTAGCATGCTCAATGTTCAGATTTTACTCAAGTCCAGGCTGTTTGTTTATGAAAGTATTTCCTGCTTTTTGGCACTTTGGTTTATTGTTAAAATAAATGTCCATGAAGCCGATAGATGCACTCTCACTGTGTGTCCTAATTCCTTTCGACATAAAGAAACTGATGCATTATTATATTTAAAGAAATATTCAAAAGTTTCTTTTCATAGTTGAAACACCTTATAGGAAATGTATATTCCACTTTAAAAAAAAAAAGTATTGCATTGTTCTTTGCCAAATGCATTTTGTTCATTATTCTAAAATATTGATGAAAAATCTCTTTCATAAAAGAGGTAGCATCCTTTTTTTTAGTAGTTTAAAGTAACATTTTAATACAATTGTTTATGAACTTGAAAATTATCCTATAAGCATTTATTAGTTTACTAATATTTTTACATTGTAATTTTGATTAAAATTAGTTAAATATAATTTATAATGGATAAGATTGCTAAGAATTTATGCATGTCTGCTTATTTTAACATAAAAGTATATTGAAAAAGGAAAATAGAATCATCTGACTTATATTTACATCTAGAGCTTAGTCTGTATTTACTGGGACAGGGTGGGGCATCTCAGCTTGAATCCCGTTGTCCCCAGTGGTGAGATTTAACTCACCTGATAAACTATCTTGGAGGTATCTACTGGTTTTAGTTTATTTTCTTGCAGGTTTTCACATATTCATATTGTACACAAGCAAATTGTTGAATAGGGGAGGCAAGTAGTTGGTTAGGGGAAGCAAGAGTAGAACAACCAGTTGGTGTCTATCTGATATTGGTTCGCAGTCTGAATTTAGAAACTTGTAGCTGAGTCCTTTTGACAAAAGAGCCATTTGAAGGAGCTGTTTTGTATGAGGATATCTGGGGGAGAGTGAATTGCAAACTTACGGCCTACATTACAAGGTGCTACACAGCAAAGGAAAGAATTCCCCTGACCACTTCCACAGAGAACTGTCAGGTGCAGGGCCAGAAAACACAGAAAAAAAAAACGCCTTAGGGACATGATGATGTGTTACTTTGGGAGCACCAGAGACAGGGTCCCGGTACTCGTGGCTATAAGATGCTGAACTTGAATAGCTGTCTACCACCAGTCATCAGTGTAAGGTCAGAGTAAAAGAATAGGGATATTAGTGGGTTAGTAAACTTGCAGTGACTTCCAGTAGCTATCTACCATCAGTCATCAATTTAAGGTCAGAGTAAAGGAATAGGGACATTAGTGAGTTAGTAAACTTACACTGACTTCCAGGGAGTTCAGAAGTATGGTGAGGTTTTGTAGACAGGAGATTAAGGGAGCTATAATTAAGGGAGAGCAAGAGTCAGAGAAATTGAGTCATCGCTATTGAGAACATCTCCATTCATACACAGGTGAACAAAGCACAGGGCAATTCAGGTTACATATACTATAGATGACAAATAGTTGAAGCAGGAAGTCAATAATGAGATAAGAAGCAGCAAATATGATAATAAAGTTGTCCCAGAATTTATTGGAGCTATGTGTGGCATCAACTTGAAAGGGGATGTGTGTGCATATATAATCACTTCATACATATATATAGATATCTATATATAGATATATCTCATGTACATGTATGGATCACATGCATAAAGTGACACATGTATATGTATAAAATCATCTTTCTAGATTTGCTTCTTTATTTTAAAATAAGATGAGTAACATTTGACCATTCTTTATAGGATATTTGTGAGGAGCATTGAGGCAATGTGCAAGAAATCCCTGGACTCATGTTAAGGCACTACGCACATAGAAAGAATGAAATAATAGGAATGTAGAATAAACTAAAGAATAGTATAGGATTGGTAGTAAAAAAATGTTAGGTCTTTATCATAAGTATGACACTGACTTTCCAAATTTGGAGAATACAATTAGCATCCTTGTACTGGTTATAAAAATGCTCACAATGCATATGTCAGAAAGCTTACAAAATATTTTATCAAGTTGCATAAAACATTTCTATTATGACAAAACACAAAAACTAAAAAATTAAATGTCAATCCAATAATTTCTTTGTTTATAAAACACTTGCTATAATTTCGAGGGTTATTCCTCAATGATCGTTATTCTTTAATATAAAATAAAAAGAATTTTATATGCATGAGTGGATTCTGATGTATATATCCAAATTAATATGTACCATTAGATTCTAGTAGTTTGTTATCTAGGTCAATGTCAATTAAGTTAATCTAGTAATTTTAGCCTTATAATGAATTTGGATCCCTAAGGCTCAGTTGGTCACCATGGAAATTAAAATCATTATTAAATGCCTGATAATACTAATTCCATTGTGCTTTCATGGTCATTTCACATCAGTAAACCAAATACTGTATTAAATATAATTCTTTATGCATTAAATCTCTTTTTCCAGTAGATTATAATGTCTATGTTTTATAAACAATGCAAGTTTGTTATACATATTTTGGGGAAGCAATATTTTCATCAAAAATGAAACAGTCCTTGAAAAGAAAAGAAAAGAAAAGAATCCTACTCTGAGCTTCTAGTATTCCTGAGGATCACTTAAGTCACGTTTCTATGACTACTAAAGTATCAGAAGGCCCAGTTGCTTTCATCTGGCATGAAGACTGCTCTTCACTCAGAGAGAATCGAGTCAAACTGGCATTTATGGTTCTGAAGCCAATGTCTAGAAAGTGTTGCCATCAGTTTCAGGCACTGGCACTTTTCCTTCCCTAGTGGGTAAACACACATATTTCCTCTGTAGCACTCATAGATAATAGAGCCAAGAAGGCCCAGGACTCATTACTGAAACATTTTTGCCAGATCTTGGATAAGAATTTTGGAGGATATTCAAATAATCACTTGAATCTCTATGAATTATGCCTAAAATACAATGCCATCCTGGTCATTTAAGGTTGAATGAATTACAGTCCCTCAAATCTTAGGAAACTCTCAGTTGCGATAGGATTAGTATATTATAAATCTTTGTTACTCTCATACTGGTGACAGCAGAGTCCCAGGTCATCAAAAATGTATTCTTTATTTTTTGTTCTCTCACTCTTCTTCCAAAAACTTACATACACTGCATAAGTCCATAAACTGTATTACACTAAATGTAAGGATGGTTCTAAGTCCCACTAAAATTAAAGCCACAACAAAAATAACAAATGTAACTTCATGGAGTTTTAAGATTTACCATTAGAGTTGAGAAATAGAAAGATTACCATTAGAGTTGAGGTATAAGTAATAGTGGATGTTAAGAGTTTTCTGTGTGAAAAGCTGATAGAAAATACAGACTTACACTTACTTATGTCAAAGCTGTACAGGAAAGGGTTAAAACTGGGAAGAACAAAATTGAGTGCAAGACTTCAGGAAAATGAATGGCAGGCATAAAATCAATTTAACCTTAGTTTACTTGATCCACTTAGATTCAAATCCTTTCTTTTACTAGATGTTTCTCATCTTTTCCTTCTTGGCTCTTATCAGAGATCATCTCACTTCATCAGAACATTTTCACATTACTTCATGATCAAGGATTATTATCTACTCATATAGCTCCTCCAAAATATGGGGCATTTATAGCCAGAAAAAAATTGATAATAATCACAGCTACCATATAAAAGAGATTTTTTACAAAACATAAGCACAATACCAGATTGGATACAGGTTTGGGACAGGTGCTTACAAGATGTTTGCCTTTTAAGAATGAAACCTAAAGTGAAGAGAGATAGCTCCACTTGAAGTATGTGTTAATATGAACCCTCTCATGACAATTATTGGGAGATTTTGTGTCAATTGGCTAGATTCGAAAGCACAAGAAAAATTATTCAAATTACAGCTGATTCAAATATAATCACATAGGCATAGTAATCAGGGATCTATAAATATACAAATAGCCATTAATTGAGGATAACTACAGTCCAGTTTAATTATATAATTTAATTAATGCTTAAAATAACTGTGTCACAGGTGCCATCATTAAACCACATTTTACTAATATGAAAAATAACAGCAATTAATTTAATGCACATTTGCCCATGGGAAGTTGATATTTCTAAATAGAGATATTGCGAGTTTTGCAAAAAAAAAAAGTAAGTTGCACTATTTTAAAAATTAATTTTGTCTTTTTTTTAAAATACAAACTCATTGCAGTTTAATAAATCTTCTGAGATATTTCTTTTTAAAATTTATTTTTTATTTATTTTCAGCATAACAGTTTTCATTATTTTTTGCACCACACCAAGTGCTCCATGCAATCCGTGCCCTCTATAATACCCACCATCTGGTACCTTATCCTGAGATATTTCTACTGCTACTTTCATATTATGATGTTGAAGTGGTTTTTCCCTAATGTCACTCAATCCAATTCAGCTAAATTTTGTTCTATCATTAGACATATAAATGATACATCTTAACAGAATGCTCATAATCTTTTCACTTCCATTTTACATTTTCATTATTATACAATGACTGTTAATGGAAATATTTCATTAAAAGTTAATTTTAACCTAATGAATAATAATGAATGTTATTTTGGTAATAATTCCCAATGTTGACCACCTCTCAATAAATCTCATTGCAAAATTTACTGAGAAAACATCACAGATGTATAAATTACTCTGAAATCATTAACAATAACAATGCTCTTTGTTGCTAGTGATTAAAAAAAAAGATACCATATATTGTTTTTAAGAGACATAGTAGTTATAGCAAAATTACCATTGTTTTACTTCCTCAATGCAAAGTAGTTACTGTATCTCCCAGATGAAGCACATTTGTTTTTTCTTTCTTTCTTTCTTTCTCTTTTTTTAAGTAATAGAAGTTTATTAAGTGAAGATACAGAAAGCGATGATGCACATTTCTGCTTCCCATTCTGTTTGGTTAGTAATATTGTTCAATTATGTAGAATAAAGACATTTAAGAACAAAATGGGTCCCTGATCAGCACTAAAGGGAGCTGTTGTTTAAAGGAACTTAGGAAAGCCTACTGTTAATCATTTTAAAGTATGGTGTATTCCTCCATCTCAAATAGTGTTTTAATTCATATTCTTTAGATGTTTTGCAGTGAAAATTCACAATAATTAGGTATGAACATTTGGTAACTTAGATCATAAGGTTTACAGGATCCTAGGATCTAATCTCCAGGAGGGAAAAGTAAAAACCATGTTGTGTCAGGTTTTCACAATACTTTTTCCTTCGCTCCTTCCTTCCTTTCTTCCTCCTTTTCTTTTTTTATCAAAGGGGGGGTGCGAAGGCCAAAGGGAGAGGGAGAGAGAGAATCTTAAGCAGGCTCCACACACAGCATGGACCTGACAGGAGAATTGATCTCAGAACCCTGAGATCATGACCTGAGCCGAAACCAAGAGTCAGAGTTTAACCAACTGAGCCACATAGGTGCCCTCACAAAACTTACTCATACAGGAGTGTCATTATTCAAAAACCCTGATGATTAAATGATTAAAGATAATGTTGTGATTTAGAGCCCTTGGGCAAGTGATTGTATTACAAGGAATTATATTTTTTAATTCGTTAAATATATATAGATAGATAGATAATTGCTATAAAAATTAAGTAGAGCAAAGGGATAGAAAGTGAATGAAAAAGACTATACCTATATATGATAATATGGTGACTGGCAAAATGTCTATACAGGTGATACATAGTCTTGTGACCTTCTGAAGTAGAAACTGGTTTGGAAGATACAAATTACCAGCATTCCAGGCAGCAGGAATAGCAAGTGAAAATCCTGCAACTTGTTTAGCATGCTCGAGGATAAGCGATGTAACCAGTGGAGAGACTAAGTATCAATCAGTAGGAGACCAGGAAAGTGACAAAAGTAGGGATGGATAATGTTGGACTTCATAATCAGGGAATTGATTTGGATTTAATTTTTATTATGATGGCCAGAATTTGTAAGCTTTTGAGCAGATGAGTCAAATGAAGTTTCCTCTAGTTGCTAATTGAAGAGCTGACTATGGGACAAGGAGAACTGTTGGTAGGCTACTGAAATAATTTAGCTAAGAGAGATCAAAGGTTTGATCAAAGGTTTGATCACTGTTTGATAACAGTGAAATGTCCTTCAACCATGCTGCACACTTTTCAAGAGCCATATAAGTCATTTTTGTCTATTTTTTTCCTCTGGAGTTTGGAGCAATATTTGAAATATAGTGACATTAAAAAGCATTTTTTGGACAAGTGAATGAATAAATGAATAAAATGATAAGATTTAATGAAAACTTTGAATATTCAAAACTATCATTAGCTAAAACAAATAGAAGTAGAGAAAAGTTAGATACAATTTCATAAGATTCCTGAGGCTTATAGTAAAATGCATAAGTTGATATGATTATACAAGAGGATAATCTGTTTCAAAGAAATAGATCAAATACAAGAGTTAAGAAGAGCTTTTTTCATGTTGAGTTCACACATAATGAAATCCAAAAACCAGTGATAAACACACTGAAAATCCTTAGAATTAAGACACAAAGAAAACTGGACAAGACAATTTTCAAATTTCAAAACTAAAAACAAGTGCTTTCTAGAAATAGAGATGAGCAGTGTCAAAAATGATTTCATACCAATCAAGAAATGGGCAGAGGACATGAACAGACATTTCTGCAAAGAAGACATCCAGATGGCCAACAGACACATGAAAAAATGCTCCACATCACTCGGCATCAAGGAAATACAAATCAAAACCTCAATGAGATACCACCTCACACCAGTCAGAATGGCTAAAATTAACAAGTCAGGAAATGACAGATGCTGGTGAGGATGTGGAGAAAAGGGAACCCTCCTACACTGTTGGTGGGAATGCAAGCTGGTGCAACCCCTCTGGAAAACAGCATGGAGGTTCCTCAAAAAGTTGAAAATAGAACTACCCTATGACCCAGCAATCGCACTACCGGATATTTACCCTAAAGATACAAATGTAAGTGATCCAAAGGGGCACATGCACCCGAATGTTTATAGCAGCAATGTCCACAATAGCCAAACTATGGAAAGAACTTAGATGTCCATCAACAGATGAATGGATAAAGAAGAAGTGGTATATATATACAATGGAATACTATGCAGCCATCAAAAGAAATGAAATCTTGCCTTTTGCAATGACATGGATGGAACAAGAGGGTATTATGCTTAGCGAAATAAGTCAATTGGAGAAAGATAACTGTCATATGATCTCCCTGATATGAGGAAGTTGAGAGGTAACATGGAGGTTTTGAGGGGTAGGAAAAGAATAAATGAAACAAGATGGGATTGGGAGGGATACAAACAATAAGAGACTCTTAATCTCACAAAACAAACTGAGGGTTGACAGAGGAAGGGTGGTTGGGTTATGGACATTGGGGAGGGTATGTGCTATGGTGAGTGCTGTGAAGTGTGTAAACCTGGCGATTCACAGACCTGTACCCCTGGGGTTAATAATACATTATATGTTAATAAAATAAAATAAAATAAACATAAAATGATTTCATAAAACACATGAGCATATGTGCACATGCACACATGTATACACACCACTCTAGATGGATTTTGTGAAAGGATGTTTTTACCACTTAGAGAAATATGTTACCAAACTTAGGAAACATCACATATACAATTAAGGAACAGCTACCTAAACCAACTGCATTTTCTTCTCAACATCTGCTCAAGTTATTAGATCCATAGTCAGAGATATGCCATAAGCAGAGTTATTTGATTTCAGAAATCCATGGACTTTCTTTTTTCAAATTATATATGGAGAAATGTAGCTGAATAGCTTTCTAACTGTTATTGTAATTATAATGAATAGTGTATAAGATAATGTAGTAAATAACATATCAATATCAACTTGTACATTGTCTTTTATATCAAAGGATTCCCTATTTTAGTTCCTTCCATTCCGCTTTTATAAATTATGTGAATGATATTCAAATAGCATGCATCTCAATTTTTTGATACAGTACCACTCAAAAGGATAGATAAACTGTTAAAAGATAAAATCTAATATTAATAAATTCTCAAATGAGAATCTGACGCTGAAACTAACTCAGTGGGACACAGTGAGGTCATATACAGAAAATGTATAATTAGAAAAAATAGTCATGCTAAAAATATGACTTAGTAACCATTCATGAGAAAGAGATCAGGGAATTAATTAAATGAAAACTAAATTTATCTGTTATCACAGTAGACCTTTATCCTTTCAAATTTGGTTTACCTTGTCTACGGCCATACCATCCTGAACGCGCCCAATCTCGTCTGATCTCGGAAGCTAAGCAGGGTCGGGTCTGGTTAGTACTTGGATGGGACACCTACAAATTTGGTTTACCTCTTCCAGGAAACCTTCCTGACCCTGAAATGCTATGTGAATTCACTTCTTCTATACTTAAAGTATTCTAGTTAATACGAATCCCAAAACAAAGAAGTGTAAGATTATGGAATAATAATCTGGGTTTCTATGAACATTAGTTAGAATTCTCCTAACAAATTCAAATAATCTTCTTAATTTAGTATAACTCTTATGGGTACAGATGCACTAGAAAATATCCCTGCTACTACACCTAAGGTCTTAGGGTCTATCCTTCAATCGCCTGTTTTCTGTTTATATTGTATTAATACAAGAAATGTTCATTTCCTAAAAGGTGAAAGCCATATCTTCCTCATTACTCACCTGTGGTGTTTGACAACATATTCCCTATCCCCCCAAAAAATCACCAACTAATTAAAAACAGATATTTAAAATACCTGATATCTCAAAAATTACCAGATATGCATCAAAGATGCACTTGCCAGAACAAAACAAACTAACACTATTAATATTAAATGTCTTAAGAAAGACATTTAATGAAATGCATGCAGCCTATTATGTTACTGTGCTTTTCCAAAGGTTATTGAGATTTGATCAGGAGGTAATTTCTGGATTTTCTTATTTTTAAGATAATTTCAGCATTTATGTAGTCCAGACATTTCAAAATGCAACTAAAATATAACTAACTGAAACATAACAAATATAAAACATTAGACTACAGAGAAGTTTGAAGTACTAAAGTGGTACTGAGAAGGGAACTGAGAGCCCTAAATCCGTGGTCTATAGTACTAGACTAAATTTAAAAGCTATGAGTCTATTTTTAAAATTAAAAAAAATATATAGCAATGAAAGGAATTAAAATAAAATAAATAATACATATAAGACTGTAAATCAATGAGAAAAATAGGATGGTAACATAAATAAAGTAACAAAATTGGTTTTCACAATGAATAATAAAATTGACAAGTTCCTGGTTTAATAGATTAAGAAGAAAAGAAGAAAAAAAAGTACAAATGATATTTGAAAGAAAACACAAAATAAATTTAAATGTTGCAGACATGAAATACTTAAGAACATTACAAATAAATTTGTTAATAAATATGAATATTTAGATGTAATGAATAAATTGCTGGAAAAATATAGTTGCAAGAAAAATAGACAAAAAAACTAGCACTATAACTATTTAAAAAGCTTAAGGTAGTAGTTAAAAATCTTTACTCCAAAAAAAGTTCAGGTCCAGACAGTTTTAGCTACCAGGTCTCCCTAATTATTAGAAAATATATAAGTCAAGCGGAGAAAGACAGCTATCATATGATCTCCCTGATATGAGGTAGTGGTGATGCAACACGGGGGCTTAAGTGGGTAGGAGAAGAATAAATGAAACAAGATGGGATTGGGAGGGAAACAAACCATAAGTGACTCTTAATCTCACAAAACAAACTGAGGGTTGCTGGGGGGAGGGGTTTGGGAGTAGGGGGGTGGGGTTATGGACATTGGGGAGGGCATGTGCTTTGGTGAGTGCTGTGAAGTGTGTAAACCTGGCAGTTCACAGACCTGTACCCCTGGGGATAAAAATATATGTTTATAAAAAATAAAAAATAAATAAAAAAAAAGAATAAATGGATGCACAAATGAAAAAAAAAAAAGAAAGAAAATATATAATTATCACATTCAACAACCAATTACGAAGTGTAGAAAAAGAGAAACTATTACTCAAGTAACTTATGGAGCTATCATTACATTGTTACCAAAACTTGACAAGGGCTCTATGAGAAAGAAAAACTCATGTCCAATATTCACTCATGAATAAAAAGAGTCAAAAATGTTGAATAAAATATTAGCAAACTAAATCCAGTAATACTAAAAAGACAGATTTAGTCTAGAAGGGCACAATTGATTTCCATTACAAAATCAATAGAAATAATTTACTCAACAGATTAAAGGAGAACATTTATCATATTTCCTATTTCAATAGATGAAAACAAGCAAAAAACCTTTGATTAAAAACAGCATTCACTTAGGTTTAAACAAAAATAAACCAAACTCTCAACAAACCTAGCTGAAGAAAGCTTAACAACCATAACAAATTTTATTTTTTTAATAGTGACATAAAACATTAAGGTATGTGTCTAATTTGTTATACTTAGAATTGTAACAAGTCAAAAATTGCCACCAACAACTACTATTCACCATTACACAGGAACACCTAGTAAGTGCAGTTACTAGAACTGAACAAAAAGAATGTATATTATAAGATCTGGAATGGAAAAAAATAACCACTGTCATTACTTGTAGATACCATGAGTATGTACATTAAAAATTTAAGCTAGCTTATAGGTAAATGATTATAATTAGTAGAAGAGTTTAGAAAGTTTTCTAAGTTCAAATAAATATTAAAATTTATTTTCTATAAGCCACCTATAAACAATGTGGAATTTCAATAAAATCAATAACACATAAAATACCCATAAAACATTAGTTTTCTAGGAATAACACTAAAAAAATCTGTGACTAAAATATAAACAAATTTCTAAAGATAATAAATAGGCAGAAAATTAAAACAATATATGCTATAGAATGGATCATTCAATAGTGAAAAATAGTCAACTATCTCTTAATTTAATTAACCTCTACCCCAGAACCACATACAAAAATATTTATAGCAACATTATATTCAACAACCAAAACGTAGGAACTCCCCAGATGCCCACGAAGAGGAGAATGTTGTAGAAAATTAAACAATAGTAGAAATAAATCAACTAGAATTACACACATTGACAGAAATGAATCTCAGAAATAATTCTGAGTGAAGGAAAAAAGTCATACATTATGATTCAATTTTTAGATCACAAACACAGAAAAAGGCAACAGCATTTGTTTAGGTATATGTAATTAGGTAGTAAAACACTACACAGATGATCCTTTTCCTTGGCTTGGATATTAAAGACCAGAGATGTTCATTTTGATTATGTGCCTGCTTGTATGTTTGTGTATGTATAGTCCTTTTATTTATGTTCTATTTCATAAAATTTTTAAAAATGATGAATTTTAGTCTATTTCATTTGTCATCTATCTTCCAATGAATTATATAATATGTTAGCATTTAAAAATTTTTTTAACTCCATAGAAAATTTCTGCCTTAGAAAATTTTTTAAATTCCCAATTTTCTTGGTAGGTCAACTTTCCCTTGGCCCAAATAAGATGAGGACAGCAACAGCATGTTTATACAGGAGCAGAGTTATATGAAGCAGAAATAAATGTGGAATACTGGATTTTGTATCCAAAACCATCAGCACAAGTGAAGTTTAGGCATAGCAAATTAGGTGAAAGAAACTTGGATGAATTAATAATTATAGTTATCATTAGTTGAGTTTATAATATGTCCAAATAATTAGCAAATTACTTTAGGTATTTTTTCTTTAAGGCTTACAAAAATTCTGCAAAGAATAGTATCAGAAAGATAAATGGATTTGCTACTTACACAGCTTATGTAGAGAAAAGTTAGACTCTGAATCCAGGTGTGCCTCTCCTTGCATATATGCTCTTGTCATTACTCCATATTGCCCAAATATTACTATTTGATGTCTAACAGTGGGGTCTAATAGAGCATGAAAAGACCTGATTTTTAATCTAGCTCTGTAAATTATTAGTTTGACCTTGGATAATACTTAATAAACTCTTAAAGACCTCAGTTCCATAGTCTTTTTTCTTTTTTTCTCTCTTCCTTTTCTTACAAATTGGGGATAATAATATGTGTTAGAGTCATTATAAATTTTAAATAAAATTCATATGTAAAGTATCTAATACAAAATATCTGTTCAATAAATTGCAGCTTCAGTTGATTAAATTATATGAACATCTCCAAAAAAATGTCAGCATCCTGGGGTTAGAAAGAGAAACAGTTGATTGGATTCATACAGGCTAATGGAGCAAATAGAAGAAAAGTGAAGACACTGGTAAAGAACTCACTTTCATGACTGTTCACTTGGTCATGGCCAAGATGGGCAGACGATGAAACCTGGAAGAGGCTCGTTCTCTGACAAATAGAGAACATCCTTAGGATGAACAACTTTAATGAAGTTGGGGGGGGTGGAGATCTTAATTTTTAAAGAAAAGGAATGGAAGAAGAAAATGAAAGAAGACTTTAATTAGGTCAACCACAACCAACCCAGAGCAAAGAACAGTTCACAACCTGCACAACTGCATAACTTTAAATACTCTCTCTCCAGGTTTCCTGATGAAATGAGCTATGAGAAAGTTTAACCAGGAGGACCTCATACTGTGATTAGTCACAGTTTTGCTGCTGATTTGACTTAGAATGCAGTGTCTCAGTGCTTTCCAGATTTCTTTACCAAACAAGAAGTTCTCTGTTTCTAAGGCAGCTTCACTATGGGGAAAAAAACAAAAACAAAACACAAAAACCCAGAGCTCCTCCGGTTGAGTAAAAGCATAAGGACTTCCTACCATATGTTACTCATGTTCATTTGATGTCTAATTATACACCTTTCTGAATCTCTATTACCAATTACTTAATTTTACAGTATTTCTACAAAGACTTATTTTTTTTAATATTTTTTAATTTTTAATTTTTTTTAAATATTTTTTCCAAGAAGTAAAATATTTTCTCTAGCCCAAGACTAGAATTCTGCTGCATATATACAGACCTACTTGTTTCTTTTCCATTCCCTGACTATTTGCTCAAGTACTGTCAACCTCAGGTCCCCAGATCCTGTGATCCACCAATTGCTGTAGCCTCCCCAACGCCTAGAATTGTAGTATTCCTTGAATACTGTGCATTGTCAGTTAGATATACCTCAGCCCTAACAAATGAATCAAACTCAACACAGGTGTCTACCACGGCAAGTCTCACTTATAAATCTCAATATCTTTCCGGAGATTATTAAAAGGCAGTTCAGAAATATGAAATATTATAGATTTCTAAAACTTGTATGTCCTCTTCTTAAGCTAATATTGTAAAAGCTATTCATTATTTGTTCTCTCTCTGAAATTTGAAATTGTTTTAATTCTCTCCAACATTGACTCCAATATCCCCAAAAGACATAGAAGAAATGCTAATTAGAGATCCTTTAAGTGACAAATGAGATACTGCAGTAAGTAAAATAGCACTTTGGCTTACACTGGACTTCATACCTGAGCGCATAGCCTCTTTCTGAATGCTTTCATAGTCATGCCAGTCCTTTCTTCTCAAACCATCTGTCCATGCATAGAATTGCCCATCTCCCAGGCCCAGTGGAAATGTCTGTGGAAAAGGAAAGTATTCAGAGCATAAAAAGGAGGTATTTCCTTTTGCATGGTAGGTAAACACAGCCGAGCACATAATAGGCAATCAAAGAATATTTGTTGAATAATGATTCTTCTAAGTATACTGAAAAGAAAGCTCTTGCTAGTGACAAGATTAATATACAGATTTTAAAATAAGAGCCTGGGTCACTCACAACCCCTACAATTTCCTATTCTGCTTTATCCAGAGACATTTTTAACTCACTGTATCACCTCCTCTGAGCATAATACTAGTAATGGTACTAAATAGAATTAATTTTGTTTGTGATTTGCAGTTTCATTCATTTTGATCAAGTATATTTGAATGCCCTGATAATAATATTAAGCAACCATTCACTGAATGCTCACTATAAGCCAGGCACTATGTTAAATACTCTGCATATAAAAGATTGTTTAATCTTTGTGGTAGTCTATGGTTAACTAGCTACATTTTTCTGCCAATTAAAGTTAGGCCAAAGAACAGAAATAATTTGAATTAAACCACAGTGGCAAAGTCAGAACTTGGAACAGTTAAGACCAAAATTGTGATCTTAACAACTATTAAAACTGTCTCCCATCTAGATTTCTGTCAAAGTATGGTACATGGTAACACTTGCAGTTGAAGTTAGCAACTACTCAACAACTATAGTCACAACATGTGTTTTATGCTTTGGTAAAACCCAGTATGTTCCAATGTCAACTTGAAAATTACACTTGTGTGCATTGTTATTTGGTGTTTATTCTTGGTAATAAGAAACAAATGTTTTGAATGAAATTTATTTTCACAATCTTAATACTCAACATAATATAAAATAAATGTTTTCATATCCACATACCAATTTTTTTTCTTGGTTTACTTTTTGAAGTAAATAATACATCCCCAGAATGAAGGGTAAAATTTAGAGTTTCAAATTAGATAAAACAAAAAAATAATCTGAGTGCAGTAACTTTATTCCAAGACAAATAAAATGCCTTATTTCTTAGTTTGAAATAGTAGGACTATTATATATCTCAGTCCATCTTTGTAGGTTATAAAGGATCCACTTGTTTGAAAGGATGAAAATGGAGTTTGACATGAAAAAATACTTAAAATCAGAATAAAGATTTGCCAAATCAGGTGACTATTATCTAGATATTTAAAGGAATTTGTGATTTCAGGAAAATGAAAATAATAGAGGAATAAACATACAAGGATGATGATGAGTTTATATAAAATACTGAGGATAATAAGAATAAATTCTTAAAGGAGGATGACAAGAAAGAGAAGTTATGGAAAAATTAACAGAAAAGAATATAGTAAAAATAGAAGAAAATGGGAAAATAATTTTGGAAAGACATTTGGGTTTATAATAGCAAACATTAAAAAAGTCATACACTTTTTCTAATTGATAATTGTTTTCATAATTAGAAATTTTACCAAAATTCAGCTGGGAATCAGACATTTTAAATAATCAAATAGCTTTAAAATGCAAAACTCATGTTTTGTCTCAAACTTGCATTTGCAATAATAAATACTGAGCAGTAATGGAAATCTCTTACACTGATTCAGATAAAACCAATTTATAAATATCACTTTTGGATTAAAATAGATCATTTCAAAACAAATTTTGATATTAAACATGAAGATTTTCTTGTGTAAACTCTAAATATCCAAACTCTCTCTTGTTACTCATTGGTTCACAAACAGGGCCCCGAAAAAGGAAAGAGGCAGGCCACTCCAGTATAGTGGTTGACAGGAATAATAAGCAAGGGAACTTATATATGAACCTTGTGTTGGGCACCCCAAGACATGTAGATCCTTGCACAGGCCAGCCAGAATCTCAAAAGTTTATATAGAGACCTTAATTGGGTTCAGTCACATATGCAATCTAATAGTCTCAACAATACCTTATTCTCTCAAGGCTGTTGTTTTAAACAATTCCTAGTGTGGGAGTAGTAGGTGGAGTGTATATTCCAAGGACACAGGAGGAGTGAGGAGCCTCTGATTGCCCAGGTCCCCATTCTCCTGCCAGCTGGTGGTCATGTCCTCATGATGATCTCCTCCAACACTTCACCCATTTTGACCAGCTCTTATAATCTAACACATTCCCCCTCTTCTGCAATGTGCCCTATGATGCCAACAAGTGTTTTACTAGTATGGAAATGGTTAATTTGGTTACTATCTGGCTACATTTGAGGCAGAGTACACAGAACCTATATAGGCATACACAAGTGAAAATACAGGTTAGCATAATGATTCTCAGAGGGAGGAGCAAGATGGGGGAATAGCACTGGGTCCCAGGAGTTCAGCTAGATAGTTATGAAACCATTCTGAACACCCACAAACTCAACAGGAGATCAAAGCGAATAAGAGCAGCAATTCTAGGAACAGAAATCAACCACTTTCTGGAAGGTAAGACTTGCAGAGAAGTGAATCAGAGGCAGCATATAGGAAGGCAGACCGCAGGGGCAGGGGCTGGCTCTTGGCAAGCAGTAGAGCAGCAGAGCACAAAATCAGAACTTCCAGAAGTATACTCCACTGAGGAACGTTGCTCCAGAGGCTAAGCAAGGGGTGGGACCCTTATGTGGACAGTGTGGCCTCAGGACCTGCGGGTTCAGAAAAAGACCAGGGGTGTCTGAGTGTAGCAGAGCTGCCAGGTATCGGAGAGGGGAAGCCGGCTACAGAGACAGAAACGAGGTGGGGGCTCTCAGCTTGGGCTTACTTTAAACCATGATCTAAGGCAAAATCCAGCCACTACTCTTCGAGCTGGAACACCACAAGTGGCAGATCTGGGGAAACCTCCTCCTTCCACGTCTGGAAGGAGTGGCGAAGGAGCCTGTGGCAGGAGTCTGCTGGGTCACAGGCCCGGTGAGCATGGAGTGCCGCTGGAGACCAGGGAAACTCTTGACTGCTTTTCTCTGAGGGTACACTGAGGAGTGGGGCCCCGAGATCTTACCTCCTCCAGGCTGAAGATTGGGAGGCTGCCATTTTCTTTCCCTTCCTCCAAACCTCTACAGAAAGCATTCAGGGAGCAAAAGCTACAGAGAGTGAACCCAAGCAGATGACTTAGCTTGGTAAGGGTGGTACAACTCTGCCTCAGGCAAAGACATTTGAGAATCACAACAGGCCCCTCCCTCAGGAGACCATCAAGAATATCCAGCCAAGACCAAGTTCACCAATCAATGAGAACTGCAACACTTCAGAGCTACAGGAATATAGTACATATAATTCATGGCTTTTCCTCCATGATTCCTTAGCCTTCCAAAGTTAAATATTTTAAATTTTATTTTTTTCTTGTTATATTTTTAAAAAATTTTCCTCTTTCATATTTTAATGTTTTTTAAACTATTTTATCATATCAACACTGTTTTAAAAATCTTTCTACATTTTCATTGTTATAGTCATGTTTTATTCCTTTATTGCATTTAACCATATTTTTTATATACATATAAGTTTTTCTTTCTTTAACATTTTGGGATACAGTTTCTTCTAGAAGACCAAAACAGACCCTAAATCTAGCATATGGCTTTGTTCTAGTCTCCAGTCTGATCATATTCTTTCCTCTTTTTTAACCAGCTTCTTATTAATCAATTTCTTTTTTAGAATCTTTTAAAATTTTCATCTTTACAGTCATATCCCATCCTTCATCATGTTTACACTTATTTTATATATATATGTATGTATATATGTACATATATATATACACTTTATATATATACATATATATACATATATATATGTATGTATATATATATATATATATATATACTTCTTTCTTTAAAATTTTGGGAAGTAGTTTTTTCTGACAGACCAAAATACACCCAAAATCAAGTCTGTGGCTCTCTTCTATTCACCAGTCCAATATATATATATATATTTTTTCTTTTTTCTTCCCCCCCACCCCCCAGTTTCGTGACTCTTCTTATTTGGTTAGTGTATATTTTTCTGGGGTCATTGCTACCCTTTTAGTATTTTGTTCTCTCATTCATCTATTCTTATTTGGATAAAATGACAAGCAGAAAAACTCACCTCAAAAAAAGAACAAGAGGCAGTATTGGTACTAGTACTGATGACTAGGGACCTAATAAGTACAGACATTAGTAATATGTCAGAGCTAGAGTTCAGAATGATGACTATCAAGGTGCTATCTGGGCTCAATAAAACATAGAAAATACTAGAGGATCCCTTTCTGGAGAAATAAAAGAACCAAAACCTAACCAAGGTGAAATCAAAAAAGGTATTGATAAGGTGCAATAAAAAATAGAGGTTCTTACTGCTAGGATAAATCAGGCAGAAGAGAGAATCAGTGATACAGAAGACCAAATGATGGAGAATAAAGAAGCTGAGAAAAAAAGAGAGATAACTACTGGACCATGAGGGCAGAATTCAAGAGATAAGTGATACCATAAGTCAAAACTGTATTAGAATAATTGGGATCCCAGAAGAAGAAGAAAGAGAGAGGGGGCAGAATGTATATTGGAGCAAATTATAACAGAGAATTTCTCTAATTTGGTGAAGGATGCATGCATCAAAATCCAGGAGACACAGAGAATCCCCCTCAAAATCAATAAAAATAGGTCCACACCCCATCATCTAATAGTAAAACTTACAGGTCTCAGTGGTAAAGAGAAAATCCTGAAAGCAGCTCGGGACAAGAGGTTTGTAACATACAATGGTAGAAATATTAGATTGGAAGCAGACCTACCCACAGAGATCTGGCAGGCCAGAAAGGACTGGCATGATATATACTCAGATCACTAAATGAGAAAAAAAAAATGCAGCTAAGAATACTAGAATACCAGCCAGGTTGTTATTGAAAATAGAAAAAGAGATAAAAAGCTTCCAGGACAAACAAAAAACTAAAAGAATTTGCAAACACTAAACCAACCCTACAGAAAATATTGAAAGTGGTCCTCTAAGCAAAGAGAAGGACTAAAAGTAACAGACCAGAAAGGAACAGAGACAATATACAGTAACAGTCACCTTACAGGTAATACAGTGGTACAAAATTCACATCTCTCAATAGTTACCCTGAATGTAAATGTGCTAAATGCTCCAATAAAAAGACACATCATATCAGAATGGATAATAAAACAAGATGCACTGATATGCTGTCTGCAAGAAACTCATTTAGACCCAAAGACATCTCCAGATTTAAAGTGAGGGGGTGGAAAACAATTTACCATGCTAATGAACATCAAAAGAAATCTGGGGTGGCAATCCTTCAATTGGATAAATTAGATTTTAAGTCAAAGACTATAATACAGATGAGGAAGAGCACTATATGATACTTTAAGGGTCTGTCCAACAAGAAGACCTAGCAACTTTAAGTATCTATGTCCCTAACTTGGGAGTAGCCAATTATATAAACCAATTAATAACAAAATCAAAGAAACGCATCAACAATAATACAATAATAGTAGGGGACTTTAACACACCCAACACTGAAATGGACAGACCATTTAAGGAAAAGATCACCAAGGAAATAAAGGCTTTAAATGACACATTGGACCAGATGGACATCACAGATATATTCAGAACATTCCATACCAAAGCAACAGAATACACATTCTTCTCTAGTGCACATGGAACATTCTCTAGAATAGATCACATCCTGGTTCACAAATCAGGTCTCAACCATTACCAGAAGATTGGGATCATTCCCTGCCTATTTTCAGACCACAATGCATTGAAACTACAGCTCAACCACAAAAGGAAAGTTGGAAAGAACTCAAATACATGGAGGCTAAAGAATGAATGGATCAACCATAAAATTAAAGAAGAATTTAAAAAATTCATAGAGACAAATGAAAATGAAAACACAACTGTTTAAAATCTTTGGGACACAGCAAAGGCAGTCCTGAGAGAAAAGTATATAGCAATACAAACCTTTCTCAAGAAACAGGAAAGGTCTCAAGTACACAATCTAACCCTACACCTAAAGGAGCTGGAGAAAGAACAGCAAAGAGAGCCTAAACCCAGCAGCAGAAGAGAAATAATAAAGATCAGAGCAGAAAGCAAAAGAATAGCAGAACAAATAAATTAAACTAGGAGCTGATCCTTTGAAAGAATTAATAAGATTGATAAACCCCTCCAACTTATCAAAAAGAAAAGAGAAAGGGCCCAAATTAACAAAATCACGAGTGAAAGAGCAGAGATCACAACCAACACCAAAGAAATACAAAAAATTATGAGTACATATTATGAGCAACTATACACTAGCAAATTTGATAATCTGGAAGACATGGATGCATTCCTAGAGGCATATAAACTACCAAAACTGAACCAGGAAGATATGGAAAACTTGAACAGACCATAACCAGCAAGAGATTGAAATAGTCATCAAAAATCTCCCAATAAACAAGAGCTCAGGGCCAGACGGCATCCCAGGGCAATTCTTCCAAACATGTCAAGAAGAATTAATACCTATTCTCCTGAAACTGTTCCAAAAAATAGAAATGGATGAAAAACTTCCAAACTCATTTTATGAGGCCAGCATTACCTTGATCGAAAAACCAGACAGGACCCTATCAAAAAGGGGAATTACAGACCAATATTCTTGAGGAACATGAATGCAAAAATTCTCACCAAAATACTAGCCAATAGAATCCAACAGTACTTTAAACAGATTATTCAGCACGACCAAGTGGGATTTATTCCAGGACTGCAAGGTTGGTTCAACATCTGCAAATCAATCAATCAATGTGATACAATACATTAATAAAAGAAAGAACAAGAACCATATGATGCTTTCAATAAATGCTGAAAAAGCATTTGACAAAGTATGGCATACTTTCTTGATCAAAACTCTTCAAAGTGTAGGGATAGAGGGCACATACCTCAATATTATCAAAGCCATCTATGAAAAACCACAGGGAATATCATTGTCAATGGGGGAAAACTGAGAGCTCCTCCCCTAAGGTCAGGAACTTGGCAGGGCTGTCCACTATCACCACTGCTATTCAACATAGTACTAGAAGTCCTAGCTTCAGCAATCAGATAACAAAAAGAAATAAAAGTCATCCAAATCGTAAAGAAGAAGTCAAACTCTCCCTCTTTGCAGATGGTATGATACTTTATATGGAATACCCAAAGGACTCTACTCCAAAACTGTTAGAACTCATACAGGAATTCAGTAAAGTGTCAGGATATAAAATCAATGCACAGAAATCAGTTGCACTTCTATACACAGAAATAAGTTGCACTTCAAGACAAAAGAAAAAAAAAATTAAGGAGTTGGTCCCATTTACAATTGCACCCAAAATCATAAGCTATCTAGGAATAAACCTAGTCAAAGAGGCAAAGAATCCACACTTGGAAAACTATAAAGTAGTCATGAAAGAAATTGAGGAAGACACAAAGAAATGGAATAATGTTCCATGCTCATGGATTGGAAGAACAAATATTGTGAGAACATCTATGCTACCTAAAGCAATCTGCATATTTAATGCAATCCTTATCAAAATATCATCATTTCTTTTTCAAAGACATGGAACAAATAATCATAAAATTTATATGGAACCAGAAAAGACCTTGAGTAGCCAGAGGAATGTTCAAAAAGAAAATCAAAGTTGGTGGAATCATAATTCTAGACTTCATGATCTATTACAAAGCTGTAATCGTTAAGAAAGTATGGTAGTGGCACAAAACAGACAAATAGATCAATGGAACAGAACAGAAAGCCCAGAAATGGACCCTCAACTCTATGGTCAACTAATATTCGACAAAGCAGGAAAGAATGTCTAATGGAAAAAAGTGTCGTCAACAAATGGGGTTGGGAAAATTGGATGGCCACATGTAGAAAAATGAAACAGGACTATTTCCTTATACCACATACAAAAATAGACTCCAAATGCATGAAAGACCTCAAAGAGACAGGAATCCATCAAAATCCTTGAGAAGACACAGGCAGCAACCTCTTTGGCATCAGCTGAGGCAACTTCTTCCTAGAACCATCACCAAAGGCAAAGGAAGCAAGGGCAAAAATGAACTATTATGACTTCATCATGCTAAAACACTTTTGCACAGCAAAGGAAACAGTTAACAAAACCAAAAGACGACTGACAGAATGGGAGAAGATATTTGCAAATGACATATCAGATAAAGGGCTAGTATCCAAAAATCTATAAGGAATTTATCAAACTCAACACCCAAAGAACAAATAATCCAATCAAGAAATGGGTAGAAGACATGAAAAGACATTTCTGCAAAGAAGACATCCAAATGGCCAATAGACACATGAAAAGTTCTCAACATCACTTGGCATCAGGGAAATACAAATCAAAACCATAGTGAAATACCACCTCACACCAGTCAGAATGGCTAAAATTAACAAGTCAGGAAGTGACAGGTGTTGGTGAGGATGCACAGAAAGGGGAACCCTCCTACACTGTTGGTGGGAATGCAAGCTGGTGCAGACACTTTGGAAAACAGCATGGAGGTTCCTCAAAAAGTTGAAAATAGAGCTATCCTGTGACCCAGCAATCGCACTACTGGGTATTTACCCTAAAGATACAAATGTAGTGATCTGAAGGGACATGTGCACCTGAATATTTATAGCAGCAATGTCCACAATAGCCAAACTATGGAAAGAACCTATATTTCCATCAACAGATGAATCAGTAAAGATGTATATTTATATACAATGGAACACTATCTAGCTATCAAAAACAACACCACCACAACAATGAAATCCTGCCATTTGCAATGACGTGGATGGAACTAGAGGGTATTATGCTAAGTGAACTAAGTCAATCAGAGAAAGACAATTATCATATGATTTCTCTGATATGAAGAATTTGAGAGGCAGTGCAGTGGTTTGTGGTGGGAAAAGGGGAAAAAAATGAAACAAGATGGGACCGGGGAGGGAGACAAACTATAAGAGACTCTTAATCTCAGGAAACAAGAGAGTTGCTGGGGGGTAGGGGGAGGAGGGATAGAGTGGCGGCTGGGTTATGGACATTGGGGAGGGTATGTGGTAGGTGAGTGCTGTGAATTGTGTAAGACTGATGATTCACAGGGGCGCCTGGGTGGCTCAGTGGGTTAAGCTGCTGCCTTCGGCTCAGGTCATGATCTCAGGGTACTGGGATCGAGTCCCACATCGGGCTATCTGCTCAGCAGGAAGCCTGCTTCCTTCTCTCTCTCTCTCTGCCTGCCTCTCACTGTACTTGTAATTTCTCTCTGTCAAATAAATAAATAAAATCTTTAAAAAAAAAAAAAAAAAGACTGATGATTCACAGACCTGTACCCCTGAAGCATATAATCTACATTATATGTAAATTAAAAAAAAAAAAGATAATGATTCTCAAAAGAAGTTCCTTTTTTTTTTTTTTTTCCCCACCATGATCACAACCGGTGATTTACTAAGTCCTCTTCACTGGGGCTTAGATTGCTCAGGATGTTTACTTGTATCCTCATGTGATTTAATAAAGATGATATGCTAACAGACTCATCAGGTGTGAACACACAACATTCTGTTTGGATAATGGCACAGGCACTTCCTTGCAAGGAGCTAATAGTGTCCAACGCCATCCTGGTTTGAACGACAGCTTTTCCCACTTAAGACATTTAGGTATTCAGTAAAGACAGAATTTGTTGGCTATTCCTTAAGGATTGCTGGGTGAATTTAATAAGGCCTTTTATGTCTGCTACAATGTCCTTCAGGCCAGTGGAGGAAACAAAGATGGTAGTCAATGAACTACTCCCTTTGAAAAGAGAATATGCCTGTCTGGCCTTGAAGAAAGAGAAATTGTCAGCTTTAGGAATTTGTCCTTGTTGACTAGTTTGCTGGGAGAGGTAGCACTGTCAGGCATGAGGAGATGGACAGGGGAGTGAGATATGCCAGAGCAGAACCTTCACCCTCTTCCCTCTTTTGATGGTGCTTTTTTTTTTTTTTTTTTTAAGATTTTATTTATTTACTTGACAGAGAGAGATCACAAGTAGGCAGAGAGAGAGGAGGAAGCAGGCTCCCCGCCGAGCAGAGAGCCTGATGCGGGGCTCGATCCCAGGACTCTGAGATCATGACCTGAGCCGAAGGCAGCGGCCCAACCCACTGAGCCACCCAGGCGCCACCTTGATGGTGCTTTTTAAATTCCAGGCATACGGCTTTCCAGTAGGTCTAGCTGGCAGCAAGACAATGAGATTCCAGCATAGAATGAGTAGCTCCCTCTTACGCAGGTGTGCTAAGTAACTCCCCATCCCAGTAGGATATCTCATTGTGAATTCCAATAGATAATTCCTTTCCTAGGTTTGATGGGACTTGATATTCTCAGCAGTATAGCATATTGTTCCCACAACTTCCATAACTTTTTAGTATTTGGTGCCTTGGCAGGGATCCCCAGTCTGGCATATAGGCCAATAGGACCTACTGGTTGACCATAAAAATGTACGAAAGCCTCAACAGTACTTTAGTCTACCTGGCCAAAATAGTTTTGCCTTCTAGTAATCTAAACTGCTGCTTTACTATTCCTTTTTTTCCTTTCTACCAACCCTGCTGCTTTGGGGTTATAGAGGAGATGAAATCTTTATTCAATGTCATGTTCTTTTCCTCCGTTTTGCACATCATCATCCATTCAACAAGGGTATCCACACATGATACTCAGCTTCTCTAATCCCCTAATGGTAGCAGCATGATTTTCACAGAGACAAAAGGAAGCTAAGGTTAAGCAAGAGGCAGAGGCAGTGTCCAAACAAAAGTACATTTAGAAGCCCACTAGGAGGGAGGGTGCCAAAATTCACTAATATCTCACTGTTTGGGAATGCTCTTATTTGGAAAGTCTGCCCCAGATTCCTTTGGCAGTTGACTGAAGTATTGCTTATAACACAGAGAACATGCTGTTACTACCTTAAACAAGTCACTGTATTTCAAGGCCAATGTTTTATCTTTGACAATATATCATCCTACCCAGGCACTATGGTGGTTGTTCTTTCCATGAACCAATTTGCTGTATCTACTAGAAGGTCAGTTTATGGCTTATACCTAAGCCTGAGCATCAGCTTCCTGATTGCCATGGGGTGTCAGTGCCTTTAGGAATCTAGACTGGGAACACTGTGAGATTTGTAAGCCCAAATGTGTTTCCCATATCCTGACCCCACAAGGGCTTACTCATGATCATTCACCCGTTAAGCTCCCAATCCCTTTAGAACTACCCAGCTGTCAGTGCAGAGTAAAGGCCAAGTGATCACAAGTCAGACTGTTAGGAGTTTAGTCTATTGGGGCTCTGTTTCTTTTCTGTTTCCATCCAGATGTCAGTCCTGGGCTGAATAGCAAAAGCAGTCTCTGAATAGATAGCCCTGACTAGATCAATCAGTGGGAATTTCCCCTGTCCCTTTTCTCCAGGACATCCTAGCCAACACAGGAATAGGGGCAGGGGCATTTGGAAGAGCTATATCTTCGGCAGTCTAGTAGCACCTGCATTCCTAGAGACAGTGGGCTGGTGGGCATGGTGCTCCTCTGCTCTAAACAGGCATGCTGGTTACTCAAAGTGGGAGTTTGAGCTAAGGCAGAAGTGGGTCAATGAAACATATTATCAACCCATCCCCTGATAGGAAGGAAAGTTCTTAATACAGTGTGCTGTTCCTTTGTGAGAGGCTCTATCTGGAGGAATGCTGTTAAAAACTATTGATCTATGGGGGTATATCAGGTTTCTGCTCCCTATCAGGTTCTGAAATCCTGAGTACTCTCCTCTTCTGTTTTCTATGCCACGGGGCCCAAGTCATTCCTTCTAGCATCACAGATATATCTAACTCAAATGGTAGCTCTGCTTGGGAGATGCTCAGCTTCACTAGTAGTTGTGTCTTCTCAAAGGGGGTTTGCTGCTCTGATGCCCAGTCCCACACATGCTCTTCATTTACCATGCAGTATAAATGATGGAGACACTGCCAGGTGGGGAAATAAATGCCCATCAAAACGCTCAAATCCCTACAAAGGCTTGTACCTCTTGCACGTTCTTTTTTTTTTTTTTTAATTTTTTAAAAAATTTTTAGCATAACAGTATTCATTATTTTTTCACCACACCCAGTGCTCCATGCAATCCGTGCCTTCTATAATACCCACCACCTGGTACCCTCTTTCACGTTCTTAAGTGTTGGGCAGACTTTTCAATCACAGCTTCTGAGACAACTCACATCTTATCCAACCAGATGACTCTCAAAAACTTTATGGTGGTGTCTGGGCTTTGAATTTTCTGTGGGTTCACAGCCCATTTTCTCCCTTGCAGATGTTCCAGCAAAATCTGCAGAGTATCCTGCTGCAGAAGTAAATCTTTACTTGTTAACATTATATCATCGTTGCTTAAGATAGTTCTACAAAAAGCTCGTAAAAACCCCTAAACGTAGAGAGTCCAATGGCACCCATCTCAGGTCCCCTCCCTCTTTGGGAGCTTTGTGTTACTGCTCAATAAACTTTGCTTTGCTGCCCACCACTCTTCCTCTGGTCCACCTCATCCTTCTTCCAAGTGCATGACCAAGAACCATGGACACTAAAGGAAAAGAAATACTGAAACAATTGGGCATCGACGGCCCCTGAACCACCCACGGCAGAAGCCTGCCCACTGCAGCAGCCACTCTTCTTTTTCTGTCTCTGTGCTCTACTCTGGAGTTTCTCATACAATTGCATCAGACCAGCTAGCATTTTCAGTTATCCCCATGCTTGCACGGTGGTCCACAGCCTCCAATACACAGACCACACCCCCTGATGGATAGCCAGCTTGTAATATTCCCCACAGATGCATCCTTCCTAAAGACCATTTCTTCTGTCTCCCAGCTGGCTTGCCAAGTTTTGATTCACAACACAGGGGGCAGGAAGAGACAGAAGAAAGAGGCAGGCCATTACAGATTGGTATGCAGCGTGCTTAATAAAGAAGGCACTTACATACAAGGCTAATCTGGGGCTCCGCAAAACGAATAGACTTCTGTACTCAGCCACCAAATCTTAGAAGTTTTTATGGATACATTAACTAGATCAGATCAGGATATATTCAGTCTAAATGGTCTAAACTCTCTTAAGGCTATGCCCTTTAAATAGTGTGGGAAGGGTGGAGGGGTGAGGAACCTCTAATTGCAACAATCCAGCTTAGGGGTCAACCAGCGGTCATGTCCTCTATACAACCTCCTCCCACATTACCAGGCACATTCTATTCCCCTATTTTGATTCATCTGATGTAGAGAATTCTTAGCAACTGGCAATACAAAGCAGATTGAACAAAAGAGTTAATCTTTGCTTTCTCTAGACACTTTATGAAAATGACAGTAAAGCATCAGATGAATCAAGAAAGCAGATAGAGTGACATAAAGTTTTTGTAAATGGCTGAGATTACTGAGAGGGAAACACTTTTAATGCCATTGAATTTTGAAAATATTTCAAATTAGAGGCTTCAGGTATTTCTGAGGGTGAAGTTAAAGGTCAAAACAAAATAACTGGCATTTTTATGCAGGACAATTAGACTCTCCTTGCTTCTCTTATCAATTCCCAAATCAAAATGATATCTGAGACCCTTTCACTGCACACCCCATCCATAGAGTAGTGTATTTTGAATGAAAGAAGAAACAACTGTAAACAAGGGTGTCAAGCTGTAGCAAAAATCAAGGTTCCATGTAACTCTATATACTAAGCATGTTAACCAAAGTTATCTGCCCCTACTTGGCTCCCAGAAAGCTGCCATCCCCTTACACCCTTTAAACAAGAGATAGATGAATTCCTATCTGGAGAACTGAGTTAAGAGAGATAGGGGTACTTTTTCTAGATATATACCTAGGCATTACATGGGGAAGTCCTTAATCCATGAAACTCTGTAGTAGTATTTTTCACTACTTCACTTAGAGTATGAACAGGTAGGCAAGGATTACCAAATATTCAGGAAAAGTTTTAACATAAAATTCAGAAGCCAAAACAAATAAAAGATGCAATAAATTGGAAGGAAACAGACAACATAAGTCTCAGAAAAATTCTTCCCTACCCCCTAAATCTAAATTCAATTCCCTCAAAGAGCTTTAAGAAAAAGTTCCTCCATAGAAACAGAAATTTAAAAAGAAGAAGAAGGAGAAAAAGAAGCAGAAGCAGAGGCAGCATGTAGAGAATTTAAAAAAGAACTCTTAGAAAGTGAAAATGGGATAAGCAAGCATAGGATGATTAAGAAAGGAACCCCACTAAGGTAAAACAAACAAAAAACAAAACAAAACAAAAAAACAGAAGAAACAAGAGGGCCAATGCCAAAGTTGTGACACTGAAGGAAGAGAGCAAAATGGCAGCAAGTCTAGAGATTCTCCAGTCCTGAATTGCTCTGCAAAAACAAAACCAAACAAAAAAACCAAAAACCAAATAGACAAGTTTTCCTTTTGCTTACTTTTCAAAAATGTATTGAAAGGAGAGTTACAGTTCTTCCCAAGAGACTGGGGTGAATTAATGATGCATGCATAAAAATAAAAGCAAATGAAAATTGTGGCAATTAATAGGTCAGAGGGGATAAAAGAACAATGTATAAGAAATAAAGTATAATCACAGCACACTATTTGATCCAGGTATGAATACACTAAACACTGGTTTAACGAAACCAGTTTAACTAAAATTGGTTTAACTAAACACTGGTTTAACTAAAATTGGTGTTATACCTACCAAACAGTGAGGGAAAGAGTGAAAAAAGATAATTAAATATGTATTTATATAATAGGAAAACAATAGATAAAAAACAAAATGAAAAAATCAAGTAACAGTAAACACACATGCTTTTTACAAATATAGATGCATATAACAGAGTAAAGATAAAATATTGACGTTGTTGACCTTGGGTATCAGAAAGTACAAATAGAGGGAAATGGGCTAGGGTTACCATTATAGGCTTTATATTATGATTACATTTAAATTATTTGTAAATATTACTTCATATAAAAAATAAATCTCAAATTGTATCTTACACATTCTTGGCAGTTACCAGCACACTAGCAAGGTGTGTTAGAATCATGAAAATATTTTATGACAGTACAGGAAACAGGTTAAAGCAGATCATCTGAAACTGCGCTTTAATAAAGGCTATCTGAGGATTTGCTACACTAATACCTCTTCTTATCTGTATCAGTGTTTCTCACAGACCAGCAGCATCAGCATCACCTGGGATCTTATTAGAAATACAATTCCCTGGTCCCAACTCATGCCTGTTAAATCAGAAACTTTTGAGAGAAGAGAGACACAAAAGTCTATGTTTTAACAAGTTCTCCAGGTGATTCTAAGGCTTGCCTAAAATTTGAGAACCACTAATTCATATGAATAGGAAAGTGATACGATTATCCCATTAAAAAAATATGTCAGACTTGGGACGCCTGGGTGGCTCAGTTGGTTGAGCAGCTGCCTTCGGCTCAGGTCATGATCCCAGCGTCCTGGGATCAAGTCCCACATCGGGCTCCTTGCTCAGCAGGGAGTCTGCTTCTCCCTCTGCGTCTGCCTGTGTTCACTCTCTCTCTCCCTCTCTCTCTCTCTCTGACAAATAAATAAAATCTTTAAAAAAAAAGAAAAGAAAATATGTCAGACTTATTCACAAAGCATGTGGCTCTTGTGGCTCTATCTACCAAAGAATCTTTCCTCCCCTGCCTCCCCCCAGCTAGGGCTGATGATCAGTATAAACACTAAGTGTGTTTGCATCCTTTTCACCTGCCAGAAAGGTAGGTGAATAAACCTAAATCAGTCCCAGTACATTTGTATAGAACTGCCTTGGTTTTGACAGCTTAGCCATCTGGGAAATGACCCATAACTATTTTGACCTTTCCTTTCACATGAGCAATCTCCAGCACCCAGATCCATTTGCTTCTCTTCTGGGTTATATCATGTGTCCTCTCTATGATTACAGTAGTTTAGATCCATTATCTCTGACCTTGTAAAATAAATATAACAAGTATCATATCTTCATGAGGTGTATATTTCAGACCCATCATTCAGTCGGCCATTTATTTGTGAGCACCTTTTGTTTTTCACCTTGCAGACTTTTCATTCATTGCAGTGTCACTACACTACAAATAATTAACTTGAAAAAATTACTGGGGATGGGAGAGACAGACTCCATTAAGTAGAAAGCATATGCAATAGACCTGAACCTGGAGCCTAACGAAAGATAATATACTTGACAATGGGTCATCAGAAAAAGTTTCCAAGAGGAAAACATGACTTGTAGACAATGCGTTTATCAGAGGTGACAGACTGAAACACTTTCTGGGGTCAAAAATGTAGCACGAATGGACAAAAAACTCAATTGTGCCACTCCAGAAATGGACAGGTTCATGGGTTATCTAACTACTCTATTTAAATACTGAATAATCTTAAAACATGTCTCAGGGGATGTCTGCAAAATCCAGGTGAATAAAATATCTTGCCCTTTGCCTCTAAATTGGTTTTATTTATTGTAACTATAGATAGTGATGACATTGAAAAGACACATTTGTAAATCTCTATGAAGAAAAGATTGTATCTTAAAACCTATCTCAAGATTTATAAATCAACAACCAATGGACTTTTATTCTTATCACCAACCATAAACCTACCACTATACTTGCTCCTTAGAAGACAATGTGATGTAGTGGGGGTACTCTGGAGCCAGGGCCAGAGACATAAATTAAACTCTTTTGAAACCACGTGCAGGAAATCTACATTTCCTTTAGGTCCCTCAGTTACGAAATATGTGAAATTCATATATGAAAGAGGATAATAAAAATAATATCTACCTTACCCGCCCTAAAAGGTTTTTAAAGTAGTAAATGAGATGAAGCATGTGAAAGCCCTTGGTTTATCAAAAAGTGATATAGAAATGCCACTTGTTTTTGCCACCTAGGCTATTTTTTAATAGATATTTGAATTGTTTCCATTGCCCTTAAAATGTTAGAACACAGTTGCAAGGTAAAATTCATATACCTTTAAACAAACCCTAAATTATGTGAGCCAAACTCTATGACAGTAGATGTTAATAGCATATTGAAATGGGTGCGAAATCTTATAATGGGTGTCATTAAGTTTCTAAGCCACCTGGAAGATGTTCTGAGCTAATAAAACACTACCAAAAAAGCAATATAATGGATGGTATGGATGAGGAAAAGAAGATGAAGAACATTTCTTCTTATACAATTTTATCCTTATATGAGACAGATGATGAGCTGGAGTTCAGAAGTATTAAGGTCACATAATTAAAAGTCTTCAAGATCACATGTCTAATAAGGGTTAAACTAGAATATGAACTAAGTCTGCCTTTAAATCTTACAAATTGCTAAAAATAAACAAGTGTGGAGATTTTTAGGATTCTCTCATTATTCATTTATTCAAACTTTATCGTATAAAGTCATTCAAGTATATTAGAAAATAAAACTAGAGAGGTAAGATGAAGCCCCGAAAAATTCATACACAGAACTTCCGACTTTATGCACCGAGTCATAGGCAATTGTTAAAGCCTCTCAAACTGAAAAGTAATACCATGAAATGTTATGCAAATGTTAGTTTTGTTGTTGCTCTAACATCCTCTTTCTCCCTGAGCTTGAACCCAACAACAGAGCATGCAGTGGGCCTACAATAGTCTACAGAGAAAGTTCTGCATTTTTTTTTAAAGATTTCTTAATCTATTTATTTGGCAGAGAGAGGTCACAAGTAGGCAGGCAGAGAGAGAGGAAAGGAGAGAGAGAGGAAGGGAAGCAGGCTCCCTGCTGAGCAGAGAGCCCGATGCGGGGCTCGATCCCAGGACCCCGGGATCATGACCTGAGCCGAAGGCAGAGGCTTCCACTGAGCTACCCAGGCACCCTGAAAGTTCTGCATTTTTATATATTCACAAAACATATTGAAAAGTTAGTGTCAGAACATAAAATCTTTTTTTTTTCTTTTTTTACTGGACAGAAATCTTATTCCTTACATTCTGTGTAAATTCTCAGATGTGATGTTAACATAATTCCAAGATACTAATGAAGTGAAATGAAGTAAGCCTTGAGCTGGTATCAGTTACTGAAACCTCTACTCTCCCTTCTGACTTTGTATGGTGTCTGAGGTGAAGCTGAGAACTCAAACCTACGAGGCAGTAAGGAGTTTCTACTAAGGAGTTCAGCTCGTATTATTAGATTTTAAAATTTTTCCAAAGAATCTGGAAATCTGAGTTTCTCTATAAACTATCTTAATTTTACTTCATTTATTTTATTTTTTAAAATTTTTATTTATTCATTTGAGACAGAAAGAAGCATAGAGAGAGCATGAGCAGGGGAAGGGGCAAAGGGAGATGGAGAAGCAGACTCCCCGCTGATCTGGAGACTGACCTGGGGCTCGATGCTCGCACCTGGAGATCATGACCCAAGCTGAAGGCAGACACTTAACCATCTGAGCCACCCAGCTGCCCAATATCTTAATTTTAAAATGTTAAACAAATTCAAATAATTACAAAATACATTGTGTAAGATTATGTTGTCAAATATCCAGGCTTCAGCGACCATTGCCAAAACTGTGCCGGGCTTCTGCCAGGATTTTAACCTTGACCTCACTCAGTTGCCTTAGAAATTGATGGCATTGTCTTTTATCTGCTGTGAAATTGGCTAAGATTACCAAGACCTTGAGCATCTAAACCTATCCTCTGTATTTGTATTGGTATCTCAACTCCTGGGAGCACAGAATGATTTTCACGTACCATTTTAATAAAACTCATATAGTCTCTCTATGAGGTGGCTGTGTAGATCATTATAGCTAAAGACGAACACTGAGGCAAGACTGGTGGGGAGATCTACAAAAGTGAAAAAGTCAGAAAAAGAGTAAGTTTCTGGTAAAGGGTAACTAAATAGAGCTCTGGTTTTTATGTGACCATGAAAAAGACAAAACAATTGAGTGGCTTGATGCTCAGCATCCCAGATAAGGTCATCTCCTCCTAATGATAAAGTTAACATAGATTATACAACTTGCAGAATGAAATTGTGTCATATAGTAATGGTTACTTTTATTATACATATTCGTGTATGGAATTTATTTGCAAAGAAATAAAAAAGGATACTATCATACTTATGTTATAGTGATATTAACATTTTATTTTAAATAACTATTTTCGTGTAATACAAGGAACACGCAATTTTACAGTTCTACTAACATCTTCTGCTTCCTGTTCCAATCTCTCTGAAACTATTTTTAATGATATTTTTATTCTTTGATCAGTGGGAAGGTTTAAACATTTTGTTTGTGAAGGCAAAGGTCACAGACCCCCACTCTATGATTTCTTGGGGTATTTGTGAAGAATTTCTGAAGCAGCCTCCTTATTTAGATCGGACACGTGTCTAGGTAGCTGAAAAAGAAAGAAAAAAAATTTGTGTTTTAATTTTTTCTCCATATTGTTACTTCATAAATTTCATTAACCTTCTAACCTGAATGAATTGTCAATAAACAGAAGTTTCTGTTAGTAACTAGAGGGATCAGTAACAAACTATTCTCCTGTGAATAGAGGACAATACTGTTAAGAGTAGTTTGGTTTCTTTTTTGTTTTTGTTTTTGTTTTTTGTTGTTGTTTGTTTTTCAGTTAAAGAAAATTAACTGTGAGTGTTTGATAAAAGCTTCCCTAGTATTAAATAGAGGTAAGAACTCAGCAGTAGCCATAATCCAGGTGACATATCATATTTCTGTTTAAGCACATAAGGTAGAAGAGTTATGTTAGTGACCCTCAAAATTACTATAATTTTTATTTTTTCCATCACAACAGAAATATGTTAACTCAACAGGAAAGCCCTCCTGATCCCTGATTGCTATGCAGAAGCATACCTTGAAGAAATATTCAGGAGATCAGCATCTTACAAAAATGACAAATTTCCTGAGTTTTTTTTTTTTTTTTTCCATCTCAGAATATTCACTTTGTGATTCCTAAGGGGAAAGATTCAGAAACAAAACAAAACAAAAACAATAAAGAAAACTTAGTATAGCAGTGGACAGCATTTCTGTGAAAATTTAAAAGAAAAGAAAGATCATGTCAAAAAAACATATTATATTAACCTTCAAGAATCACCTGGCCCCCTGGTGATGGAGAATCCATACACTTGCAGTTTTCTGGGGGTTTAAAGCCTGGGTTTCATGACCCCCTGAACTTTTCTTCAGAAGGACATCATATGGTGTGCCTCTAGAATTCCACCCTATCAATTCTTCAAGGAAAAAACATAGCATCCTCAGTTGTTCTCCAGAATCAATATTATCTTAAAATGTGACTCTATTTTCTTATTAATCTGAGCTCACTGTGCTATGTCTAAAGGGAAACATGTAATACAGAAAGATGAAGTAAAGATTAGAGAAAAAAAGTGCAGACCTCTTGTCATGGTAAGTATGATAGTGACAAGGAAACCAAAAGAGTATCCATTCTTTCTCCAAGCCATATATGTCACCCAGGAGCTTTTATGTAAATAGTAACAAAATAAACATCAGAATAGCACTAAACCCAGAATGACAACTGAGGATCTGGAATTAGTTCATAATTAAGAAATGATTAGACCATAGCATGGCTTAGTTATCTATTTCAAACTCCTAAAATACCACTGTATAAACATATGCTGAATTGAGGCATTATTACCATTTTCATAATAACTAAGATCATCAATGTATCAAACATATGCATGCAAATGTAGATAAGATCTCAACATTACCTTCAGTGAGGTCTTTTCTACTTTTAGTATTGTTACAATTTTAAATGACCTTGGTAGTGATCATTTTAAATTTTTATCTGAAGGAAATTGTCCTAAATGGTGAAGATAGTTGTAATATGCAAACTTCATGATGGAAAGTCTCAAAACTGTTTTTTTGAGCCTTTTTTCTTTTTTAAGATTTTACTTATTTATTTGACAGAGAGAAAGAGATCACAAGTAGGCAGAGGCAGGCAGAGAGAGAGAGGGGAGCAGGCTCCCTGCTGAGCAGAGCCTGATGTGGGGCTTGATCCCAGGACCCTGAGATCATGACCTGAGTCAAAGACAGAGGCGTAACCCACTGAGCCATCCAGGTGCCCCAGTTCTTAAGCCTGTCTTAACAGATGAGTTGGTGATTCAAGTTAGTTCAATCTTCAGGAAAATTTAGTAAACCTAACACAGTCATTGTGAAACCTCAAAATATAATGAATAATTATTCTCAGTTGTATCACAGCCTAACAAACAAATTTATATATAATGGATCATTGGTAAATCAGATTAATTGCTGAGAGACAGAGAGCAGAGGATATTTTTCCATGTTCCACTTCCACTGTCAGTATTTTAATGCTGGTATGATTTCATTGAATCTACCATTCAGCTTGTCGGTCAACAGGTATTTATTGAATGTCTGCTATGACACTAGAAATATAATTGTCAGCCAGACAAAATTGTAGCCCTCAGAGACCTTATATTCTGGTAGGAGGAGGCATTCATTGAGCCAATATTAAATGAGCATCTGCTATGTGCTTGGCATCATCCTAAGTATTTGAGATTTAACAGTGACTAAATCAAAGAAAGATCCATGTCCTTGAGAACTTGACGTTCTAGAAAGCTGGTATTTTTAAAAATACATAATAAACAAATGAACTTTTAAAGATTGCCTTCAGGCGCCTGGGTGGCTCAGTGGGTTAAGCCGCTGCCTTCAACTCAGGTCATGATCTCAGGGTCCTGGGATGGAGTCCCACATCGGGCTCTCTGCTCAGCAGGAGGCCTGCTTCCCTTCCTCTCTCCTACTGTGATCTCTCTCTGTCAAATAAATAAATAAAATCTTTAAAAAAAAAAATAAAGATTGCCTTCAATGACGTCTTCTATACTTTATTAATTTAAGTCATGGAGGTTGTGGGGGGAATGTAGGGGACAGAGATGAGTTGAGTTTGGAACACTCTGAATTTATGGTGCCTGAGACCCAGGTAGATAATTGGATTTAGTGCTCAAATGAGCAGTAATACTTTTCCCACTGGAAAATTTCACTCTAAAAATTATTTACGCAAAGTATTTCATTTGAATATAGGGACCTATTCTTATGTGGGTAGGCAAACATCTTTTCAGACAGAATTGCCAATGCTTTTGAATATCCAAGCCAGTTTGCTTATAATAGTATTGATTATATAGCATAAATATAATTTGTCTACAGTGTTTGGGGGAAGGAAGGAATTTCTACTTCTTTAAATACCAAATGATAAAATGTCAGGACATGACAAGTAGAAGAGAAAGCACTTAAAATCTAAATCTTAAAAGGGTCTTGGATCACGACTTTCACACTTAATTATTTCAAATGCCAGCAAAGATGTTTTCCAAGCTCTTAATTTAGACTACCTTATTCAACAAATTATATACATGAAAGACAATTGATCATTGTGTTTTCCTGGTATCCACCCTGTACTCTGAAAATAATTTGCTTATGGGAAATAACTTTGATTGTTATAATTATAGCTTATAGTCAAAAGTTTTTAAAATTAGAACTAAATTTAAAACATACTATTTTAAGAGGCATAGATATGAGATTGAATTAGCTTATTATTAAATGTGAAAAAAAAGATTTATCTGCACTTGGTCATGAAACAAAACAAAGATCTTCATAGTATTTATCATTTCTCTGTTAGGGGTGTCAAGTGCACAACAATGCAATTTATTCTACTTTACTGCCTTTGGCATCTTGAAAGGACGTATTAATGAAGGACGTATTTTATATTAATAGTAAGTATAGATATCAAGGAATAAGGATATAATAAAATATTTTACTTTCATAATTAGGATTACTCATCTATATGCTCTAAGAATAGACGGACAACCATTCTTGTATAATCTGAGATACTTTCTAATTGGAACATGATCTAATCTATAAATGTCTATAAATGTGACTTTGGCTAAATTCTTTAGCATACAACTTTCTACCATTCCAGATATCTGAAATAGATAATTCCTGATTCTTTAGAGAGATAAAGTAATTAGTAGTTAAGAATACAAAATTTCAGTGTCTCACTTGCTTACTCTGTGAAATGGGAATAATACAACCTATCCCACGTATTTGTGAGATGAAGATAAGATTTTCTTGTAAAACAGCCATCATAGTACTCAACACATAGTAAATGTACATAAATACACACACATATTCAACTGATGGAGAATTTAATTATATTTTCAATTTTAACATAAAAATCATAGAACTTCAAGTTAATATTTTGTCAAATACAATAAAGCTATTACAGGATAACAATGCAAAAACTAATAACCTTATATGTCTAGGAAAATAGATTGCTTCCATTCAACATCTTGAATATTCTGGTCTTCCCAACTGCCATGAACATTTAGATCTTTACATTTTCTCTAATATCACTACTGTAAAAATGAATTATAAAAGATGACCATAAGGATTCTGACTCTTAATCTCACAAAACAAACTGAGGGTTGCTGGGGGGAGGGGGGTTGGCAGAAGGGGGGTGGGGTTATGGACACTGGGGAGGGTATGTGCTTTGGTGAGTGCTGTGAAGTGTGTAAACCTGGTGATTCACAGACCTGTACCCCTGGGGATAAAAATATATGTTTATAAAAAATAAAAAATTGGGGCCCCTGGACGGCTCAGTGGGTTAGAGCCTCTGCCTTCGGCTCGGGTCATGATCCCGGGGTCCTGGGATCGAGCCCCACATCGGGCTCTCTGCTCAGCGGGGAGCCTGCTTCCCTTCCTCTCTCTGCCTGCCTCTCTGCCTACTTGTGATCTGTCAAATAAATTAAAAATAAATAAATAAATAAATAAATAATTTAAAAAAAAAAGATGACCATAAGGGATTTCCTGTTTCAACTTCAGCCTATAAAGAGTTTGAAAGTTGTCACCCTTGTCCTTATTGCAAGAATGAAGCTGAGCAAACTTTTCTTGGATCCATCAGAGAACTGAGGCTTCTAGGGAAATCATCACCCAGAAATCTAGAGAGACAGGCAAATAGAAAAAGCCATGGCCAAGATCTTTACACTTGGAGCAGAAGATAAAGGAGCCATGAATAAACAATAATTAAATGATAATTTTGATGAATTGATGGAAACTAAATATGGTCTATCATGAGATTCAGAAACAGTTGGATTTTGAGTCCCTGAATTTAGGAGTCCTCATTCTTTGCCGGGTTTTACTTCCACGGAAGAAGATATGTCATTACGTTGAAAAGCCATAAAGATCCCCTCATGGCTCTGTTGGAGGAAAGGAAAAGCAACATGTGTAAAATATGCCTAGAGTGTTCTCCATAACAAATACCTACTCTCCAAGGGAAGGGAGAGACTGATTACCAGAGACTTATCCAACTTGGGGAAAGGGCACTTCCCTGATGATTCCAGTCTACTCTAGCTTTCTTGTGTCACGTAAGAGGAAGCTAGGAAAGCCTTGTGAAAGTCACAGTCCAGGGAAAGGCCCAGTAAAATACTGGGATTTAATTATAAGGTTATAGAACACTTGCTTTCCTCCATCCTTACCAGCATACCAATAGGCTCAAGTGTAATAACTGGATTATAGGTGAAAGACACAGTTTTACCTATAGAGCAATTTTCTCAGAGAAGCCCAAAGACAGAGGAGAAACCAAAGCAGGGAACAGGGGCTCTAGAGGAACTTGAAGAAGAATTTTACTGTGCAGTCATAGGAATCATTAAATACAAGTTGATTCCTAGCCACATAAACACAAAACTGGGCAGTAGAGACCTATTTATCTCACTTCCTATTATCTTATATATTGGGTCTGGCTTTTTTTTTTTTTAATTTAAAGATCTTTATTTTTTTATTTGACAGAGATCACAAGTAGGCAGAGAGGCAGACAGAGAGAGAAAGGGGGAAAGCAGGCTCCCTGATGAGCAGAGAGCCTGATGTGGGGCTCGATCCTTGGACCCTGGGATCAGGACCTGAGCCCAAGACAGAGGCTTTAACCCACTAAGCCACCCGGGCACCCCTGGCTCTGGCTTTTGACAAAAAAATCAAAACGTATGCCAAAAGTGCAAAGAAGCAGCAGCAACAGCAGCAGTCTGAAGAGACAAAGCAAGCACCAGAACCAGATCCAGATATAACATTTCAATTATCAGAAAGTGAATTTAAAATAGCTAACATCTTAAGAGTTCTAACAGAAAAAGCAGACAATATCCCATAATACATAGGGGATATAAACAAAGGTGGAAACTCTGGGAAAGAATCAAAGAGGAATGCTAAATATAAAAAACATTAATAGAATGAAGAATATCTTTGAACCTCATCAATAGAACAGACATGGTCAAGAAAAGAATCAGTGGGCATGAAGCTATATGGAGACTTGCACCACTGACATTCAAAGAGAAAAAAAAAAGTGAGATAAAGGAAAGAAAAGTAACAACCGAACTACAGGATAAAAAAATTTGAATTAATAATCACTGAGAATTTTCCAAAATTAATGACAGATACCAAATGAAAGATCCAAGAAGCAAAAGAAAGTAACAAACAGGACAAATACCCCAAAATCTGTACCTATGCATATCATATCCAAATTTCATAAAACTGAAGATAAAGAGAAACTCTTAAAAAGCCAGAGCAGGAGTGAGGGTAAAATTTCTGTGCCCTGGTCCAATGGTGTGGCTTTTTGCCACATCCAGCAATTTTCCAACAATAGTTGAGAGTCCCACAGTTCAACTAAATTCTGATACTATCTCCTCAGAGATAGCACTAATTCCACAGGTTAAAGGTTCAGTCCTACATGAATGCCCCTCACTTCAGATGTCAATTACAAGCCTAAGTACATCTAACCCATTGGCTAGAAATCAGGTTCTTACACCTCCTCCTTGGGTTGATTAATTTGTTACAGTAGCTCACAGAACTCAGGAAACCCATTTACTCACTAGATTACTGATTTATTTTCCAAGGATATTAAAGGATACAAATCAACAGCCAGATGAAGAGACACAGGGCAAGTCCCAAACAAAAAGTTTCTGCCCCCATGGAGTTTGGAGCCTAGCATGGTGGCATGTATAAGCATTTGGGTTTATTAACCTCAGTGAAGCTCTTCAAACTCCCTCTTTTTGAGTTTTTAATGGTGCTTCATCACATCAGCATGATATTAAATCACTGGCGCTTGGCAATTTATTAAACTTCCAGCCCCTTTCTTCTTCCTGGAAATTAGGGAGTGGGACTGAAAGTTCCAAACTGCTACTTGTTATTGGTTCCCCAGCCACCGGACCCTGTACTTTGGTGCTTTTTTTTTTTTTTTTTCAATCTTTAAAAATACTTGATTTATTTGAGAGAGAGAGAGAGAGAATGACATTGCACAAGCATGCGGAGAGGCAGAGGGAGAGGGAGAAGCAGACCCCCTGCTGGGCAGGGAGCCCAATGTGGGATTCAAGCCCAGGACCCTGGAATCATGATCCCAATAAAGGCAGATGCTTATCCAACTGAGCCACATAGGCACCCCTTGTTGGTCCTTTCTAAACGGCCCCTCATTAACATAAATTTGGTTGTGGTGTAGAGAGGGTTGGTATGAATAACATGACTCTCATTTCACCTGTATGGCTTTGAAGTGTCTTTAGGAACCAAGGACTAAATATTATAACAAAAGATGTCCCCATTGTTCTTACCACTCAGGAAATTCCAAAGGTGTTAGGAGCTGTGAGCCAGGAACCATGGGAAAAAGCAAATTTACATGAGAAATATATGTATCATAGCCGAATGACCAAACACATATTTCTTATAAATCACAATATTACAAGGGAGTTTGGCAACATCTTACCTATAGAGGAACAGGGATAAGAGTTTTCTCTAAAAGTTTTTTGTTGTTGATTTTTAAATCAGAAGCCATGAAAGCAAGAAGGAAAGGGAGTAAAATACTAAAAGTATTAAAAGAAAAAAGAAAAGAAATACCAACATAAAATTCAATATCCAACAAAATTATTTTCCAGGGATGAAGAAGTAACGACTTTTTCAGACAAACAAAAATAAAGGAAATTCATTGCCAATAGATCTGCCCAGCAAGAAATGTTAAAAGAAGCCCTTCAGGCGAATGGAAAATGATATAGTTAAGAAATGCAAATTTGCATAAAGGAAGGAAGAATATCAGAGCAGGAATAAATTAGGGTAAATTTGTTTTTCTTATTTTTAATTGCTCTAAAAAACAATGGTTTGTTTAAAATATTAATAGTCATGTATTGCATAAATTTAGCATATGGATGTGAAAGAATGATCGCCATATCATAAAGGAAAGGAGGGAAGAATTGACCATTATTAGAATGCTGAAATACATACAAAGCAGTATAACATTATTCAAAGGTGGACAAAGATTACTTTAAAAATGAATAATGTAAACTTTAGGATAACTAATAACATTTTTTAAAGAAGAAGGCCTGCTATTTAAGACAGGAAATAAATGAAAATTATATTAAATAATCAAAACTAGGGAAGACAGAAAGGAAACGGAAAATTCCTGCAACAGGCAGAAAACAAACATGGTAAATACATCAATAATCACTGTACAAATAATCTAAATACTCCAATTAAACGACAGACCGTTAGTGGGAAATTCTTGTACCTTCCTTTCAATTTTGCTGCAAACCTAAAACTACCCTAAAAGATGATACATATAATGCATATGGTGCATTGTTTATATGATGTATATAAATAAATAAGTGAATTAGTGAGTGAATAAAATAGTTAATTAATTAATTAACTGGCAAACCAACCAACCAGCTAAACAAAGAAACAAAAATTAACAACAAATACCCACACACTGGAGATAATTCAAAGGGACACAAGAACAAACTGCAACCCTTCCCAAACAGCCAAAGCTAAAACAATGTAAACACAAAGTAAAGATGATAATATCAGATTATAACACAATGTATTATTTAAATGTCCATGAGACCATACTGATATAAATAAATTACTGAATAAGCACATGAAGTGGAAAGAGACAAATATTCTGTGTAGAAGAAGTCCAAATTATTTATACAGATTTCCCACCCTCAAGTAGGTGGAACATAACTCTCCTCTCCTTAAGTATTGGTGTAGTGACTTTATTCCCAGAAGTATGAAGCGTTTACGGTTAGAGGTAAGAATTTAAGGGTGAGAGAAACCTGACAAACGTGCTTGTTAGCCACCTGCTCAAGGTCATCAAACACTGATTCTGCTGAGTCATATCAGTTGTGGTGTTGATATGTGGTTATATCAAATGTGGTATTAAAAATAGTGCTATTCTATACCCTTGATATGATGTCATGAACATGGCTGTTTACCTCAATGATCCTCCTCCCTAAAATCCATAACCCCAGTCTAATTATGAGATAAACAGCAGACAGTTCCCAATAGAGGGCCATCTTATAAAATATATAACCAGTACTTCTCAGAACTCTCATGGTCATCAATAATAACAAGAGAAGTATGAGAAATTGTTACAGCCAAGAGAAGCCTAAGGAGAATGACTAAATTACATTTAGTCATTTACATTGACTAAATGTAATGTGGTACTCTAGAGTGTGTGCTGGCACCAAAAAAAAACCGCCATTAGGTAAAAAATTAAGTAAATATTAGTATAGTATGGACTTCAGTTAATAAGAATATATTGATTTTTTTTCACTAATTGTAATAAATGAATCCTGCTAATAATGCAAGATGTTAGTAATAGGAGAAACTGTTCTGGGGGGTTATGAGAACTCTCTAATCTCTTTGCAGTATTTCTGCAAATCTAAAACAGTTATAAACATATAATTTGTTTTTGAAATGACTGTAAGTCTTTTAAGCATTAATTTTAGAATTTTAACAATACTTATACTTTTTATATTATTAAATCTATCCATACACCAAAGTGCACACTTGTCTTTTCAATTCATGGCACTGTTGTCAAAATTTCTCATTCTTTGCTGTGATGTATATTGCCATAATTAATAACTGTGAAGTGAATAATGGGAAAAGATGGCATTGGCTTTCTCTGTGTTGTACTAGTTTGCATTTAGATGATGATAAACTATTCATTTTAATTATTTTTATTTATTTACTTGTCTTGATACCATTTAACATTCTAATGTACCAACGAACTTTTTGCCAGCTTGACCGGGAAATAGAAATCCATTCAGCACAATGAATTTGCAGAAGGGCAAATATAAATTTGAATAAAATGAAAATTAAACCAGCAAGTTCTAGCCCCTATTTATTAAACCTATGACTAAGTAAATGAAACAGTCTTACTAATAGAATTCCTTATTTTGGTCCTATGTTATCATGCTCACACTAAAAATAGAGAGAGAGAGAGAGAGAAGAGGATGTTTATTTCATTAAGTTACACTATGCTCATCTATTAAAACACAAGAGGCTGATGTCAGTTTGTCTTTGTTTTTCCTTGTGTGCATATAGTTGCTATGTAGTAAATGTGGCACTAAAATAAGTAAAGTCTGTTACTATTTTTAAATATCTTGTTTTCCAGAACTACATTTTGTGTGTGTGTGTGTGACAAATGACCCTGGGTTCTCCCTCTTTAGAAAGATAGTCAGAAAGCATAATTTCTCAACTGGGATCTCTTATGTTCTGTTTTTAAAGATTTTATTTATTTATTTGACGGACAGAGATCACAAGTAGGTAAGAGGCAGGCAGAGAGAGAGGAGGAAGCAGGCTCCCTGCCAAGCAGAGAGCCCGATGCAGGGCTCGATTCCAGGACCCTGAGATCATGACCTGAGCCGAAGGCAGAGGCTTAACCCACTGAGCCACCCAGGTGCCCTAACAACTAGGATTTCTTAAATTGTATTACACTGATGCTTGTGGGGGGACTCATTAAGATCTGTCTCCCAGCAGATTTAGGTACCATCTATATACTCTGAGCTTACAATAGGTAATTTCTAGAATGCTAAAACATCTCATTGTGAGTGACTGCTTGGATCAAAATTTATCTTTGCAATTTTGCAACATGTATGATTATGAGATAATTTGTGACTTTTGAGACATGTAATCATATAGAAAAATGAAACCCCTTTAATAACAACTTGACCAAATTTTCTCCTTGGCAACTACACATAATCCTTGTAACAGCTTTTTTTCTAGAACAGACAGTAGAACAAAGGGGGAGGGGCAAAAAAACCTCTAGAATTTCTGTTGTCTGATATTTCTCATATATTTTGAGCAATTATTTATGCTTGAAAAAACCTTTCTTTTTGTGTCTTCCTATAATTTTCACACAAAGCTAAAAAGAATAAATCCTTTTGTCTACATAAAAGCCATCTAATTTTTGGAAGTTAATGGTTCTACAGTTTTTCACAAGAGATATGATTACCAGAGATTTCATCATCCTTGTCAATCTGCATATATTAACAATTCTCCTCTGCGATGTCCAGATAGAGTCTGACCAAACCAAGAAGATGAAATTCAGACATGTCTTGAAATTTAGTTATATTTTTGTAATGTTTCCAGGTTTATAATGAAACGATTTTGTTTCATTTAGTTATGCTCTAGGAACTGAGAAGTTTTATTTTTTTTTTTATTAGAAGACTTTATCTGAGACAGAGAGAGAGTGAGCAAGAGAGAGAGAGAGATCACAAGCGGGGGTGGAGGGGAGAGGCAGAGGGAGAGGAAGAAGCAGACTCCCCACTGAGCAGGGAGCCCAATGTAGGGCTTGATCCCAGGACCCTGGTTCGTGACCTAAGCCAAAGGCAGCTGCTTAACCAACTAAACCACCCAGGTGTCCCAGAAAGTCAGTCTTTTTAGTAATACACTGGTTACATATCAATTTTTTTTTTGCACTCCAGAAATTCCAGTTCTGCTATATGATTTTGTGATTTTATATTTAGAACAATGATTGATCTACTAAATTAATTAAAAATGGAAAGAAAGTAGAAAAAAAGTACAAAAGGATACTTTTCATAACCTTAAATTTACTGGGGAAAACAAGACAGTATCATTTAAAGTCAGTCTCCAATGGTAGTCTAACGTGCAGTGTGTACAGGTCAGGGGTCCTGTTGTGTAGGACTCTTGAGCTCCTGCATGGCATCCAAATGATATCAACAGGAATTGCACAAAGAACTAAAATATCATAATTGAACTAATTATAGCCTCCTATTAATACTTAGTTTCTCACTCTTTTATTTGTTTAAATGGTGATCGCCCCCATTAAGAATTGGGGAAAACTCTAAACAAGCATAGGGCTCAGGGAAACTTCTATAAATAATACAGAATGAAAACATATTCTGAAGAATGGATGTTAATAGAAAGTACTGTGGTTTAGGAATAGTCCTAAGAAACTTAATTCTATATCACACAAAAATGTGCCCAGCCCTATTTTAAGGGCTTACATTAATTAATTAATTTAATCTCTAAAAACTCCATTAGACAGAGCATAATTACTATCCTCCTTGGATCTGAGGAAACTGAAGCACAGCAAATCTAATAAGTCAGCAAGTTCAAGGTCACATAGCTGGTAACAGGCAGAGCCAGAGCTTATCTGTTCTTAGTCTGGCTCCAGACCTGGTTTTAACGACGACACGACTAGCTTCTTAGAAAGAGGTGTTGTCTTGGGTCTGCCAAAGGTTTATTTAGGAAAGGGAAGCAAACCTTCAGAAAAGGTTGCCCAAATTGTGATTAAAAATTAACATTTCCAAACAGAATTCTGGAGTCTTCCTCTACTTGCTGGAATCAATTTCCACTTGCTCTTTCAGAAGGGCACTATCATCCATCCATCGCTTCTACTGTCTCTCCTGACAATGACAAAAAGCATCTCTACTTGGTCCCCCAGGGTTCTGTGTTCTTCTATAATCCATTCTCCACAAAGATCCAAAGTAGGCTTTTCAAAATGTAACTCAAATCCTGAACTTTTCTCTTACAGCCATTTAGTGAATTAATTCATTTTACTTAGATTGAAATCCAAAATACTTATAAAATTTAGGAGACCCTAGCTTATAGTAAGTGCATGATATACATTAAGTCTCTTAGAACTAGTCCTAGAGTGTTTCCTATTAAAATCCACTGTCATTTACAATATATACTTATTCTGTATTATTTATAGAAGTTTTCCTGAACCCTATGCTTGTTTAGAGTTTTCTACAATTTTTGAGGGGGGCCAAGTACTGTTTAAGTAACAAAATGATAGGATGAGAACTAAGTTAGTGAGAAGCTACGATTAGGTCCTACATAACCCTATACAATTCTGAGCTCTTCTGCCTGCCATACTCCTTTCCCAAGTGTTCATACAACTGTCTCTTTTCTTATCACTCAGGTCTCACTTCAAATGTCACTTACTAAAAAATGCTTTCTTACCCCCAAAGTAGTCTATCCAAAGTAGTCCCCTCTGTCACAATCTATCATATCACATCTATCACCTACCATCTCTGACATAGCTAATCTTACTCCTATTGACAATGTCAGTAAAATTACTAAAACCATTATAAAAGAAATGATATATATATGCATACACACACACACACACACACACACACACACACACACACACACATAAATCTATCTCCACTCATCTAGGACTGCTGAGAACATTCACTGTAAGGGAATATGTGTTATCATCGAACAACTTAAACACCTGTTACTGTCTTTTCCTCACTGTGCCGTCCTTCCTTATGTTCTGTAGCCCCTGCTCTATCCCTGCACTCACATCATTTGGACAGACCTTTTGCTTTATTTTGTTTTTTGTTGTTTTTGTTTTTATTTGTTCTAGTCCTGCTGACAAGCTAAGGAGATAGAACTGTCCTTGCAGGAGGCTAGCGTGTTTAAAGGGGCTTGTCCAGGCAGAATTAGAATGTACTTCTGCTGAGACCCAGTGGGAACAGTAAAGGAAGCTTCGATGTTCTTTCATTAGATATTCACTTCAATTTTTTCTCTTTATATAATAAATGTCCAGATGCTCCCCTCTCCCCCCACAGAAACACCAGCTATACCCTTATATGTGTAAATGGGAAACGAAAAATGAATGTTTCTTCCATCAGACAGCTTCAATCCATTGACAGGAGAGCTGGCGGAGGTGCAAAAGCAAAAGCAGCAAGATGAAGAGCTCCCCAGAGCTCTGAAGGAGAAGATGTGACGAGATCTCTGGAACAGACTTCCAAGGAGAGGACAAACATCACAGAGGTAGAGTAAATCCTCTGACAACACTGCCTACACCTTCCAGAGTGTACTTTTGAATTTGTGAGTGGGCTTGGAAGTAGGGAGAGTAAGAAACAAAAGATGAGCATCTTCCCTTTGTCAGAACAGTCCTTTGACCGAACTTCAATATCCTCAGTCTCATAATATGGGGATTAGTGAAATGTCGGTCAGGCGCGAGGTCAGGCCCTGCCTTCTTTTCCACTGCCCAAACAGTTCATAACCATGCTGAACACATGGGACAGAGCAGAAGCCTCAGTTTCTGGGCAATTCATCTTCATTTCCGTATCCTATGTCCTACCCCACCCCTAGCTAAAGTCTTTGTCTGGAAACTCCTCTCTACTGTGTCTTATCATGTAATTTGTTCCGTTGAATTTTACACATCCTCAGTTTTTTCACTGACTTTATTGTGTATGGATTCATTTATTTATTGAATGTGTATCATATGTTATGCTTTGTATTTGTTACTAACAATGGAAATGTGAATATAATTTGTGAGCTTAAGGGGCTCAATTCTAGTGTTGGAGAAGGTACATAAACTAGCAATGTAGTATATCTAGAGGTTCTTAACTACTTGATTTTGGGGTTAGCAATAATATATCTTAATGTTTAAGAAACTGAAAATTAGTATTTCTTTCAAGAATGAATATAAGTCATAAGCTATAGAAATAGGACTTCTAACTTTTTCATCAACAGAAATTACAAATGTACTTCTCACCTTACAGTTGTGTTGAAATACTGTTGGATTATCCCTTCTTTAAATTATAGTAGTTGTTAAATGCTTCACTAGATCTCAGTAACTAATGAGTTAGTAAAGGAGCACAATGATCACTACAACACAAATCTGGTTTTTAAAATATTTTGATAACTATTTTAATATGTATGCTTCCCTTTGTATTTTTATGTATTTTATTTTTATTTATTTCTTTTAAAGACTTTATTTCTCTGAGAGTGAGAAAGAGAAGGAGCAAGGGGAGGAGCAGAGCAAGAGGAAGATTTCCCACTGAGTGGAGAGCCCAAAGTGGGGCTCCCTCCCAGGGAGCAGACCTGAGCAGAAGCCAGACACTTAACTGACTGAGCCACCCAGACGCCCCTATTTTATGCATTTTAAAACAGCATTCTAAAAACCGTCTATAAGTTTAACCAGACCATCATGTCTTTGTTTAAGTACCCCTTGTATGGGTGATAACATAATTCATCATCCCAACCAGGACACTTTTGAAAATGAAAGGATAATAATAATATCATCAATAATTATTAATTAATGTAATTATTAATAATTATAGGTTAGCTGAGATCAACATATTTTTATTTACCTATGTTAACTCTAAAATAAATAACAACAATAATAATAATTATTACTGTACTACTACCAATAATAAAGATATTGTTATCAACCAATAAGCATGAACAACCAGAAATAGGCATACATGTTGACCAAGGGAAACGTTAGATAATTTCCACATGCAGCCTCCTGTCTTTCCCTTCACTGAGTATCAGATGGGTTGGATCTATGTGGTAATTCTGACTGTTTAATTGTAGGCCAGAGAATCACATCTTTACCATGCACTGCACACTTCAGCAAAACATCTTTCAGTTAATACAATGGTGTAATTTAAAAATTATGGTACATAAACATGTTTTTTCTATATTCCTTTATTGTGTCCTTTTTAGGTTTATGTTTCAGGACAAACATCTCATACTTCATACAGAAAACGGCCTAGTAAACTTCACATTTTCTAAACTTTGGTTATATAAAGTCATATAGAGGTTTAGGTATACTGTAGAATCTTTACATTATTTTAGTTAAAAAAAAAATCTCAGTTGAGATGCTAAAAAACTAAAGATGAGGAGAAAAAGAGAGGAAAGAGAGGAGAAAAAGCACCAACTCTTAGAATCCCATGGGATTGGGAATCAAATGCCAAGGAAGCCACAGATTAAGCGGTAAGGTCTTGGGAAAATGATATAATATAGTTGGCTCCGATTCCTTCACATCCCCCCCACCCCAGTTTAAAAACGGGGTTTAGGAGGATTAAATGACAAAGTGTAGGAAAATTCCTTAGAATTCTGTCCAGCTTTTATAAGATTTATATCCTAGAACAAAGGTCTATAATAATTGTTCTTAATTTCCTTAATACTAAACACACTACCTCTATTCCTTAGTTTTCCATATTCACATCAGGAGAGATACTTTCATCTCCTTTATCTCCTTCACCTAATTTACCAAGTACTCTACCTTTATTGACAAATCTTACAGAAGCTTTGCTTTCTTTGCTTTTCCCCAATGACCATTCATATACAAGTGCTCATATCCTCATAAATCATTGCAAACAATTCCCAATTTATCTTCTCCCATAACAACAGGCCTAACTACATATTCACATTTTTGTATTTTTGTTATAACATTTTAAAATGTATTATCCTTATTCTTTATCATCAATTTATGCTATTTAATCTAAACTTCTAAACTTCTATCTCAACATTGATCTTTTTTTGCGTATTTCTCATCTAGTCAAACTTGCACATTTAAAACTGGCAGACTATATTGCCAAACTGCAGAGAATTTTTTTTTCTATTCATATGCCCTATTCTTGGGGATTTAATTTAAACTTGAACATATTATTTTCTTGCAGCCCAATTTTGATTTTGCGGTCTATCGCAACGAATTTAAGTCTTTTGTAATTGGCCTTATTCAAATCGGTTTCATTTTATGAAAAAGTTTTTACAGGGTAATATGTGTATGGTTGGTGATGTTATATAATGATTAATATTTCTGACATATGCATCAAGAAAATGGGTTGAATTGGCCAAGCCCCTTTAGAGTCTATATTGGTACTAAGAATTTGCAGTTCAAAGACATTGCCACTAGATGGTAATAATAGATCACATAGATATCCAAGTAAATTATCTAGAAAACCTATTTCAGGGATAGTCTCCCACATGAAGGTATTTTTAAATCCTTCTCCCCAAAATAATATTTATCTATCACCTTCATGTAATCATCCCTATATCTAAGTATTTCTATCCATCTATCTACGTTTGGATATTAAAAATAAATGAAATTATTATTTTAATACTAACATGATTATTATATAATTTTAAAAGTATTAGGAGATAAAGTGTTAAAATATTCCCACTTTTCACTCCATTATTTACTTATTTACTTACTTACTCACTTACCCAATAACAAAGATAATTCAAGACACTTAAGGCTCACTGAGCTAATTTCTGGCTTTTTCTGTTGGAAATTATTTGTCTTAATCCTAGAGTGCAACCTCAATTAAACTGCTCTTTATCTCTGAATACTCAGCAGTGTCCATACAATTACAAGACCGTGGCAGATTTTTAACCACCAGTCTTGTTGCCAGTGATGTTTTTTGGAATTTTAAGTATAAAAACCATGAAAGCTTTAATTAAGTAAGCAAGATATTTCCAAGAGATGTTCTTTCTCATGAATACCTCACTATTGGCCTCATGGCTCAAATTACACAAGGTATTCTCCCACATGATATTGCTCTGCTTTTTAAACTCTAGGGAGTGGAAAGGCATGAAAGAGCAAGTCTGGTCCCAGGACTTCTGCAAGTTTCTTCCCACCCCTTTCTTGGTCCTGTATTTTTTTTCTAGTCTAGCTTCATTTGGTACCAACTGAGAATTGGGCACACCCTTCTCCATTTGCAAGAAAGTAGGAGGGGGCTATAGTCAAAAAGGCAGCCTGAAATAGTGGCTTATCACCATTGCTTTTTGATAATTGACAGTTCGATTAGACCAATTAATGTAATTGTTTCCTTTTACAGTAAATGCCATTTCACATGCATTATTTTGTTGTTTCGGCTAGTCTACAAATTCCACACCAGATATTTTATCTTCTAACTCCCGAGCAACTAGAACAACACTACAAAAACATTTTAAACTAGGTGAATATACAACGAACACAGTTTATATTGTGCTTATTTAATAACAAGAATTTCAGTAGAGACTTTTACAGTACTTATTAAGTTTTTTTTTTTTTTTTAGTAAAGTAAACCATTAGGGAAAAATTTTTTTGCTCTAATTTCAAAAAATATTTCTCCTTTCTCTTACTCTCAGTAATTAACAGAATATAGACATATAGAATCTTCTTTTGGGGAAAATAATGTTGTAAAACTGAAAATAGGCACTTATCAATTTCTTTTTCATAAACTATGTTATTAACTTATTTTCCTTTGATAAACAAAAAAGTAATCACCATTTCATTAACGTACACTATATGTTCAGCATTGTGTTAGATCTTTTATATGGAATAGCTTATTTAATGCAACATTTGAATTCGGCATTACAATCACCAGATTATGGATTATGAATGTACCTTTTTAAAAAGGCTTACTTTATTTTTTAATTTTAGAGAAAGAGAGAGAGTGCACTTGCATGCACATGAGCAGGGAGAGGGGCAAAGAGAGAGAGGGAGAGAGAATCCTCAAGCAGACTCCCCACCAAGTACAATACCCTACTCAGATCATGACCTGAGCCAAAACGAAGAGTCAGCCACTTAACCAACTGAGCCACCCAGACATCCCAGGAATGTATTTTTAAAACATAGCTCTCATCTTCTTTATACATTTATCTGTTGAAGGATATCTTGGCTCATTCCACAGTTTGGCTATTATGGACATTGTTGCTGTGAACCTTGGGGTGCATGTGCCACTTCTTTTCACTGCATCTGTATCTTTGGGGTAAATACCCAGTAGTAGAATTGCTGGGTTGTGGGGTAGCTCTATTCTTAACATCTTGAGGAACCTCCATACTGTTTTCCAGAGTGGCTATACCATTTGTATTCCCACCAACAGTGCAAGAGCGTTCTCCTTTCTCCACATCCTCACCAACATTTGTTGTTTCCTATCTTGTTAATTTCTGCCATTCTAACTGGTTAAGGTGGTATCTCAATTTGGTTTTGATTTGTATTTCCCTGATGGCTAATGATGTTGAACATTTATTCATGTGTCTATTAGTCATTTGTACATATATATAATGGAATATTATTCAGCCATCAGAAATGATGAATACCCACCATTTGCATCAATATGGATGGAACTAGAGGGGATTATGTTAAGTGAATTAAGTCAAACAGAGAAACACAATTATCCTATGGTTTCACTCATCTGTGGAACATAAGCAATAGCACAGAGGACCACATTGGAGGGAAATCCAAAGGGGAGAAATCAGAGAGTCAGATGAACTATGAGAGACTATGGACCCCAGGAAACAATCTGGGGATTTCAGAGGGGAGGAGGGTGGAGAAGGGTGTAACAGGATGATGGGTATTGAGGAGGGCACATGTTGTGATGCGCACTGGGTGTTAGACGTAACTAATAAATCATTGAACAGTGCATCAAGGAATAATTATGTACTATACGGTGACTAACTGAACATAATAAAAAAATAATAAAGTGTACTTCTCAGTAACAATTATGATTACTGTTGGTGACAATTCCCCCTACCAAAAGAAGAAAACATTTAAAAGCAATCACTTGAAATACTATGATAGACTGGCAAAACAAAAAGGTAAATAAGTTAGATGTTACCATGCATATACTTTTGTGTTTTGTGTCTGCTTAGATGTAATGCTCTACAATAAAAGGAACCAAGATAAAATTATATTTTCTAGTAACTAATTCCAAAACTCACAATGTTACCATCTGCAGCAGTGCACAATTTCAAATGTCTTTAGATTATGAAGGGCACAATGGATTATACAGGCAATTGTAAAACATTGTCTGGTATCATTTGTTCGTTCCATCTTACAAATTTTTCTTCATATCACTGACATTTGCAATCACGTAAATAATTAGTTTCAAATATTTAAAAAAAAGCACCATTCATGATTTATAAATATATATATGTGATTCAAGGTAATCGGATTTCCTAAATGCAAGTAAAATCAATGTGCAGTCATGAGAGTAGTTCTAGAATCTAACTTTAAATTAAAGATAATTAAACTGGTGCCTTTTAACAACATGGGAAAAAGTTCAAGTTTGGAAGAGATTTTGTTATGCTCATTGCAACACGTATTAGTGAAACATCAATATAATTGAATGTAATTCAAGCAGACATTCAATTAAGCCTCTACTGCATCCAGAATATATTGAATTGACAGTTTCATCTAAATTACTGATACTTTTGAAGACATTAACTATTTGGATAAATAACTAGTGATTATATTTCCCCAAATCCTTTACTGTCGGGTAGAATTTCAAAGTTGCTTAACTTCTCTGGATTGTTAATTCCTCGTATGTAAAATGAGACGACCTGGATTGGTGGTTTTTAAGGTCTTTTTAAATTCCAAAAACCTTCTATCATCTGAGTTATTGGAAGAAGAAACCATTTGGGGGCAAATGGCTAGTTGCATTAAAAATTGAAGGAATAGTCGCTTCAGAGTATGTCAACATAGTCTAAAAATACTGTTTTATTTTAGAATGCTACAAGACTCTCCTATTATTTAAACAAACAAGCAAACAAAATATTGTCTCTTTTTTTCAAAGTAAATATGACCTATTTATCAAGAGTATTTGTTTTTTAAGTCCTTGTCATCTTTTTCTTACAATGGAGAATCCTCAAAATTATCTTTCTTCAGTCTTTAATTTTCTTTAAATTTAAGACATTCTATAGATGTTTTACTTAGTGTCCATGTTGTACCAATTGCTAGATAGCCACAGTAAGAATAATTATGACCTTCTTATCAAGAGCTTATAACTTATAGGGGAAGACAGAATTCTTCTCAATTAACTACAGTATAAGTCAAATTATGAGAGAATTACCCAATAAGGGGGCACAAAAATGTGAGAGAAAATATTTTTTTTTTTTAAAGATTTTATTTATTCATCAGAGAGAGAGAGAGGGGGAGAGAGAGCGAGCACAGGCAGACAGAATGGCAGGCAGAGGCAGAGGGAGAAGCAGGCTCCCTGCCGAGCAAGGAGCCCGATGTGGGACTCGATCCCAGGACGCTGGGATCATGACCTGAGCCGAAGGCAGCTGCTTAACCAACTGAGCCACCCAGGCGCCCCAGAGAAAATATTTTTGACTGAAAGTGATGAGGGAAAAAAAAAATCACAAGGAGATCACTTTACATATTTGATCTGAACTTGGGGAATAATAATTGCCAAAACTTAGTGAGACTATCTTTGTGCCAAGTAATACACCAAATATTTTTTGTATATTTATTTGTATATATCCACTAATTCCTATAAACATCCTATTATGTAGATACAGTTCTTTTTTTACCCATCTAATAATGAAGAATCAAAAGATGCTGTGAAAACAGACATGATAAGAAAAGTTAAGTTTGCTCATTAATTCAACATATATTTATCAAATATTTATTCTATGCTAACTCCTTTTCCAGGAGCCAAGGATAAAATGGTGACAATCACTCTGCTCCCAAGAAGTTTGATGTGGGAGTGTGCATATAAGTAAACTGCTGGTTTTAACATAGTTCATTTGGTGTTATATGGAATTGAAAAAAGGTAGAGTGCCTTCAGTAGAAAAAAAAAAATGGAGATTTCCCATAGGAAGTAATGCCTAAGGACCTAAGTAATGCCTAAGGAAGATGAGTTGGTTATAGGAAGAGGAAACAGAAGTACTACAAAGCTCCAAAATAAAAAAGGGAACACCACTTTTTGGGGAATGAAAATAGTGTAATATGGTGAGTATACATATTAAATTAGTACAGAATGGTTTGGATTTGATGCTTAAAAAGGCAAGAAGGTGGTGGATTTTAAAGCATCTTGTAAAAAGGATGACTATCTGTTGTCTTGGTTTGTCCAGAACAATCCTTACATAATGTTAATATCACCTTTTTCTCCAAAACAATTACTTAAAGGCACCCTTCCTACTCTCAAAATTTTCTTGTCAGATAAGCGTTCTACTTTTTTTGTGAGAGTAATGGGAGAGATACAAGATCTTTAAACAGAGAATTGGCAGAGGTTTGTATGTCAAAATAGTCATGGGTGAACTATTAGAATAGTTTGGAGAGAACATCTACGGCAGAGACGGTTAGCTTCCAAGGTTTTATGCTCATCTCTACAGTGTAGAGCTTTTCTAAAAAGTACCTACCCAGGTAAGAACTACATTTCCAAACTTCCCATACATCTCCCATCTTCCTTCTTCCTCTACTTGCTTCGTTACATCAGTGTTCAGGACAAGTGGCAAGGAGATTTGATGATGGCTTTCATATCTTCAGTGACTGAATGAGTCCATGAAACAAAGACACAGATGCCGCCATTCTTAGTAGTCTTTACGTAAGCAAACTGGGCTTTTGATAAGCAAACAACAAGCCCCTGTTTTGTTAAGTCTTGAAGATTTCAAGGTTTATATGTAATAGCAAGTAGTACGACCCTAACATAGCAAGACTACTGAAAAACGGATCATTTATAAGCCTACTGTAATAATCCAGGTAAGAGATAATGCTGAAGTTATAACTGAAAAAGATGGTAAGTTCCATCAAAAATGGCCTTAAGTTTGCCCCTAAGGGTTTTTTTTAGCTTGAGAATCTTAGTAAATGCCAATGAAAATGATTAATTCAGAGAATCTAGAAGAAAAACGTTTAAGAATAGGAAAAATACTGAGTTCAGTTTAAAATGAATTTGAGTTTCATTGGCTCTCCCAATGAAAAGTCTATGAAACCTCTATATGTTCTGCAGAATGAGAGACAGAGTAGAAAAAGGGAGATGGCATCCATTCCAGGCACTTTGTGTACTGATTATTTCTTTTCCTTTTTCATTTCAAGTCAACAAATTATCTACATGTGAGCATATGGTCTCTTTTTCGTGTGCAAATGGAGACCAGTCTATCTTAAGAACACATGAGGAATTTGCTACTTGTGGATCCAAGACAGGGAAGAAATTTAGTTTTTTGAAACAATTAATTTATATTTAATTAAGAATATTAACATATCTACAGAGTTAGAATTTGAGGGCAACGTAAAAACACTAGAGGATTTTTAGGATAATGAATCTGGCAACAATGTACTAAATGGACAGCAAGGAGCTAGCAGTTCAGGAGCTCTGCCATAAAGAACTTAACTAGGAGAATGGGAGCAGAAGAAAAGGAGCACACTAATGCGATGTAGAAGATGGTAAATATCAACAGTGAACACTGTAAGGTTGCAAGAAGGATATGCTATTGTACCCAGGATTATCTCCAAACACTAGAATGTGACCCACTCTCTGCATATGTGAAAGTCCCTTTCCTCTATCCAGGCTCAAGTGCTATTGTTTAAACAGTCCACTCAAAGCAGGAGGAGAAGATTACGGTCATCTCTGTTGCCTTTGCAACTCATTTGGGTGTTTTCAGCTGCCTGATTTGGCTAGCAAAACCCATGTTTGTTCACTGCATTTTCTTTTGCATTTCTGACCAATAATGTATGGCTAATATTTAAAAATTCTGATTTTTACTCAATTGATCCATTACTGACTACAGAATTATCAATAGCTAAAAATTTAGTTATATTTCTGTACCATGTATTTATGACCAATTCAAGAATTTCAATTACTAGCCTTTCTGAAAGTGTTGTGTGTGTGTGTGTGTATGTGTGTGTGTGTGTGTGTGTGTGTGTGTGAGATTTAATTAATTCTTAAGGTATTGTTAGTCTTTTTTAATTAAAAATCTAGTTAAAAATTACTACATTTTTTTTTAGTATTTTCCTTACCTTCTTTTTGCCACAGCATGATGACCTTTGACATTTTAATTTTCCCTTGGTCCTTCCACAGAGTTTACAGAACATATGTACCAAATTTCTCAACAGAACATGCGAGAAAATGAATATGTATCATTTGATGTGGCTACTTAATTATGATAACCTCCCATCCTGGGTTCATATTATTTTGTTTTCAGTAGATAATGCTAAGTCTTTTCTACTCCATAGCTTCTGTGGTATTTCACAAATTACATGGCTGAAATATAGACAATCTGTATTTTTATCACTGACATATTGCCCAGGGTTACACTTTCTTCTCTCCCAGTTTCTTCAGCAAATGTTGTAAGGCCTGCTTAATTTTTTTCCTCGTCCTTGTGTAAATCCATTCCTGGACACTTACAAACACCACTTGTATGTACATTTAATAAAATCATGGCTTTAATGATAGGCTCTTGTGGGTTCACCTTACTCCATAGATTGTGAAGTTGGTTTTGCCACATAAAAACCTGGGTTAATAGAAATTCAATTATCAGTTAAGTAGATGAGGAGAATATGCTGGTGCAATAGACCTTTAAACTGGGTTTCCCAGTTTAGTATAATTTTATAGGCCATTTGTTTTTTTATTGTACTATGTATACAATAGTCTAAATAAAACTGTCTAGCAATTAGAATCTCAGAAAAAATTTTTGTAGTCGAGTGCTTCGGACTTGCATCTCAGTTTGGCTATTTATTGGCTGTGTAACTATGGGCAAGGTGTTTGACTGTCTTTATGTTCCTTATTAATGGAATAGGATTTTTGATTTTATAGTTTTATATATAACTGTGGAATTCTTAGAAATGTATCTAGCTCGTGATAAGGCCCCTGAATGCTAGCTAATATTATTTCTTTTTTTTTTTTTCATTTCATTTTTTTTTTAATTTTTTATTTTTTATAAACATATATTTTTATCCCCAGGGGTACAGGTCTGTGAATCACCAGGTTTACACACTTCACAGCACTCACCAAATCACATACCCTCCCCAATGTCCATTTCTTTTTGATTTAGCTACTGAACTACAGAGTATATGATACGTTCTGATTTGATATTTTGGCATTTCTTTGACCAAGCAAATATTTCAGGCCTCAAAGACGTAATTATATTAAAATAAGTTAAACTTTGTATGCTTCCTGTTCACACTGTTTACTCCTTTCTTCAGCTTAAAAATGAGAAGCAGTTTTTCCTTTAGTATTAAATCTCCCCCTGACCTCAGAAACTGTTATCTTTAAATAATTTAATGTAAGGTAAATGGTAAAAGTAACACTATATTATGATAAATGGTACTTTACTCCACTTCCTGGAGGTCAATTAAGTTATAATTTTTAGCACGGCCTCCAAAAGTAGCATGGGATCCATTAAAACAAATGATTTCGTATGTGTAAAGCAGGGGCACCTAGGCAGCTCAGTTGGTTAGGTGGCTGCCTTAGGTTCAGGTCATGATCCCAGAGTCCTGGAATTAAGCCCCACATCAGGCTCCTCAGTGGGGAGCCTGCTTTTCTCCTGCCTGCCACTATCCCTGCTTGTGCTTGCTCTCTCCTCTCTTTCTGTGTCAAACAAATAAAATCTTAAAAAAAAAAAAAAAGAATGTGTGAAGCAGCGCAATGATCTTACTTCAGGGATGTGGTCGGATGAGTCAGAGAGTGGTCATTCCAAAACTCCCTTGAGGCTTAGATTTCGTTAACTTGGAGGTCTGAAATATATCCAAAATCAAGTACAACAAGGAAAAACTCATTGATAGAATCTCTTAAATTCCTGATTGGTCAACTACAAGTATTACAGTTGAAAGGAAAGCATTTACTCTCTCCCTTATAATAGACACTGGACATCCACTATCCCCACAGATGGAGCTTCAAGGATGCAGGCAACATATTTGACTTTACTCACCACTGAATCTTATGCACATAGAAAATGATGTGGCCTTCATTCCTATTTCTTAAATGAATTAAAGGATGCATTGTAATAGGTACTATAGATTGAAATAGGTGAGGAATTGAAGGTGCCACATTAAGGGGCCACCTCTTTTCCCAGGAGATGTGGCTGTAATAGGAAAGACAGAAAAAGAGAGGTAGAAGGGAGAAATGTGAGAAATTTGAGATTTTTTAAGATGGGTGAGATTCACCATGTTTAAATGATGAGAAGGAGGCCGCAGAGCACACTGTATGCAACACACATACACACAGGCACACACGCACACACACACAGACTCTTGTTTGGGAAATGTTGCCAAACACAAGTCTCTTAGCCTCCCTTTTCTTACTTGTATCCTTTAAAAATAGTGGATTTATTTTAATCATTGTTGAATTGAGTACAAATGGTCTCAAACTCTATATGCATAACATCTTTTTACTGTGCTGTCTTTCTCAACTTTTCAATATAATGGTTTGTTGCTCTTGAGATAATAGTTTGAAAAATCATGCAAGCTGTTGGAATATTTGCATAGTGATTATATGCTGAATAGCAGCTTGGGTTTTCTATTTCCATCTGCTTCAACTTAGTAAGTATAAGAGGTATTATTATTATTATTATTATTATCATTGAATTATCTGAATTCCAAATTAGGAAACAGACATACTGCATATAATCTTTAGATGAATAAAAATAACTTTGCTAAAGGAAAATTTTTGTTTTATATAATAAAGTCTTTTGAATTTAATTCCCTTCTCAATTTTAAAAGGGCAAGTTTATTCAAGTGTTAATAATATGTTCATGTCTGTAACTAATGAAACCATTTAAAAATAATAAATTAGTCGGCAAAGCTTTCAGCTTGTATTCTTTTTAACATTTCACATCTTAACATTTTAACATTTCAGTCTCCTTGAACAATGAAGGTAATCCGTCCCTGCTTATAATCACCATTTATTTCTAAGAATAGGAATACTGCACTAATCTGAAACTCCTCCATTTGTTACAGAGCTAGAAACCAAGATATAAGTAACTAGGGTTTCTGAGATCCAAAGCAGACTAATAATAGAAGCAACTGGCCTCTTAGATTCACTGTGCTTTCTGGATTTCCATGAAGCCTGTATACTCCTTCATTATCGATTATTTGGTACACTTGATGCTTATTATTAATTAGATTTTAAAGAAACTGTACAGAGATTTTAGGAATTGTTGGCTGATCTATGACTAGATTTAGTTTAGGAATGTTTCCTCTGCACAGTGTTGCTTTACATATCTCTAAAGTATATATAAAAGTTTAATAAATCATATCATATTATGATCTTTCATAAGGTAGGGTGTACAGTTGATTTTTTCCAAAATGAATAAAATTATAAAATATTTTTAAATATTTATTTATTTGATAGAGAAAGAGTGAGAGGGGGAGGGATAAAGAGAGGAAGATGCAGATTCCCGCGGAGCAAGGAGCCCAACGCAAGGCTCATCCCAAAACTGTGGGATCATGACCTGAGCTGAAGGCAGATGTTTAAAAGACTGAGTCACCCAGGCACCTCTAAAGTATTTTTTAAATAAGTAGATCCTCAACTATCGAAAATATGGCTAGTAAGAAATATGATGTGTGGCTTTGGTACCAATATTGCCCACTTGAATCTGTACATTTATACCAGACTTTTGCTGGGATTTAAGGATAGACCTATGAAGAATAAAATGTGCTTTTCAAAACCATGGAAGCTCCTGGCTGTAAGTCCTGGTGCACCAAATGCCCTATCTTATGTTGCTCACTACACTCCAACAATGTTGCTTTCTATCATTTCCTCAAAAGGATCTCCAGGTCGCAAGCATTCCCTCACTGGAGCCCTTTCCATCAGCCACAAATGCTTGACCACCATTCTCCACCTGAGTCCTATTTATCCTTCAAGCATCTGCTCAGCTATTATTTGCTCAGACATGACTTCCCAGATTTTATAAACTACATTAGAATTTCTAGGGTACTAACCTATCAACGCTGTACTTTACCTACAGATCACTTTAAGTCTCTTCTATATATATTAGCATTATTCAAGGCCAATAACGTCTCATGTCTCTCTCATTTTTCCTTGAGCTCCAAGAGGGCCTCATCTCTTTTGTTCTCCACGGTATCCCCATTGCTCAGGACTGTACTTGTGACCTGGTAGTGATTCAACATATAGTCACCAAAAGTCAATCAATCAATCAATAATCAGACACAAGAACAGATGCTTTTCATGGTGGAGATTTTTGTGTAGGATGGAAGAATATAATGAGCCTGCCACTTGCAAATAATTCCCTTTTCTTATTTTATTTTGAAAAGCATTAGGAAATTTTTATCTTTTCTTGGGAATCATGAGACAAATGTTAATAATAGGATTCATGTTGCACTGGTTTCTGAATTTTGTGTGTCTTACTTCTTTATATCTGCAGTTCCTTACAGAGCAGGCACGTGCACATACTTCTCCAATGAATGCTCAATGAATTAAGATGTAACAATATGATTTCAGGCTCAGAACCCAGAACTTATGCCACTCATCATGCACAGAAACTAGAAGCTTTATGTTCTGAAGGGTGAACTGCCCAAAGCAATCAGCCCATATCTATAATGACTTTGTACATGAGGAAGAGAATATGGAATCAAATAGTGGGTTCTAAAGAATAGCAGTGAAGGAAAAGTACTTGAACTATCTTATCTGAGTGACAATAAAAATATGAGCTTAATATTGAAAAAATTCCACGAATCTAAGTGAGCAAAAGACAAACATAATCCTTAATACTCCAAAAACAATACATTTTAAAAGTGAGATTTGTTATCCAAGTTGAATAAATAGCATGAAAGTATTTAATAATTCATCATTTATATTAATGCCACACAATTATCAAAGGCCATCAGTGATATCCATTATCCTTAGTGGATATGTCAAAAATGAACTTTTGGCCCCTAAATTGTGCCTGAACAAGACAGATAAAGGTTATTTTCTTCATTTGAAATTGTCACTGTAAAGGTTAAGGGGGCCAGACACTGCAAACTTTTGATAGCAATTCGCTTGTCAAGAAGCAGAATTTTTTATGAGACACTACTCTGCATGGCCTTAAATCAGGAATTGAAAGCTTTTCAAATATAATTGCTGTGTATTGAAAAATCTGCCATCAATACAAATGAATTTGAGTCATTTTGATTACTTTTCTTGAAAGAGCTGTTGGATAATTAAATATTTAATTTTTGCAAAAAGCTCATTTTAAGCAATAATTCTTCAGTGGAACAAACTAAGTGGGCCTGGAGATGAAGTTTCAATGTAATTTTGAAATATATATCCTATCATTCAGATTAAAAAATAGACACTCCAAAGCACCCTTTCTAACAATTAAACATTTATCCTAAAAGATACTGAAATCTTATGTTTTACATTGGCTTTTTCCCCTTTAGTAGTGATATGAACATAGGAATGTATAAATGTCATAAAAGTTTTATGTTTTGTTAAAAGATTATAAATTAAAACTACATTAGACTTCTGGAATTGGTGCCTAAGCATTTTACATGATAAAAGGCATAACATCCAGCTACATTTGATTCATAAAAATATTCCATGTTAAAATAAATTACAAATTACATATGCATGTTAATGAATATTCTGCTTGGTAATGTACCAACTTTTTACAACAACTGTCAAACTTTTAAGTTTTTTGAGATGAGTTTTATATAACATAAAATTAACTTTTAAAAATTTTGTTTATTATGTTCAGTTAGCCACCATATAGTATATTAGTCTTTGATGCAGTATTCAATGGTTTATTAGTTACGTATAACACCCAGGGCACATCTCAGCACATGCCCTCCTCAATACCCATCATGATGTTACCCCCTCCCCCAGCCTCCTCCCCTCTGAAATCCCCAGATTGTTTCCTGGGGTCCATAGTCTCTCATATTTCCTCTGGCTCTGATTTCTCCCCCTTTGGATTTCCCTCCCTTCCCCTATGGTCCTCTGTGCTATTGCTTATGTTCCACATATGAGTGAAACCATATGATAATTGTGTTTCTCTGTTTGACTTACTTCACTTAACATAATCCCCTTCAGTTCCATCCATGTCGATGCAAATGAGAAAATTAACCATTTTAAAGTAAGCAATTCAATGTTATTTAGTGCATTTGTAGTGTTATACAATCACCATTATCTAGTTCCAAAACATTTGCATCACCCCAAAAGGAAACCTGTACACATCAAGAATGCACTCCCCATTTCTATTACTACTACCTCTCAACCCCTGGCAACCACCAATCTGCATTTTGTTTCTGTGGATTTAACTATACTGAATATTTCATATAAATGGAATCATACAATATGTGAGCATTTGTATTTGGCTTCCTTCACATAGCATAATGTCCTAGAGGTTTATACACATCAAAATTTGTATTGATACCTCATTACTTTTTAATGAATAATATTCCATTGAATGTTATATCACAATTTGTTTATGCATTCATCTGATGATGGCCAATAGGACTGTCTCCATTTTCAGCTATTGTGACTAATGCAGCTATGAACTTGGGTGTATATGTATTTGTTTGAGTGCTCATTTTCAATTATTTTGTACCCAGGAGTGGAATTTCTGGGCCATATGGTAATTCTAAGCTTAACTTCTTGAGGAGCAGCTGAACTGTTTTCTACAGTGACTGAGACATACCACATTCTCAAAAACAATGTACAAGAGTTCCATTTCTCTACATCCTTTCTAACACTTGCTTTTTTTCATTAAAAAATTATATCGACCAGGGGGGAGGAGTCAAGATGAAAGAGAAGTAGCAGTCTGAGAGGACATCAGGTAGCAGGAGATCAGCTAGATAGTTTATCAAACCATTGGGAACACCTACAAATCCAACAGGAGATTGAAGAGAAGAAGAGCAACAATTCTAGAAACAGAAAATCGACCACTTTCTCAAAGGTAGGACCGGCGGAGAAGTGAATCCAAAGCGATGGGAAGATAGGCCGCGGGGGGAGGGGTCGGCTCCTGGCAAGTGGCGGAAAAACAGGACTTTTAAAAGTCTGATCTACAGAGGGACATCATTCCAGAGGCTAAACCAGGGTGAAGCCCACATGGGGTCAGTGTGGCCCCAGGTCTCACAGGGTCACAGAAAGATTGGGGGTGTCTGAGTGTTGCAGAGCTTGCAGGTATTAGAGCGGGGAAGCTGGCTACAGAGACAGAGCTTAGGAGTGAGCTCTCAACTCGGGGTTACCTTGAAACAGTCACAGGCTGGGTGAGCTCAGAGCACAGCTGAAGGCCAGGGATATGGGAGTGATTCAGCGCTTTATTCCAAGCGTGGCCAGAGGCCAGGGAGATGGGAGTGATTGAGCACTTTTCTCTGAGGGCACACTAAGTGGGGTCCCGAACTCTCGGCTCCTCCATGCTGGAGGTCGGGAGGCCGCCACTTTCATTCCGATCCTCCAGAACTCTACAGAAAGCATTCAGGGAACAAAACCTCCCAAAAGTGATCCAGAATGGATTAGGTAGCCTGGCCCCTGGTAAGGGCAGTGCAATTCTGCCTTGGGCAAAGACACTTCAGAATCACTACAACAGGTGCCTTCCCCAGAAGATCAATGAGAAATCCAGCCAAGGCCAAGTTCACTTACCAAGGAGAATAGCAGAATTCCAGAGGAAGAGAAAGCAAAGCATGTAATCTATGGCTTTCTCCCCATGATTGTCTAGTCTTACAGTTAATTTAATTTTTTTTTTATTTTTTTTTCTTCGGCTAATTTTTTTTTAACTTTTACCCTTTCCTCTTTTAATGTTTTTTAACTAGTTTATCTTAACAAAACCTTTCATAAAAACTAATCTTTTTTGAACCTTCATTATTATAGTCATATTTTATCCTTCATTATATCTAACTTTATTTTTTGAATACACATAGGGTTTTTTCTTCTAAAAAATTTGGGGTACAACCTTCTTCTAATAGATCAAAATATACCCTAAATCTAGCTCCGGGCTTGTTCTAGTCTCCAACCTGAGCAAATTCTCTCCACTTTCTTTTTCTTTATTCTCCCAACCAACTTATTTTATCAACTCCTTTTTCAAAAATTAAAAAAAAAATTTTTCATCTTTATAGGCATATTCCATACCTTCATTGTGTTTACCCTTATAATGTTTTTTATTCTTTAAAATTTGGGGAGGTAGTTTCTTCTAAGAGACCAAAATACTTTCAAAATTAAGTGGGTGATCCTGTTCTAGTCACCAGTCTATATAGACTATATAGTGGCCAGACTTATCAAAAAGAAAAGACAAAGGACCCAAATTAATAAAATCATGAGTTAAAGACAAGAGATCACAACACCAAAGGAATACAAACAATTATAAGAACATACTACGAGCAACACTACACCAACAAATTTGACAATCTGGAAGAAATGGATGCATTCCTAGAGACATATAAACTACCACAACTGAACCAGGAAGAAATAGAAAACCTGAACAGACCCATAACCAGTAAGGAGATTGAAACAGTCACCAAAAATCTCCAAACAAAATCCCAGAGCCAGACGGCTTCCCAGGGGAATTCTACCAAACATTTAAAGAAGAATTAATTCCTATTCTGCCAACAAACAAGAGCCCAGGGCAGGGGCCAGATGGCTTCCCAGGGGAATTCTACCAAGAATTTAAAGAATATTAATTCTTATTCTCCTGAAACTGTAGAATAGAAATGGAAGGAAAACTTCCAAACTCATTTTATGAGGCCAGCATCACCTTGATCCCAAAACCAGACAAGGATCCCATCAAAAAAGAACTACAGGCCAATAGCCTTAATGAACACAGATGCGAAAATTCTCACCAAAATACTAGCCAATAAGATTCAACAGTACATTAAAAGGATTATTCACCTCGACCAAGTGGGATTTATTCCAGGGCTGCAAGGTTTGTTCAACATCTGCAAATCAATCAATGTGATACAACACATTAATAAAAGAAAGAACAAGAACCATATGATACTCTCAATAGACGCTGAAAAAGCGGTTGACAAAGTACAGCATCCCTTCCTCATCAAAACTCTTCAAAGTGTAGGGATAGAGGGCACATACCTCAATATCATCAAAGCTATCTATGATAAACCCAACACAAATATCATTCTCAATGGAGAAAAACTGAAAGCTTCTCTGCTAAAGTCAGGAACACGGCAGGGATGTCCATTATCACCACTGCTATTCAACATAGTACTAGAAGTCCTAGCCTTTCCAATCAAAAACCAAAAAGAAATTAAAGGCATCCAAATTGGCAAAGAAGAAGTCAAACTATCACTCTTTGCAGATGATAGGATACTATATGTGGAAAACCCCAAAGGCTCCATTCCAAATCTGCTAGAAGTTGTACAGGAATTCAGGAAAGTGTCAGGATATAAAACCAATGCACAGAAATCAGTTGCATTTCTCTACACCAACAACAAGACAGAAGAAAGAGAAATTAAGAAGTCAATCCCATTTACAGTTGCATCCAAAACCATAAGATACCTAGGAATAAACCTAACCAAAGAGGCAAAGAATCTATACTCAGAAAACTATAAAGTTCTCATGAAAGAAATTGAGGAAGACACAAAGAAATGGAAAAATGTCCCATGCTCCTGGATTGGAAAAACAAATATTTTGAAAATATCTATACTACCTAAACAATCTACACATTTAATGCAATTCCTATCAAAATCCCATCCATTTTTTTTTTCAAAGAAATGGAACAAATAATCCTGTAATTTATATGGAACCAGAAAAGACCTTGAATAGCCAAAGGAATATTGAAAAAGAAAGCCAAAGATGGTGGCATCACAATTCCGGACTTCAAGCTCTATTACAAAGCTGTCATCATCAAGACAGTATGGTACTGGCATAAAAACAGACACATAGCTCGATGGAACAGAATAGAGAGCCCAGATATAGACCCTCAACTCTATGGTCAACTAATCTTCGACAAAGCAGGAAAGAATGTCCAATGGAAAAAAGATACTCTCTTCAACAAATAGTGTTGGGAAATTTGGACAGCCATATGCAGAAAAATGAAATTGGGCCATTTCCTTGCACCACACACAAAAATAGACTCAAAATGGATGAAGGACCTCAATGTGAGAAAAGAATCAATCAAAATCCTTGACGAGAACACAGGCAGCAACCTCTTCCACCTCAGCCGCAGCAACTTCTTCCTAGGAACATCCTAGGCAAGGGAAGCAAGGGCAAAAATGAACTATTGGAATTTCATCAAGGTCAAAAGGTTTTGCACAGCAAAGGAAACAAAACCAAAAGACAACTGACAGAATGGGAGAAGATATTTGCAAACAACGTATCAGATAAAGGGCTAGTATCCAAAATTTATAAAGAGATTAGCAAACTCAACACCCAAAGAACAAATAATCCAATCAAGAAATGGGCAGAGCACATGAACAGACATTTCTGCAAAGAAGACATCCAGATGGCCAACAGACATATGAAAAAATGCTCCACATCACTCAGCATCATGATTTTGATTTGCTTCCCCTAGTGACTAATGACATTGAGCATCTTTCCATCTTTTTTAGAGAAGTGTGCCAATTTACAATTTTTCAATATAGTCTGTTCTTGCCTTTGTATCAGTCAGTACTTTTAATTCTCTAATACACCTTCACTTACAACATCTTATGCCATTTAAACAAGAAGAAAAGAAGGTAAACAAATTGATAATTTTGCATCTTCATATCATCCAAAATACATGGAGACTAAACAGCATCCTTCTAAAGAATGAATGGGTCAACTGGGAAATTAAAGAAGAATTGAAAAAAATCATGGAAACAAATGATAATGAAAATACAACGGTTCAAAATCTGTGAGACTCAACAAAGGCAGTCCTGAGAGGAAAATATATAGCGGTACAAGCCTTTCTCAAGAAACAAGAAAGGTCTCAGGTACACAATCTAACCCTACACCTAAAGGAGCTGGAGAAAGAACAAGAAAGAAACCCTAAGCCTAGCAGGAGAAGAGAAATCATAAAGATCAGAGCAGAAATCAATGAAATAGAAACCAAAAAAACAATAGAACAAATCAACGAAAGTAGGAGCTGGTTCTTTGAAAGAATTAATAAAATTGATAAACCCCTGGCCAGACTTATCAAAAAGAAAAGAGAAAGGACCCAAATAAATAAAATCATGAATGAAAGAGGAGAGATCACAACTAACACCAAAGAAATACAAACTATTATAAGAACATACTATGAGCAACTCTACGGCAATAAATTTGACAATCTGGAAGAAATGGATGCACTCCTAGAAACATATAAACTACCACAATTGAACCAGGAAGAAATAGAAAGCCTGAACAGACCCATAACCAGTAAGGAGATTGAAACAGTCATTAAAAATCTCCAAACAAACAAAAGCCCAGGGCCAGACGGCTTCCCGGGGGAATTCTACCAAACATTTAAAGAAGAACTAATTCCTATTCTCCTGAAACTGTTCCAAAAAATAGAAATGGAAGGAAAACTTCCAAACTCATTTTATGAGGCCAGCATCACCTTGATCCCAAAACCAGACAAGTATCCCACCAAAAAAGAGAGCTATAGACCAATATCCTTGATGAACACAGATGCGAAAATACTCAACAAAATACTAGCCAATAGGATTCAACAGTACATTAAAAAGATTATTCACCACGGCATCTTCATATCATCTTATCAAATATTTGTACAGAATCCTTTCTTCTTTCTAGAAAGTTTTAATATTTGTCATGCACTCCTTAGCATTAGTACAGTTGAGACATTTCTGATGTTATATTATTTTATTCAAGTAGTAAAATGAAATATCAAGTGCCATATCAATTTTCAATACTCTCAGGAAAATCCTCTGGGGTTAAACTAAAGTCTGTAGATAGTGAATAAAAATAAATGAAGAACATGATTTAGCAGTTACTTTAATTTATCTTAATTAATTTGTTAAAATTATGAAATTTGTTAGGTAGGTATCGTTAAGATTTACTAAAAAAACCCCCACAAAACCTAATAATCTGAATTTAGACATTACTAGAAATACAGTTATAAAAATATTTTATCACAAATGGGAGATATAATCTTTTGTCAATTCAGAGAATTGAAAAGAATTTTGCTGTTCTATGACTTGGAAAATTTTAAAAGAATCTTAAGGTACTAATTGAACGAAATGAGATACACATATGTTATATGAGTTGCACATATTAAAATAAAACAAGATTAAATCAGAGAGGGAGACAAACCATAAGAGACTCTTAATCATAGGAAACAAACAGAGTTGCTGGAAGGGCGAGGTGGAGGGATGGGGTAACTGGGTGATGGACATTAAGAATGGCATTTGATGTGGTTCATATACACTATGGAGTATTATGTCTCCATCAGAAAGGATGAGTATCCCTCTTTTGTATCAACATGGACAGGACTGGAAGAGATTATGCTGAGTGAAATAAGTCAAGCAGAGAGAGTCAATTATCATATGGTTTCACTTATTTGTGGAGCATAACAAAGAGCATGGAGGACAAGGGGTGGTAGAGAAGAGAAGGGAGTTGGGGTAAATTGGAAGGGGAGGTGAATCATGAGAGACTATGGACTCTAAAAAACAATCTGAGGGGTTTGAAGTGGTGGGGGGGTGGGTGGTTGGGGTACCAGGTGGTGGGTATTATAGAAGGCACGGATTGCATGGAGCACTGGGTGTGGTGAAAAAATAATGAATACTGCTATGCTGAAAATAAATAAATTAATAATAAAAAAAGAATGGCATTTGATGTAATGGGCACTGGGTATTATACAGACTGATGAATCTGCCTCAGAAATAATACATTATATGTTAATTAATTGAATTTAATTAACTGATTCAATTAAATTTATTAAATTTATAAATTAAATTTGAATTTAATTAATTTAATTAATTTAAATTATATTTAAAAATAAATTAAATAATACTATTGAGGGTTAAGGTATAATAATCAGCATATTTCAGAATGCCTGGGTAGCTTAGTCATTGTCTGTCTTCAGCGCAGGTCAGGGTCTTGGGATCAAGCAGGGCTCCCTGCCCTGCGGAAAGCCTACTTCTCCCTCTCCCACTCTCCCTGCTTGTGTCCCCTCTCTCACTGTCTCTCTCTCTGTCAAATAAATAAATAAAATCTTTTTAAAAAATCTGCATATTCCTTAAAAGAGGTGCCACTAACTTTGGCTTAAAATATACAGGGGAGCCTTCTTCTGGGGGTTTTGTCCCACCAGCCATATCACTGTTTCAGTAAAAAAGCCTTCACTCCCATGTTTTTCTCATATAAAATCTTTCTAAATCCCATGATTATTTAGGTGGAACTCTTGCTCTGTTTCCCTCATTGCCACAAGTGACTCCCAGGAGCCTGAGGGCTGCTTGAGCTCTTGATTAAATCCCATGGCAGCGTGAGACTGCCCATTCGTCTCAATTAATAGGGCTGAGTAAATATCTTCTTAGTCAATCTCTCCTGACACCCAGGAACTGCCATCTCTTCAGAGGCCCCCTCAAGGGGCCCATGGACCAAAAGCCAGAGGGGGCCTCTGAAGAGGTGTCAGTTCCTGGGTGTCATGAGAGACAAATGGGCAGTCTCACACTGTCATGGGATTTAATCAAGAGCTCACGCAACCCTCAGGCTCCTGGGAGTCACTTGTGGCAATGAGGGAAACAGTAAAGTCGATGCCATTGACCATGAAGAACAAGATGGAAATGGTCAGAGTCCTTGCTTATGTCGTTTAGCCACTGAATCTACCAATCCCAAAGCCCACCTTCCGTCTGAACTCCTGCTCTGTGAATAACAAACTGTGTATTATTTAACCAGTTTGAGTCAGTCATGTCAAAAAGCATCTCACCGATAGGTTTGGGCAGCTAAATTTACTCCATTTCCTGTCAGCATCTTTCCCTAGGGTTAGCTCTAGACCCATAAATAATACTTTAGGAGTCGTTCTGAAAAAGAGAAAGATATGATGGGACTATAATATTACTCATTATTGTTGTCTTTTAAAGTTTGGGTGGGGAGAAGGTAGATATAATAGAAATGCATCCTTGGGACTTTCTAAAGCTGGCCCAGTTTTGTTTGATAAATATTTATTGATCGATTAAAAAAGAATATTTAGAACATCCCAATACATGGGATTTCATCAAGATCAAAAGCTTTTGCACAGCAAAGGAAACAGTTACCAAAATCAAAAGACAACTGACAGAATGGGAGAAGATATTTGCAAACGACATATCAGATAAAGGACTAGTGTCCAAAATCTATAAAGAACTTAGCAAACTCAACACCCAAAGAAATAACCCAATCAAGAAATGGGCAGAGGACATGAACAGACATTTCTGCAAAGAAGACATCCAGATGGCCAACAGACACATGAAAAAGTGCTCCATATCACTCGGCATCAGGGAAATACAAATCAAAACCACAATGCGATATCACCTCACACCAGTCAGAATGGCTAAAATCAACAAGTCAGGAAAAGACAGATGCTGGAGAGGATGCGGAGAAAGGGGAACCCTCCTACACTCTTGGTGGGAATGCAAGCTGGTGCAGCCACTCTGGAAAACAGCATGGAGGTTCCTCAAAATGTTGAAAATAGAACTGCCCTATGACCCAGCAATTGCACTACTGGGTATTTACCCTAAAGATACAAACGTGGTGATCCAAAGGGGCACGTGCACACGAATGTTTATAGCAGCAATGTCCACAATAGCCAAACTATGGAAAGAACCTAGATGTCCATCAACAGATGAATGGATCAAGAAGATGTGGTATATATACACAATGGAATACTATGCATCCATCAAAAGAAATGAAATCTTGCCATTTGCGACAACATGGATGGAACTAGAGCATATCATGCTTAGCGAAATTAGTCAAGCAGAGAAAGACAACTATCATATGATCTCCCTGATATGAGGAAGTGGTGATGCAACATGGGGGCTTAAGTGGGTAGGAGAAGAATCAATGAAACAAGATGGGATTGGGAGAGCGACAAACCATAAGTGACTCTTAATCTCACAAAACAAACTGAGGGTTATGGACATTGGGGAGGGTATGTGCTTTGGTGAGTGCTGATTCACAGACCTGTACCTCTGGGGATAAAAATACATGTTTATAAAAAATAAAAAAATAAAAAAATAAAAAAAAGAACATCCCAATACAGACATTCTGGTTTTTATGAAACAAAACAAAAACAAATGTGTATTAAATGCATATTAGATTTTAAAGGAGTAGGCTTTGTGGCAAATCAGATTGCTATCAATGAGAATCAACAAAAGGGACCAGTCTGTAACTGTGTATACTTAAGAAGCTAGATATTCACTTCCCAAAGATCCTGAAAATATTTTCTTTGAATTATATACAATCTTGTTTAATCTACTTATAAAAATAATAGAAGAGGCATGATAATATGATTAGTTTTATACACTAATGATGAATATATTTTTGTGAAAATATGATGTATAAATATACACTGTGTCAAGACACAATTTTTAATATTTAAAATAAAAGCATTTTTCAAAGACATATTAATATAGGTCCACAGATAGCATACTTTGGGGCAACTTGTTCTGACTCAGTTTTCTCACCGAGGAATTGGTTGATCTAGTCTACTGAGTAGATACTCTCTTAGGAGAGCATTCTGTCTATGCAAACAACCCTGTTTATCACCACAGGTATTTTGCCATTGGGAGCTATTTAAATGATATATTTTGTTAATATTGATTAGTCCTCTGTGGATGAATTAAAACTGAGTCTGTGAACTTCTATATCTGAGAAAGATCACACTCTGTCTGAACCTTATCAAGTTACGTGGTTCCCATGTGGCTTAGCGTGAAGCAGCTCACATCCCTCTTCACCAGTCTGCTTTATAGCATATTATCTGTAAAGCTCTCCCAGCTCAAGGATTTCTGAGTCTGTGTGATGCAGTGGCTCATACATTTCAAGAAATTAGAACTCAAATAGCAAGCATTCACTAAATGCCTGTGATGCTTTGTCAGGCATTATTCCAACAACTATTATCTTTGATCCTTATAACAGTTTTGTAAATCCTGCTTTTCTCATTATAGATGAGGAAACCAAGGCACAGATCAAATGCCAGAAAGCTAATAAATCCCAATGCCAAGTTAAGCCTTTGGCTCCAAAGCCCATTCACTTTCCATTATACCAACTAATACCTCAAAAGAAATCATTTTTTAAAAAATCAGCATTAAATTCCTTTTAGTACTAATGTAGTAATTTATATCATTTAATGACAGTCACAATGATTTTAAAGGGCAACTCAGAAGGTCTCTCAAATGAATTAGGAAAGTGTTTTGACAGAATAGAAACATTTCTTCATGATTGGTATGCAGCCTACTTAGTAATATCTACACACAGACATGTACATATACATGTTTATTCTCAGTTCGGGTATTAAGTGAATATACAAATATTTATGTTTAGTTGAGAATATAAAATTATATCTATTTGTACTCTTTCTGTACTCAGTGGAGCTAGTAGACAAAGTAAATGAACAGTAATCAAATGTGTCATTCAACTAGGAAAGACAGTAAATATTCTCATCCTGTTCAAAATAATGTGCTGCCTTTGCACAAGTAGAGACACAGAAATAGCTGTGCATTTGGGAGGCTAAAATATTTATGTAAAGTATTTAGGCAGATTTCTTATAATGCTCCTCCAAAAGAAGTTATTTATTTAATGCCTGAAATGCATTCATCAGGCACTGCTCAAATAACTATTATCTTTAATCCTTATAACAATTTTGCAGGCGAAGTCCTGGTTTTCTCATCATAGATGAGGAAAATTAAGGCTCAGAGCCAGTGCCACCAAGCTAGTAAGTCAATGCCAGGTTTAATATTTACATCATTTCCTCTATCTAGAGGTAGTTCCCATATATTAGCCAAAGAAAAAATTTAGATGTTCCAATATGGTTTTCTTTCATTCGGTATTACTCAATAATTTGACATATGTTATTAGACACTTCAACTACTGAATTTTTATTAAATATTCATTCCAAAATAGTATGTATGCCTAAGAACTGACAAAGAAATACAAAGTTATTTCCTGCCAGACAAAAGGAAATTTTTCAACTGTGTGTGTGGCTTGTGTCTTCATTAATTTTCTCTATATTACCTCCTTCCCTCCCCTCCTTTTGTCTTAGGAATTACTCCCAAGCAACAAAGGTGGGAATACAGAAACTGAATTCCAAATTGGGGAGTTTAGGCCATGTGTGGATCCTAGCAGTAGCTACATGACAGCACACAAGTTTTCATCCAGGACTTCTAGAGTGAGATCAGAAGCAGAAATATCACACCATGAACTCACCAAGAAGGTACTAAAGAAAAAAAAAAATCCATAGAAGATTTGTGATCAATAAGCAGAGAAGTAGGAAGGAGAGTTCTGAGAAGCAGGCACAAATAGTGAAAAAAAAAATCCAAACTGACTCCCTCATAACATAAAATGTTTATAGTAACATGCTATATAGTAATATAAAATATGTATATAGTAATATAAAATGACTACATCCTTATACCTGCACTTCTTTTACAGCACTTAAATTCTGTGCTTATTTTTCAAATAACCCATCTACCAAATTGGCTAGCTACAAATATTATTGCCATTTTTAATCATCCACTAAATATGCCAAATACACACTTGTTTATCCTTTCTAGTTTGTTGCATGCGGTATTCATTCATTTAGGGTTTTATAGCTGCTAGGTGTAAAGCAAAAGTCAGTCCACCACTTATTCATATTGATTTCTATATCATCTGTAATTATTCAACTATTTTGGGTTTTATTTCACCCATAATATTTTATCCAAAAGTGTATGCATGAGAGTAAAAGAGAGGAAGAAAGTAAGACAAGAAAAAGAGCACATAAACAAAACAAAACAAAACCTATTACAAGATTGTGGCTGGAATGATAGAAAACTGGGAGATAGGAAATGTATGCAAGGGGAGCAAAACAAAGAAATGCCCATTTACAATCTACAAACCCTGAAAAACTACTTTGAAGAATGTTTTACATTGCTTAAAAATCTTCAATGAGTTTTTCTTCTTATAGCACAGAGCTCAGATCCTTACCACTATAATGTCCCCCACAAGTGGACACAAGTCTTTCCCTAAAATCACCCCATGACCTGGCCATAGTGATTATGTTTATAACCTAAACATAACACTGCCTACTCCCTTTTAAAGATTTGTACTCCTCACTCCTCCTGCTCTCTCTGCCTCTCCTTCCCTTATTTCCACCTAATGACACCCAGCCCTTGTGTGCCTGCTCAGATGCTAACCCCTCAATTACAGTCTCCAGTTGGTCTAAGTCTGACGCTTTTTCTACTACTGTGCCTACGGATGCTAGGGTGTGGGTATGTGCATCTCTCTGCAGTGCTTGCTCTGTATCTGTGGGCATATCTTTCTCTAGCTGTGTCACCTGCAGAGCTGGAGCTCTCCTGCCTCAGGCTGAGCCTTCCCCTGCCGCCAGCACAGGCAACTTGAGAACCATAATGGTTTAGGGATCTTAGTGGCTTTATGGTTATGATGTATATATAAACTAGTTCGGATAAAATATGAAATAGCAATGCTTTGAGTTAAGGTTCTTTCTTTTGTTTTTTATCAAATTGGCAGAAACTGTTCATCCAATAAAGACTTTCCCCCATTTTCTGTAGCTGACACCTAGAATATATGTCATTCTGTGTCTTCACATCAGCTACTTTTGGAAAGCGAAGGGAAGACAAAGCCAGCATGTTCAGAGAAGCCTGAAACACGTAGATCATACAAAGGATTTTCACAACTTCTAAAACAGCCACCAAGAAAGAAATCTGTACTTCAGCAGAGCCGGCCCATTTCAGTAAATGACACCCCTATTCACAAATTGTTCAAGCAAGAAAATTGGGAGGAAACACTTATTCCTCTTTTGTCCTCACCTCACAGCTTCTTCACCTACCTTTACATTCATGTCTGATTATTCTAATGGCACATACAGCTGAAATTTTTCCACTTTTCTCCAGCCCCATTGCTGCAATCAGAGTCCAAGATACCATTAACTCCCAGTGAATTACTAAGGAGCCTCTTAACTGTTTCTCAACAGTCACCCTTAAAAATTTTCAATCTATTCTTCATATATCAGGTAGAGTGATGTTTTTAAAGGAAACAACAACAACAAAGATCACATTACTTCTTCACCAGAAATCCTTCAATAACTTGTCCTTGAAATAAAATCTAAAACAAGGCTTTGGGAGGACCTGGGTGGCTCAGTCAGTTAAACATCTGCCTTTGGCTCAGGTCATGATCCCAGAGGTCCATGTTGGGCTCCCTGCTCAGTGGGAAGCCTGCTTCTTTCTCTCCCACTCCCCCTGCTTGTGTTCTCTCTCTCACTATCTCTCTATACCAAATAAATAGAATCTTTTAAGAAAATGAGAAATAAAAAAAAAATAATAATAAAACAAGGCTTTGCCCCTCTTACCTCCCACCTGACTCTCTATCTTGTTTACTGTGCTCTGGACACACAGGCAGTATGTAGTCACTACAGTGAATCAAACTTTCTTTCCCTCTCCTATTTCTCCTCCGGCCTCAAATACTCTTTAATGTCTGTTGCCCATCACCCCCGAGAAAGATATTCTATAAAAAGGCTGCATCCAACATTTCTTTCTTTCAGTAGAAGAAGGTATTTAAATTCTTTACTTCTTCAAATAATCACCCAGTTCACTGATTAGAAATAATATCTCCATTTCCAATTAGCCAACGAATACAGTGAATGCCTTTCTTGTTCTTCTTTATCCTTCCATGAATTTGTAGGAATTGTGTTACAATTGTGTTACAATTCCTACAAATTCATGTGCAGTGTTTCACAGTTGCTTTTTTTTTTTTTTTTAACTCAGCTCTCTCTCCTATGCTTGGACAGGTTGGCCCATGTGGAGGGCTCCTCAGCTAAGTGATCACGGGGTGTTGGAATCTGCTACGTGCCCAGCTTGACATGCCTCTCCTTGGGTGTAGACTGTGTTCTCCCCGGGGAGGAGGCACCTCAAGCAAATGGATAGGAAGGGGCCTTATGAACTAACAGCAGACATCTCCCCCTGACTTACCCCGCTGTGAGGATCTTCTTCGTATGACTGGACCTATCCCATCCTTTAGAACACATTTGAGCTGACCAGCTCTTCAGTGAGTGCTGGTGAGGACTCTGAGAATAATAGTAACCATGACATGTGCTGCCACTGGTCTTACATGTTAGCTGTTACTGGTTTGGGCTTACATATGATTTGGGAAATCGCTTCGGATTTACTAACAATTTAATATCTACATCCTCAATAATAGTATCTTAAGAAAACAGCTAAAATGACAAAAATCTGGTTTAAAATCTCAGTCTCCACTCTCAACTCACCCTGCCCCATCATAAGAGATGATCCAGGCAAAGCATAAACAAAAACCTTCCCCTCCTGTAAGGGAATCTGACCTCTAGGTAACTTTCCTTTTCTCCCCAAATCAGATAAAAGTTGAACTATAAAGTATGTTAATGGACAACATTGTTTCTTAAAAAATTTTTAAAAAGAAGAGAAAAATAAAAATAAAAAGAAATATATCGGTACCAAGAGTGAACCCTAAGGTAAACTGTGGATTCTGGGTGATTATGATTTGCTAATATAGGTTCCTCAGTTGTAAGAAATGTTCCCCTCTGGTGGGGGATGTTGAAAAATAAGAGAGGCAAATGGGTATGTGGAAAATCTCTTTTTCTTTCTCTAAATTTTGCTATGAACTTAAAACTCCTCTAAAAATAGAAAAAATGTGAAAACTTAAAAAAATGTTTCAAAGATCCAGGTTAGTGAATTGCATTTGAACTCAGGAAGAACTACAAATAAGCAGTCAGATTGTTAGGCTTGCCTGAGTGTGGGCACTTTGGTAGTTCACCACATCCTTTGTTGGGATGCTGAATATTAGTTATATTTGTTTATAATCACTGCCATATTCATGTCCCACACACTGGGTGGCCCACACAGCAATTCCTTTTCTCACAGTTGTTGAGGCTGAAAGTGTGAATTCAAGAGGTCAGCAGGGTCTTCTTTTCTGAGGTCTTCCTGACTTGAATATGGCCACCTTATCCTCTATGTCTTTACATGTCCTGTGTCCTCCCTCTGTGCATTGTCTGTGTTCTAATTTCTTCTTATGAGGGCTCCAGCCACTATCTATGACTCCATTTTACCTTCCCTCTTTAAAGACGCTGTCTCCAAACACAGCGACATTCTGAGGTCCTGGGGGTAGGACTTCAGCATAGGAATTTTGAGTGCATGAAACAGCCCACAGCACCAGGGCTATGGGGATATTGGCTCATTTGAGACACCATCTTCTGCACTGGGTTAACTAACACCCATCCAAGGTGGATGTTACCCTTAAGCCATGCTCCTCAGATGGCTGCCAGGACCTTTGCTGAGCAAGAATTTCCAACACCCCCTGCTTAGAAGACTCAGTTCTTGGCCTCCATGAGTTGTCTGGTGCCTTGAAGGGGTCACTTGTGATATATTTTCCACCAGGACTATCACACTCTTTAAGCCATTAAAAGAAATTAAGTAACCGAAACTCATACATTAGCTTTCCTGAAAATATTTTCCCTATGTCATATGGAAATATATTTTTCTTTTAGGAAGGTACTACATAATTCTTGCAACAATCACTAAAAAAGATTACAATTAACTAAATGTAATTTTATGTAACTTATATCCTTTTTATAGTATCTTAAGCAGAATGAAAAAAGAAACATTAATTTGAACATTTGGCCATAAACTACATTTTGGAAATTTAAGGTTACGCTTCTTCAGTTGTACCTCTAAAAAAACTGAAGTCCTGAAATTAATTTTAATCTTATTGTAACAGCATGTTTTGATTGGGGATTTCTGTTGTTGCTCTGGTGTTTCACTTAGTTAATTTATCTTTGCCACATAAACCCCAAATTAACTGTTCTATGTCTTGGTAAATGATCAGAGATAAACTTATCATCTAATGTGTTGGTATTGGTACTAATGTGTAATGGTTGTTGGTTTTATATCACAATTTGGTGATAAGAAAAACGTAAAAATCCTAAAGAATAAGAATGGAGAATCTTTTTAATAATCACCATGCACACATTTAAAATATAGTGTAACTGATAGCCAGTGATGCCTTATTTTCAGTGTAGTTGTGTTAAGAAGCTAAATCACTTGATGTGTGAATGCAGGGGTAGGTAGAGCAAGCCTAGTCAGTGGTGGGAGAGCCTCAGATGATGGGAGCAGAACTGCCGGGTTTCAACAGCCTGCTTTCTCATCCACATTGATGTGACTTTCGTTAAGGTACTTACCAAATCTAAGCCTCAGTTTCCCTTCCTGCCAAACAGAGGCAACAGCCATAAAGAGCTATTGTGACAAGCAAATAATAATGTAACACCTGCAAATCACTCTCTTAGACTTGGTCAATACTAGCTATTACTATTACCATTATTTCTGAAATTACGCTTCTGAGAGTAGTGATCAATTTTAAGCGACAGTGTTCTAGCACAAATTGCATACCCTATTAAAAAGGGTGATTCGTGGACTCAATTCCACTGTGTCTGTGCTGGTGGAGGGCTGCCACAAGCTGCATGTCCAACAATTCCTGTACTATCCACCTGGAGATGGCATCAGATTCTGCAGCGTAAGGACTCAGTTCTGCATGACTTCTCTCCCCCACTTCAGACACCAATCTCAAGTCCAATTTACCTGTGCTTCTGACTGATCAGCTACAGAGTGGAGGTTCCCACGATCTCCTCCTTGGGCTTGGTACACCAGCAACAATTCCACAATGTTTCATACCAGGTGGCTATAAATTACAGGTTCCCATGATCCCCTCCTTGGGTTCAGTTAATTTGCTAGGGTAGCTCACAGAACTGAGAGATCATTCATTTATGATAAAAGGATATAACCCAGGAAGAGCCTGAAGGAGATGCTTAGGGCATGATACGTGGAAACGATGCAGAATATCCACACCCTCTCCAGGCACACCACTCTCCCCAAACCTCCCCGTGTTCACCAAACCAGGAGCTCTGAGAATCCGGTTCTTTTGGGATTTTATGGAGGCTTCATTATATAAGGCGTGATTAATCAAATCATTGGCCATTGATAATTGATTCAACCTCCTCTAGTCCTTCTCTTCTTCCTGAATCAGACTGTGGGACTAAAAATTACTGGTCCCTAATCACTGTTGGTTCCTTGGCAACCAGCCTCATCCTTAGGTGCTTTCTAAAAGTCACCTTGTTAACAGAAACCCAGTTGTTGTAGAGTGGGGCTTGTTGTGAATAAAGACACCCATTTCACTTCTATGACTCTGAAGTGTCTTTAGAATCTGAGGACAAGGGGCGCCTGGGTGGCTCAGTGGGCTAAGCCGCTGCCTTTGGCTCAGGTCATGATCTCAGGGTCCTGGGATCGAGTCCCACATCGGGCTCTCTGCTCAGCGGGGGGCCTGCTTCCCTTCCTCTCTCTGTGATCTCTTCCCTTCCCCTCTCCTACTGTGATCTCTCTGTCAAATAAATAAATAAAATCTTAAAAAAAAAAAGAATCTGAAGACAAGAGACTAAATATTGCAACAGAAGATTTTCCCATTGCTCTTATCTCAGGAAATGCCTAGAGTCTGGGGAGCTGTAAGCCAGGAACCATGGAGGAAGATCTTATACATACATGACATGTGATACATACAAGCACATATATGTATATGTACATATAATGTATGCATATTAGGTATATATATGAATATTACAAGGCATAGCACATCTATGTTTTGTTTGCTTATCTCCTAAAGTTCTTCTTCACAAATCAGTTGCACTCTCCAGCTCCAAATTTAGACACACCACAATAAATGAAAGTATAGTTAGATTTTGGTGAGGTGACTTTCATAAAAGTTACATATGTAGTAACAAAAACTTGTATCTGACTAATTTCTGCTTAGGAATTTGTCTATACTGAAATCTTAGCAAGGGTTAAAAAAAAGAAAGGAGACCTGAAACTACCTTATTTTACAAAGACAAGTATTTAAAAGCCAGCAGTAAGAATTATTGCAATGTATTAAAGGTCAGTGTGACACTGTATCACTATATCTATTCTTATGTAATTAAACATCTTACCCAAACCGTCTAGCTTCTATCACTAACCATGAAATTCCAGAAATGAAAGGGACCTTATCAGCCACGGATCTCTTTAAAGCACCCTAACAGGTGAGGCCTCTAGTCGACTTTCTCCAACAACTTCGTATTACCTCCAGTTAACTTTAGGTTGGGGCTTTCTGACTAGCAGAAAGTTCTCTTATGATCAGTCCCAATTAGATGTATCCTTTGACTCCAACCTCATTTTTCACTTCTTCAGGTCTACAAGACAAGTCAAGCACTTTTAACTGACAGCCCTTCCAAGCTCTTAGGCTCAAGCTTTGGCTAGGAAAAAGCTACCAAGGTAGACACTGGTAAAATTCCTGGCTTTTAACAAAAGAACATCTTCACTAATCTCTAAAGTTTATATCTGAAATTCCATATGCCAAACCATTATACTCAAAGAATATTTCAAAAGAAGTTTCACTTCATAGTGTTTTGGGGTATGAAATATTACCAGGTTGTCAGATACAAATATATAGTTTTACATACTTTTAGTTACACTAAATAGAGGAAATAATTGTAAAGTTTAATTATGTTTTCTATTGTTATATCTTATATCCCTTTTATGCTTTGCCTGTAAGTGACAGGGTTTTCATGGTTCACGTGAAAGGTAAGAGTCATCCTCATCTTCTTGATCATCATCGTGACCATCACCATCATCAACATCACTTGTATATGGAGTCAGACCCAAAGGTTCTATGTCAATCAACATGTTTAAGAAACAGCTAAATAATTTAAACAAACTTTAGCAAGACTATCTTGGTATTTGAAACTTTTGCACTTTTTATAGGTCTTATGTGGTATCTGGAAGCTTTCATAGATTTCACCAAATTAAAAATAAGGCACAGTGGCTTTAAACTAATTAGGACTAGCTTGTGTATTTGGTAGATATTTTCCAGACAAAGGCTAATAGAATTCTCATCAAAGTGAAAAAAATAATACCATTTAAGAAAGCAAAATGAGGTATTTTCTGGAAGAGAACCAATGAAACACAGAATTATTAGATTTAGCCTTACAGAAATGTTTCGTGATCATTTCTCATAATACATCAGGACAGCAATTTGAAAAACTCACTTAAAAAAAAAAAAGCAAAGTAATCTTTCCTTTATTTATTTAAAGATTTCATTTACTTATTTGACAGAGAGAGATCACACGTAGGCAGAAAGACAGGCAGAGAGCGGGGGAAGCAGGCTCCCTGCTGAGCACAGAGCCCAATGTGGGGCTCCATCCCAAGACCCTGAGATCATGACCTGAGCTGAAGGCAGAGGCTTAACCCACTGAGCCACCCAGGCACCGCAATCTTTGCTTCATTTAAAGGCCACATATATTCATAAACAGATTGATATTTTCACATTTGTTAATAGTTTTATCACCATATTAAATCCTTTATATTTTACATGTATTTTGTCATACATTTTATAATGATTTATCAAAAGACTTTTTAAAAAAATTGGGTTGTGCTATGCATGCCACAATATTCTTATCAAAAGTTATGGCATCTTCTAAAGTGGCTTCTCTTTTGGATACTCAGAAGTCTATGGACTTGGTTTAGTCTAACTCAGGACACTGAAACTAATGGGCCTCTGTCTCTAAATTTAGTAGCTCCTAATCAACTCTGTCCACAGAATTACCCATGATTTTTTCCTTTAATACCCCTGAACTACTCTCTCACATTCTGATTTCATATAGCTTGAACCAGTGGCAGGCACTGGGAGTTTTAAAAAATTTCTCAGGTAATGAAAAAAAGAATAAGAAAAAAAGAGGAAAATAATTCTCAGGTAATATATAGCCAGGAAACATATGGCCAGGACCAAGAAAGAATGTGATCCTTTGAAAGTTAATTTCAGAGACAAGAAAACTGAAGCACTACAAGATGAAATATCTTCCCTTAGGACACAAACTATTGGTAGAGCCATGTCTAGAACCCAGGAATACTGATTTCTATGCTCTTTGGACAATGGTGTGTCATTTCCTTAAATATTCATGAAATAAACATGGAAATCAAGATTATACAGTCATATATCTAATAAATCAAAGTACAAGTATAAATATCAGAAAATGAGGTGGTTCTTATTTCTATTAGTATATAAAAATACAATATTTAATGAAGGTATTCTACAATTGAGATTGAAATAACTCAGCACCTAGAAGTTGGAGAGAAGATATAAAAAACAATTGTTTTGTAAAATCTCACAGATTATAGAAGATCAAGGTCAACAGTTGTTTTTTAGAAAAGTGGAGAAACAGTAGGGAGAATCCAACTACATCAAGATAGATGTATGTCCTTGGTTCAGGACAAATTATTTGGCCTATCCTCTTTATTCATCTTCATGTGTTTAGTTACCAGGTCTCAACTATTACATTTCTTTGATAGAATAATATTATTTAATAATGTCATATATAGTTCTTAAGTAATTTTCTTTTTTCTCCACAGTCCACTACTCTCATGATTAATCCAATGATGTACATAATATATGTGTGTACATAGAAAGCATATTTTGGTTCTCCTAATATGACATGAGACTGTTTATTTAATTTTTTGTATTAATTCCCATTTGACTTATTAATTTTTAGCAGAATGTGTTGTTTTCATGAAGTGGGGCTTTATTACATATTTTTGTTTATTTCTCTTTTTCTGAAGCTTTGCATTGTACTTGAATCCCAGTGATCTACCTGAAGATGTGATAGTTTCTTTCATAATCCAACATATACCTCATTATTATGAAGAAGCATGTGTTTATTAGCAATAAGAAAATCAGTGTAAAATACCTATATTGATGGTATTTTTTTTAATGTAATGAGTATTTCCTGCAGGCATTCAGAAAACTATGAATTGTTAGAAGCATGATGTTTTGGTCTGTGTTTACTCTTTTGTGTTCATGGATATTTAAATTTTTCCTTTTAGATATAAATGTCAAAATTTATACCCTTGACATATATCCATTCAACAGAATTCTAAGTTCAAATCATAATACACTTATCATAAAATAGTGAAACAAAACAGCAATATTTAAGTTTGTAAAGGAAATATATTTGCATTTTAATTTGACATGTGGGTCATTCTCTCACTCTCTAAATTACAAAGTGAATGTTTTCCAACCTTAAGGACATTTAGAAGTCTTTTGAGAATAGTTGTTATGTAGTGGGAAAGAATTTGACTTTGAATGAAAAAATAAAAACAACAAAAAATCCTAAAACTTTGTTTGCACTTCTATTCTACTTCCTGTGAACTGTATGGCAATAAACAGCTTTCTACCTCTACTGAGCTTCGTTTTCACTTATATAAATTTTCAGTTATATATAAATTCACTTTACATAGATACAAATTACACTTATATAAATATGAAGCTATACCTTGGTCATATGTCCATCATTTCATAATTGGTTGCTGGAGGATTAATTGAGAAAAAGTATTTGAAATATACGATGACCAATAAAATCCAATACAAATGAAGATGACACAGTCAAGAGGTAAGCAGAAAAAAAAAAAAAAAAGAAAGAAAAAGAAAAAAGAGAGAGAAAGAGAGAAAATTTACAACATAAACTTTTGAACCTTTAAAAATTACAATATTTGGGGGCATCTGGGTGGCTCAGTGGGTTAAAGCCTCTGCCTTCGGCTCAGGTCATGATCCCAGTGTCCTGAGATCGAGCCCCGAATCGGGCTCTCTGCTCAGCAGGGAGCCTTCTCCCCACTGATCCCCCACCCCCGCCTCCCTGCCTGCCTCTCTGCCTACTTGTGATCTCTCTCTCTGTCAAATAAATAAATACACTATTTTTTAAAAATTACAATATTTGGAACTATATTTTGAAAAACTCTGACAAGTAGTCCACATTTTCCTTAACCTCGTTGAAATTTTGTTTGGAAACTGGAGTTATTGATTGCATTGGTGAGTGAGGTGAGCATGTCAATATTAATGAGCTCTCTACATGGAGCACAACACAAACCACTTTTTTTGCTGAACTGTACATCTGCACTAGAACATATATATTTTCATTTTTTCTTGGCAGATGTCTTTTGGAAAAGTCTAACTAATAATAGTAGCTAATATTTGCATAATACTTTGCAGTTTACAGAACACATACATAGTAATTTTAAGAAGAATAAAAACTCAATCATTTGGAAGTCTATAAATATTCTCCACAACTTCTCCAAGTACTTGAACACAGTTTAATCTTGGAGACATGTTACTGAAAATAGAAATATTTAATTCATTTATTTTATCTGTTACTGAGATTCAAAGAATTATTACTACACTAATAATGATAAGGTAATGTTTCATATCTATATTGAGTTCTACCTTTGCATAGTATACTTAAAAAAATAACTAATGAAATATAAAAAAAAATATTTGAAAACCGTAGTTTTCAAGTTCAGAAAACTTAAAGGATATTACTGTCTGGGCTATTTACACTTTATAAAATCCATAAAATACATTACAATGATGATAATTTGCACTCTTATTTATTTATTGTAAGCATTATTCATTTAGTATTTTAAGTGAGATTTAGTCTCACAAATATTTTGATGAAATTATACGAAGAAGTAATCTTAGAAATGGGAAAAACTAAATGGGTCAATTACCCAATTAACTTCACTTTTACCATTCATTATATCTCATAGCTTGGGGCAGACTGCTTTTTGTTTGAGACAGAAATTCAAAAGCAATGAACATGAGTGACAATATCTTTTTACTTCTAAAAGTAGAGTCCCATTTGAATACTTATTCCTTGGCCATATGTTTATCATTTTGTTTTATGCTGCAGAATTCCCTGTTCATCTTTCATCATCTCTGGATTTTGTCAAAAATTTCCATTTCTTAAAGCTACTTACACTGGAATGAGTAATGTTAAATCCTCTAAGTGATTTCAGTGAATGAAATTTTTCTAATAATTAGTATGAATAGGCCAAGTATACATAGGTGGTTTTAGTAACTGAAAAAAAATCACTCTTGTATTTTCTAGTTTATCCCCTATATATTTGTATTGATGTGTGTGTGTGTGTGTGTGTTGTTTCTCATTAATCAAAGATCTAGGGAATTTCTAAAAATGAACAATTTCCATTGAGGCTTACATTTCTGAATTTATAGCTACAGATGGCTCTCTACAGATGCTTATTAACCTGGAAGATTCTGCTTGATTGATTTACAAAATTCAATGTAAAAAAAATCTTTTCTATAACATACATATAATAAATATATATTTATCATAAATTTACAAACAACTAATATGTTAGGTAGAATAATAAAAACTTGATGTGAAACAAATAACTTTTGATTATTTTAAAGCAAACCATTTCCAAGAATAAGAATTGCATTTTAAGTTTAAGTACCATTCGCTTTGCTTGTTTTATTAGAACCAAATGTAATATAGATTACGTTTATTTATCTAGTATATGCACAGTAAAATGAAGTAAACTTTGATTAACTGAGTTATCTATGTTTAAATGGCATGTTATGAGGGTAATGAAAAGAACTTCCAGATAAAATAAATAAACCACAGTTGCTATGCATCTATCTCTAAAATGAGGTATCCAGAATGTAAAAATCTAGTAAATCTTCATCAGCTTACTGCATTTAAAACTAGAGAGGGAAGAGTAATTTCTTTAAAAGATGTATATGCATTTCCCAAAATGTATTAATGTTACAACTGCACTGGCATAGATCTAACTAATCCTGCAGTCTACATGAAATCTCTAATGTTAGTAAAGTCAGACCTTGTGCAGATAGCTCACTGGAGTAGGGCTTGAAATGGACATAAAATTTTCAACAGGACCGTCCCACAGGAAATGGTTTTTGTGACTCTGTGCTGATTGCCCGACATGTCTTCTCAATGACTCAACTACTTTATTCTCCATAGTTATCTAATACAGTATTGCACAGAATATTGTATTCAACTTTGATTATCTCTAAAGTGTTTTCAGATACAGAATTTTATCTAAGGCCAGGAGAATTAAAAGTGGTCATGCTTAATTATTCAGCATAGCCTAATTTATTTTGACAAGGTATTTACTAGTTATCTTTAAAGGATTATGTTAGAAGTATGAAAGGCCAATGTACTTGGTTCTTTGTTAGCCACGGCTTTTTAATATCTTCAATGAAAAGGAAAGGAGCCAGAAAATATCCTCAAAAGAAGAATGTAATCTGTGAAAGTATCTATAGCCACAAGATCTTTTCAAACTGATCCCTTGCCTCCCTATCTTGTTAGAAACTTGACTTTTTTTTTTCTTCTGTAGGTATTTTCCTTTTTCTCACCCACTCAGGAATGACCAGGTTTGAAAGTTTCTCAGTGACACTCTTGGACCACTGATATCCCTTTATTTTATAAGTGAGCAAATAAACAAATATGTAACCTTTTCCTTTTTAACTGTTTCTTTGAGAAACACACTGAAGAAATGTTATTCTAACACCTTCCTTTTACTAACACCCTAAAAGTTACTGGCCCCCCATGAAGACTGGGAGCTGCTGCTACCCCCACTACAGCTAATTCCATCGATAATATTGATGTTCCTAAGAGCAATCAGTCTAAAGCCTTGGTCGCTTAGTTTTGCATCTCCTTATCTCAAATGTCTCTCATTCCATCTTATCTTCCTGTATGCAGGGGGACATGCTCAGTGAGTTACTCACTCAATCACAGCGCTCTCTAATTATAATATGATAACCCTCGACGACAGAAATTAAAGTTCTTAAGTGAGTAGGGTTAAAGGTGTGTTTGTATTTCCAATTCTGACACATTTTCTTTCTTTCTTTCTTTCTTTTTCAAAAAGATTTTATTTATTTATTTGACAGAGATCACAAGTAGGCAGAGAGAGGAAGGGAAGCAGGCTCCCCACTGAGCAGAGAGACGGAAGCGGGGCTCAATCCCAAGACCCTGAGATCATGACCTGAGCTCAAGGCAGAGGCTTTAACCCCCTGAGTGACCCAGGCGCCCCGCATTTTCTTACTATGTTGTACACTTTCAGTAATATTTTTATGTCTAGTCCTTATTTACCAACTTCATGTCATGTTTCACTGTACCTGTCACTCACTTTGTTTTAACCACTTATTTACTATTTTAATCCTCGAATGAGTGAAAGGTTATTCACAGACATTCATATTACATTTCCTTCCCTTGCCTTAATCTTCACTGATCTGTTGTCACAAGAGCTATACCAATTCAAACAACACTTTGATTGTAATCTGATAGCCTTCCAGATCACTTAAGTGAACACAGCCATCTGTTCTTTAGATTAAAAAATCACCACTTCTGTGGGCCACCCTACATAGCCTGTCAGTGTTACCTACTTCTTCCTTTCAACATCCACTACATACATTTTTTTTTAATTTTAAAATTTTTATTAACATATAGTATATTATTAGCCCCAGGGGTACACACTTGGGAATCACCAGGTTTACACACTTCACAGCACTCACCATAGCACATACCCTCCCCAATGTTCATAACCCAACCACCCTCTCCCTACTACATACCTTTTTTCAGTCTTCTAAAATTTCTGATCTAACCTTCCTGCCCTTATTTTCATTGAATGGATTTGCCTCATTCCAACAGCTAAGGTATTTCTCAGTGTCCCTCTTATGAATCTTTACCACCAATAACTGCTTATAATCACCCTCTCTCTCTTTCTTCCTTTTGGGAGAATGGAAGATGCACACCTCCTTATGACAAAAGCTGGGCTTTCCGTATAATTTCTGAATCTTTCTTTATCAGAGATTCAAGTTTGTCTCCCTATGGATTATTCCAACATTTCTCTACATTTAAACCTACTTCTCTACATTTTATCCTCCCTGTCAATATTCGAAAATACATTAGACATATATGCTTTCAAATATATATACAGATCTATTACTATATATACACACATACAATCACCTATTCTATACAGATACAGATATGTCATCCTCTTTTTATTAGTCTTAGTAATCTCTTTGGAGCCACATTTCTCATGGCAGAAGTTGCTTACAAATCCCTTTCTCTCATCATTCTTTCCAATTTAATACAACTTTTCTTGCTAAGGTCATCAGTGACATAAATTTATTAAATCCAATGGGCATTTAATTTATGTGACACCTCAGCTGCATTCAATATAGTTGATGAGATGAAGTTCATGTATGCTCACGGTCTCTGTGATATCTCTTTGTCCTGATTTTTTTCAGTCCTCTTAGATTACTACTTGGCAAGCTCTAACTTCTGCTTTAAACTCTTTCTGGAGGTAAGCTGACTCCTACCTAGCTGATGTATTTTTGAGCAAATTTCAAACACCTCTCTGGAAAGAACATCTGATAACCAAATTTGTGCCTCTGCCAGCAATCCTTTTCCTCTAAGTGGTAACTTCACTCATCCATTTGCTAATAACTCACACTGGGGCATCAACCCTGGCATCTTCAGTTCATCACAAAAGTCAATAGATTGCATTTCTAAAATCTATTCATCACCCATGGCAACCTCTTACACCAAACACCATCATCTCTCACCTAGACTATTGCAAAATCCCTCTGTTCTCTCCCTTCATGTATTTTTCCCTTCTCCAAGCTGTTTTCTCCACAAAAGCCAGAGTGATTCTATTTCAACACATGTATGATCACATTACTTCCTCCCTTAACATTCTTCAGGGTTTGGCCATTAAATTTAGGATAAAAAAAAGTTAAAATTCTGAATGTACAACTCAAAGATTCTGTACAACCTGGATCTTACTTAACAAAACTCCAGGCTTGTTCATTAAGTTCAAGGAACAGAGGCTCCCTTTTCACTTTCAAAGTATAGGAAAGCTCCTTTTCCACATGTCATAGCAGGCTATTCCTTCTTCCTAATACATTCTCCTTCCCACACTTTATTGCTTAATTACTGCTCATGCTTCAAATCTAGGCTTAAACATCACTTCCTCATAGAAGACTATATTGATCTCTCAATATAAATGAAGTTTCTCCAGTAATATTCTCCAATTATATTTTCTTTCAGAGTATTTAGCACATATAATAACATATTTGTGTAATTAATTCTTTATAATAACATATTTGTGTATTTAATTCTCTTGTGTCTGCCTTTTTACACATTTGTACTTCTTCTCAGGGCTTAAGACAATCCCTGTTTTTTTTTTTTTTTTCATCATTGATTTCCCTATTCCTAGGTATTGTAGGTTCCAGGACCATCTTGTATCATTCTAACAGGTTCTGGAGTACACAAAGGTAGCAGTCTGAGAAGAATGGTGGTTTAATTCCAGCCTCTGCATTGTTACTAGAACTGCCCCCTAGTGTAGGACTGTGACCTCCTGCAGGTTTATTTTTTAATACTGCCCAAAAGTACCATGTAGACTAGAAAAGTACCATATAGACTATAGGCTAGGCTATAAGTATTCAATAAATGGTGGCTGAAATAAAGAATTAACTTTTATGGCAACTTTTTTTTTAATTATGTTATGTTGGTCACCATACAGTACATCATTATTTTTTGACATAGTGTTCTTGGTTTTATGGCAACCTTAAAAATAACTGCTTTTTAATGTAGATCTGATTAGGAGATTTCTTTCTTATTTTAATTTTTTTAACAATTACTCTAATTATTGGATGAGCCTGAGCAAATAATTTGCATTCACATGAAATAATTTGTATGCTTTAAACTTTTTCTTCTTAGTTGTAGGACTACTAATAACAATATACAAAGCTAAATCCTTTGACTTAGACACAACTGTTTCATAGCTCTCATAGAAAAACAACTCCCATGGAAACAAATATTCATAAAGCAATTAATTGCCCATTTGACATATGCCATCTACTCAAGTTATCTACTTGGCACAAATTAGACTTCATAAATTCTATTCTATAAATGGACCTTTCTCAACTTTGCCACTTGGTCTGGGTATCTGTCTCATAAAATTCTGTTCATGATCATGAGAATAGGAAAGTATGACAAAAAAGTATGAGTGGGTCGATGACTGTAAATTAAAAATACAACCGATAACATATCCCTCACCACCAGATTGGCAGCACTACCATATTTAAGTAAGCAGACAATAATACATCATCACTTAACATAGCACAAAACTATTGCACTATGTGCAAAAGTCATGGAAAAGTTGTTAGCTCTTTTGTAAATATGTGAATAATGTCTGAGTATGTAGGGGGAAAACACATATTACAGGAAAGCAGCAGGGCACAAATTGAAGGATGTTTGATTACCTTAATGTTTACTTAAAAAATTTATTTAAAAAAATACAGCTTTTATTTTTTGAATTTACCTAAAAGAAAAGAACTGTTTTATAACAGAAAAATATGCCTAATAAGGTAATCTGGGGTGAAGCAATAAAGTTGTCGGATCTTTATTTTTAGGGTCATCGATGGGAAGAGCTGCCACATAGAGATATCAAAATATTTGATAGTTCTGTCTTAGCAACAGATTTTTAATTGCCTAGGAAAGTGAACCCAGAGAGGTCCATCTGCTGATGCTGATTACTTTCTCAGTAAAACCACACACCTGAGGTGAATCAAATCTGGCCAACAGCATATTGAGGTCAATTTTCAACAAACTTCAGTTTTTTCTGGATGAACCTGAGGTTGCCACAAATGGCCAAGATCATTCCTCCATCTGTTTCTGGTGAAAGTTTGCTGTTCACTGTGGTTGGGACGCAACATGAATCATTTACAAGCAAAAGATCATGCTGCAAAGGCCACAATATGCTCAATTAATTTAATGTACCTGAGGAGAAGTGCTAGCAAACATAGCTTTCTATCTGGTACCATGTTGATGTAACCATCTAATCATATGAAATGTTTAAAATCAAAGGAAATGCCTCTTGCAGAGACTGAGAAAGTTAAAATGATGAACTTGATTTAGAAAAGCATGGAGGTCAGTTTTCTTAAATAATGAAATGCAGGCTCATAATCAAAAATAAATCCATCCTATTTTATAAATATTGCTCATGGTAACAGAACTATTTTGAAAACAAAGCACTTTTATGGTAATGGCAATTATAAACTATGGGAATGAACATACTACCTCCAACTGATGACAGGAAAACAAGTATTATGAGGTACATGACTTCTCTAATCTTGTATTCATGATAGGTCATTGTCATTGTAAAGTGCTAATCTTAAAATGGTGCATATGGTGACATTTACTAACAAAGACTTAACCATTAATGTGAGCTGCTTCCCCAATTGAAGAATTAGATTCAGTAAATCATAATGAAAAGAGAAGGTACAGAAACGAAAATGTATCTACAGAAAAATTGTAAAGAAGTAGAGATCATAGTTTCAAATGCATCTATTCTACAATGTCACTTACAGAAACTCTTAAATTTCTAGTTACTATTGAATCTTAGGTGGGCTATACAGCATCTTTTTCTGAGACTCAATTTAGTATATTACCTATAGACAAGCAGTGAGATTGACACTCTATTATCTTTCCACACTTCCAATTTGAGATTTAGCTGTAATAATATTCAAAAGATACTACTGGTTTAGACCCTACGGCTTCTGGAATCAGAATCTATGAAACCATTTGCATTGAAATTTGGCTTCCAACTGCTTTAGTCTGTTGGCACTTTAGTTGTCAGCTAAATTCTTAACTCCTTAAAGGGAAGAACAATGTTTAGTGTTTGTCTTTTTTAGAATGCCCGGCAATATTTTATATACGAAATAATAGTTCAAGAAAGGTTTGTTGGCTTATTGACAAAAAGGACTCTGTGGTTCATCTTCATGGGGTGTGCAAGTTTGCGAAGACATAGAGGACACGCAGGTTGGGACTTAGTATTATGGGACACTTCAGAGCTTGTTCAGTCCCAGATCATTGTCATGATTTTTAATGCTACTTGGAAGAGTTTCCATGCTTTCTTTTTTAAGGTGTGGTCCTTCCCAAATCAGATCAAATGATGCTTCCTTCATAAATATTACAATGACTAACTGAGGCAGATGTGATATCTCTCTTCTCTTCCCTGTCCTGTCCCCTCCTCTTCCTCTTCTTTTTTCTTCTCTTCTTCCTCCTTCTTCCTCTCTCCACACCATCTCTCTCTCCCAAAAGTCTCTTTTCTTTTGCATTTTGTTTGAATTATGACATCAAAGGTCGTGACTCCCTACTTGATTGTATTTTCCTAAAAGACGCAAACAATTACATACATCTCATTTCCACATGCTTTTACAGCCAATAACTGAGGGTTATATAAAGATAAAGAGAAGTTTAATTGGTATCTTAAATGTCTCTACATGTAGGAGGACATGGCATTTGATTTATAGTTCTAGTTTTCTAGAGAAGACTCAGTGCAAAATCAAATCAAAATCAAACAGAAAACGTTTAAATACATAAAAATTTAAAATAACTTTTTCCAGATATTTCAAAGGTAAACAATCTTTTGAAATCTCTAAATATTAACTTTCTAAAAATATATGCTCACTTGTTTATTCAGGCTTGTTATTTCATTTTGAAAGCTTATTAGATAAGAACAAAGGCACACTTGAAATAAAAGATGAAAATTTGAGAGGTATGGTCAAGATTCTATTTACATTTTATCATAGAAAATTCAACAAAAATAAATAATAAAATATCTCAATAATCTAAATTTTGATTTAACAAGCTTTATTGATATTCTGATCTGGCAGAAGTCCATAACCACAGATAAAGCTAATTGTTGAATACTCTTTAAAAATAAAAAAAAAATATTTAAAAAAACCATTCAATAGTGTTAATATTGGCCAACATTTCATTTTAATGCAAATAATTTGCATGTTTAAGTAGTGGTCATTAAACTATGATAGATCATATATTGTAAGTATAGATAATTCTATATGCAGAATCATAACAAACATTTATTGATTAACAGATAGAAATAATTTTTAAAATTCCTTCCTCAAAAAGTTCCAGCTTTGGGTTAGATGGTTGAGGATATACAACACTTCATTTCATATGCGAGTGGTAAGTGTTACCTGCAAATCTCTGTCCTTTTAGTTTGTTTTATAAGTAGAATCATGCTTGTCAATTGTCAGCGCAGAGTGAGTGCTGTGAAGTGTGTAAACCTGGTGATTCACAGACCTTTACCCCTGGGGATAAAAATATATGTTTATAAAAAATAAAAAATTAAAAAAAAAAAGAGTAAACACACTCATTTTATGTACCATTGCTTTAGGACAGTGAAAAAAAAAGTTTCCTTTAGAATAATAAAACACCTCACAAATAAGCAATTTATCATTTGAGATACAGTATTAAAATGTAGCCAGGTTAATTTCCTTTATAGGATTTCATTTTAGCTATGGTAAATGAGTAAATCTCTTAATCTCTGATTTTTCATGTAAAATGAGTATGATTTTTATTTAACACACAAAAAAAATAGGGAACAGTAATTTCTTAATGGTAGTAAAGTCCTCTGAAAATTTAAAAAAAAAAAAAAAAGGCAGAACACTTCCTCAGTGTTTTCAATTCCTTAGTGCCAGATAATGAAGAAATAATTTCGTAACAGTAGGTTAAATCTTCTTCAGAATGTCCATTTAAATGTTAGTTGGCAGCCTCAGCCTCCTCTTGGCAAAGCCTCCTTTAAGGGTCAAGAGGCCAGGTGGTAGAGTATTCTGCTGTGATGAGTCTGTAGGCATTGTTTGATGATTATGTTCAATTCCCAGGTCATGTAGTAATCTCAGGAGCTTTTTTGTCAGCATTTGGTACATCTGAATTCAGTTACTGTGAATGTGGGACCATATGCCTTGTAGTCTTCAAGAATATCAAATTAACAAATATATCAACCTCTACATTCTAAGTGAACATATCTAATAGACAATCTATAGCACCACGATGAACCAGTATAGCGATTTATGTGAAATTAAGAGTAAATGTCTCACTGTGAATTAAGTAACAGTTTTATGCAAAACTGTGTTAAAATGAGCATTTTAGTAATGAATGCTTTTCAATGAGAGAACACTAATTTCATTCTCCTTTGGTAACTAAATAAAACAAAAACAAAACAAAAAAAAGAAGCTATAAATACTGACCAAAGGATATCTTTGAAACAATAAAAAAAAAAGATATCTGCAATGTTAATTCAAATTAAAATTGCTCACGCCATTGGTTTAGTAACATAATTGACTCTAATTATTCACTTGTAAATACTGTTTTGATTCATCCCATGATTTTCTTTGAGCACAGAGATATAATATTATAGTTATATTATGGTAATATTATAGTTAATGTAAATTCTTTTTTTTTTTGCTTTATTTATTTTTTTTTAATTTTGTATTTTTTATAAAATATATGTTTATAATGTAAATTCTTATGAAAGAATCTTTGTAAAAATGATGAATTAGTCAAGACTTTTGCTTTTGGTTTCCCTTCTTCTTCCCACAATCTCTGCAAATGTCTAATTTTTATACTTTTTAAATTTTAAAATGAAGCTTCCATACAAGGATGGAAACTCGGCACAGTGTCCGAGAGTTGGGGTTGATCCGAAGGACATGAATGGCAGCTGCACATTGAAACATTAATTTTCTTATCTAACTTTTGCAATCTCTCTCTTTGTGGTCAGACAATCTTGTTTTTAAAACATTTCAATCATTATAAAGTCTCAGCTCTTTAATCCCCACTCTCCTTCCTGACTGTTCCTCCACTTTACTCGGTTAAAGAGTTGCACTTTCTGGGACTTCTTCTCCGTGCCATGTTTCCTTAGTTACTGATTCTGTGTAAAGGCAGGTGAATTCAAAATACTTAAGACAACTCTGCAAATGTCATCTCATCTATAAATGCGATGTCTTCACGGGTGTATTTTATGTAGGCACAACAGCTATGAAATCACTAAAGGGAACACTTGAAAAAACCTCAGTAAGAGTATATAAACAACATGCCAGTGATTGTATCATTTTAACACTAAATAAGAGTATTTAACTCATATTCCCTGTCCATAAATTACATATTAATTATATTCTTCAATTTAAAAATAAAAGAGTCTGGTAAGTATAAAAGTAGCCTCACAGTCATCCCCTCTCGCATATATGTTCTCTAGACCTCGCTACTAAATGCAGTGAGAACACAGCCTCGGCACCACCTGGGGCCTTGTTAGAGATACAGAATCTCAGGTCCTTCTTAGACCTATTGAATCACAATTTGCTCTTAACAAGATCTCAAGATGATTCATGGGGACTTTAAAGTTCGAAAACACTGCCCTAGAAATATGAGCCACAGTCCCTGAATTTTTGAAAATATTCTTTCAAAGGCTCTTTAATTGCTTTAAATCTCGGTCTGCTTCACTTTTCCTTTCTTCTGAAACTGTTTACAAACTCCTGAAACATTCCCCATGATGCTGATAACGAATCCTAAAGGACCCACACTGATGAAAGTCTTCACGTATAAATCTATGCACACTTTTTTTTTTTTTTTTATCTTGGGTAGATTGTTAGAAAAATATTTTTAATGGCTCATGACATGAATTTTAAAGCAGCTGTCTTCTGCTCTCTGAAAATGGTTTAAGAAATAATAATTCATCAGGATATGAGATTCCTCTTATTCACAAAGCATGGAGAATAACCTTTTTTTTATTATATATTTTTTTAAGATTTTATTTATTTATTTTAGAGAGTGCGAGTGGGGAAAGAAGTAGAGGAGAAGGGAGAGGGAGAGAATCTTAATAAGAGACCCCACGTTGAGTGCACAGTCTGATGTGGACTCAATCCCACAACACCAAGATCATGACCTGAGCCGAAAGAAAGTCAGACACAACCAACTGAGCCACCCACGCTTGCCAAGAATTATCTTTTTAAAACTTAAAAAAAAAATCAAATCATGGTTTTAATTTTATTTTTTTTTAAAGATTTTATTTATTTATTTGACAGAAATCACAAGTAAGCAGAGAGGCAGGAGGGAGGTGGGGGAGAAGCAGGCCCCTGCTGAGCAGAAAGCCCTATTCTGGGCTTGATCCCAGGACCCTGGGATCATGACCTGAGCCAAAGGCAGAGGCTTTAACCCACTGAGCCACCTGGGTACCCCATCAGTTTGAGCTTTTTAAAACCATTATTAACTATTTATAGTCTTTCCTTTGTGATTGATCTCTTTATTTCTCTTAGGTATACTTTACTTATAACTTAACATTTTACATTATTTTGTTTTCCACCCATATTATTTTTATTCAGGATGCTAACAAGATTCTAAAATCTTGCCTATCATAATCACCAAGAATTCATGATAATTTGAGATACCTATCTATAATAACAAGTAATATGTTCTTTTGGTAGTAAAATAAGTTTAATGGGTCCAATTAACCAATAACAGTAGTAGATTCAGAATAACTAAATACAAATATGGAATCAGAACTTTACTCATTTTATAATATAGTTTAAATATATATATAAAAACTTCAAATTCTTTTCTGAGCTATTTTTTCTTAGTTATAGTACATGTTTCTCCATTTGATTCCAATAAGTTATTTAAAAATACTCAACTAACAAGGCAGAAGTCTCAGAATAAGCAATTCAATATTAAAGCAGGAGAACATAGTTGAAAGGCTGACACTACCCCATTTCAAGACTTACTATAAAGCTATAAAATCAAGACAGTGTGGTACTGAGGGGAGTCTGGGTGGCTCAACAGATTAAGCTTCTGACTCTTGATTTCAGCTCAGGTCATAATCTCTGGGTTGTGAGATGGAGGCCCACATTAGGCTTCTGTCTGGGCACAGAACCTGCTTAAGATTCCTTCTCTCCCTTTCCCTCTGCCCCTCCTCTCTCTCTCTTTCCTTCTCTCTGTAAAAAAAGACAGTGTGATATTGGTGAAAGAATAAACCAACAGATCAAAGAAATAGAATAGAGAGCCCAGAAACAGATTTACATGAATATAGTCAGCTGATTTTTTAAAAGATGTATTTAGTTATTTGACAGAGAGTGCATGTACACAAGCAAACTGGGCAGAAGGAGAGGGAGAAGAATCCCGGGCAGACTCCCCTGCTGAGCACTCCATCTCATGACCCTGAGATCATGACCTGAGTTGAGACCAGGAGTTGGATGCTCAACTGACTGAGCCACCCAGCTGCCCCTTTGATTTTTGATAAATGAATAAAAGCAATATAATAGAGTAAAGATAGTGTTTTCAATTTGGTGCTGGAGCAACTGGATATCCACATGCAAAGAAGAAGAAGAAAAGAGGAGGAGGAGGGGAAAAGGGAGGAGAGAGGGGAAGAGGAAGAAGAAGAAGATATAAACCCTACACCCTTCACAAAGACTAACTCAAAATGGATCGTAGACCAAAAAATCAAATGCAAGACTATAAAACAACCAGAAGATAACAGAGGTGAAAACCTAGATGATCTTATTAAGGCAATGACTTTTAGGTATAACAATAATGGCACAACCCATAAAAGAAATAATTTATAAACTGGATTGCATTAAAATAAAAAACTTGCTCTGAGAAAAACAATGTCAAGAGAATAAAAAGACAAGCCATAAACTCAAGAAAATAATTGCAAAAGATATTTGCTGGAGGACAGTTAAAACTCAACAATAAGAAAGCAAAGAACCTGATTAAAAGATGAGCCAAAGACCCTAACAGGCACCTCCCAAAGAAGATATACAGATGTTAAATAAACACATTAAAAGATTCTCTTTAACATAATGTTATTGTACCAGGAAAGTACAAATTAAATAAAAAATTAGATACCATAACACACCTATTAGAATGGCCAAAATCCAGAACACTGACACCAAATGCTGGTGAGGATATGGAAAAACAAAAATTTTCATATGTTGCTGATGGGACTAAAATACTCTCACTGTAAGATCTAGCAATCACCCTCCTTGGTATTTACACAAAGTAGTTGAAAACTTAAGTTCATACAAAAGCCTTCCTATGGTGTTTGTAGCAGCATTATTCATAATTGACAAAACTTGCAAGTAACCACAGTGCCCTCTAGTAGGTAAATGGATAAACTATGGTACAGCCAGACAATGGAATATTATTCAGTGCTGAAAAGAAATGAGTTCCCAAGCCATGGAAAGACATGAAGGAACCTTAAATGCATATTACTAAGTGAAAGAAGCCATTCTGAAAAGGCTACATGCTGTATGCTTCCAACTATATGGCATTCTGGAAAAAAGGAAAACTATGGAGACAATAAAAAGATCAGTTAGGGGACGCCTGGGTGGCTCAGTTGGTTAAGCAGCTGCCTTCGGCTCAGGTCATGATCCCAGCGTCCTGGGATCGAGTCCCGCATCGGGCTCCTTGCTCGGCAGGGAGCCTGCTTCTCCCTCTGCCTCTGCCTGCCATTCTGTCTGTCTGTGCTTGCTCTCTCGCCCTCTCTCTCTGATAAATAAAAAAAAAAATTAAAAAAAAATTAAAAAAAAAGATCAGTTAGTTGCCAGGGATTAGGGAGCAGGGAGGGATGAATAGGCAGAGCACAGAGGACTTTTGGGGCAGTGAAAATACTCTGTATGATAACTATAATGATGGCTACATGTCATAATATATTTGTCAAAACCCACAGAATATACAACTCGCACAGAAAACTGTAAACTATGGACTTTGGGTGATTACGATGTGTCCATGTAAGTTCATCTTTTGTAAAAAATGTACTGCTCTGGTGGAGGATGCTGATAATGGGGTAGGGTATTGCATAATCCAAAGCAGGGGGTATTTGGAAAATGTTTGCACCTTCCCTTCAATTTTGCTATGAACCTAAAACTGCTTCAGAAATAAAAGTCTTAATAAAATAAACTTAGATGATAGAATTACCTTCTATTTTGTTTCTTTTTTAAAAAAAATATTTTTTCATAAACATATAATGTATTATTAGCCCCAGGGGTACAGGTCTGTGAATGGCCAGATTTACACACTTCACAGCACTCACCATAGCACATACCCTCCCCAACGTCCATAACCCCACCACCCTCTCCCTATCCCCCTTCCCCCGGCCCCCCTCAGTTTGTTTTATGAGATTAAGAGTCTCAAACCATGAGGGTTTGTCTCCCTCCCAATCCCATCTTGTTTCATTTATTCTTTTCCTACCCCCCCAAGCCTCCCACGTTGCATCACCACTTCCTCATATCAGGGAGATGATATGATAGTTGTCTTTCTCCGACTGATTTATTTTGCTAAGCCTAATACCCTCTAGTTCCATCCACATCATCGCAAATGGCAAGATTTCATTTCTTTTGATGGCTGCATAGTATTCCTTTGTGTATGTGTGTGTGTGTGTGTGTGTGTGTGTGTGTGTATATGTATGTATATATATATATATATATATATATATATATATATCACATCTTCTTTATCCATTCATCTGTTGGGCATCAAGGTTCTTTCAATTATGATATATCTTTTTGTTATATTGCACATTTTCATTGACATTCTTAATCTCTAGTGCTCATGGACCAACCTCATAATGCTCCACTGTGCCCTTTCACCCATTTTGCTTTACTCACATATCTCTTATTGTAATTTTTTGAATGATGCAGAGGCTTTATTGTATTCACAGATATTCATATATTATTTCCTTTACTTGAAGTGTGTCTGCTTCATTCTTCACTGACTCAAGGGGACTTAGCTCAAAAAACACTTTCTTCAAGAGGTCTTCTCTTCTCCTGCCCCAAATCTAAAGTATCTTCTCTGTTACCATCTTTTTCATGGAACTGACATCTTCTCATAGTGCTTACTGGAATTTGTGTGAAAACATTTAATACCATGGCAATAAACTCTCTCAGTCAATCTCCTGTACTATTTCAAGGAACCCATCGCTTAAAGAACGTCATGCCCACTACACATGTATACCACAATCATAGTTTATAAAAATAATTATGTTTGTAGTAGACATCATAAATGTAGTTTGGCACCCCTTCTCTTCAAGATCAGCATCCACTGATTTAAACAAGAACTGAGGAAAAATCCTAAAAAGAGCATTCAAAAAAGCTGGCTGGCTAGGCTTTGCATGTATAAAGACAAGTCCAGTAGGCTTGTATTAGTGGTGGGTCCTACAAAGGAATAGGAGTGAGGTCTATAGGATTTCTGTGTGAAAATTCACCAGGGAAAAAAAGAATCTGGGTGATAATCTAATCATAGGACCAGGACCTGAGCACCGTATGCAAGGAATAGTTCTGTGTATATTATATGTAAATTGCTCATTCTGTCCAGCTCCAACCACAACTGTAGCATAGATATGTTAAAAAAATGATTATATGTGTTTTAAGTCTCAGTGATGTGGCATCTAATGGTCCGTGAATACAGTAGGGACCACTGTATTCTCTCAGATTCATGGAAGGGAGCACTGAGTCTTTGGAGTAGCAAAGTGTCTGCTGGCAAGCCGTGGCAAGCAGCACCCTGGACACTGATGCAGAGGTGATTCCATGAGCAGAGCTAAGAGGAAGAGCTGAGATATTAGACGGAAACACCTGAAGAAAGATGACGGAATTCAGAAGTGGTAGAAAGCATCCTTTGGTGATTGGAGTGAAAATTGGGCTTGGCAATGGGAGTTTTTAAGTGATACAACCCAGAAAACTGGGGATGAGCAACGGCAGTGCAGAGAGAAGGTGTGAGAAAGGCACCCCGGAATGGTGTGTGAGTGCAATGACATGCCTCCAGAGGAGTTCCAGGGAAACAGAGAAGAGGAAGGACTTCCAGAAAGGAACATGATCCCCATCCATCACGGCTGGAATATTCTGAATTACAGAAAGTTCAATCACATTATGGTCACATAAACACAAATATATATATACATACAGAAAAAGTCTTTCAGAAAAGCACCTTAATAGGATAGAAGAATTAGAGAAGTCAGAGTAGTCAGCAAGGTCCTATTTCTGTAAGAGAACAGATTTGTGAAATGTGAGACTCCTTTGTGTTGGCAGTTAAGGCATCCAAATGATGACAATCTATAGTTTCAGACACTTAGGATTAGTGAGCAGGACAAGGATATATTGTTTAAGACAGGTGAGATATAACATATATAGAAAATTTGTAAAAAACATGTAAGTAGCTGATAGACTAAGTAATAAATCTTGTAAAATTCTTAGGAACCAAGAGTTCGCTGTGAGGAATGTCTGCCTTACACACTCCTTCATTTAATACAATTTTCAGTTTGCCAAACATTTTTTCTTATTAAACTGAACTTGCTAATATGTGGTTAGCATTAAGTTTTTGGTTTCTATTAATTTCTTAATCTGATTTCCAAGTTGAAATTTAAGATTCTCTGAGTAAGATCGTCTGTCAATTTGACTGCTGTTTGAAAACAGATGGAGCAAAAAAATCCATAATGAGACTCTAAAGTGTGATACCATAAGTGCCTGTAAAACTGAGCAAGTAGAGATGAACTTTCTATATGCCAATACACCAAGAAATTCCTCAACAGCCAATGTAAGCAGTTTATGGTTGAGAAGAAAGAGATTAAATCATTTAATCATGATAAACTTGATAACTTTCAAAAACAATTCAAATGATCAGCTTGATTTATTCTTTAAGGTAATAATATTGTTTTCAATACTAATATTGTTTTAAAAATGTAGTTTGTGATTCTTGGAGTTAAAGGTCATTGGAACTTATTTATTTATTTATTTATTTATTTAAAGATTTTATTTATTTATTTGACAGAGAGATCACAAGTAGGCAGAGAGGCAGGCAAAGGGCGGGGGGGGGGGCGGAGCAGGCTCCCTGCTGAGCAGAGATCCCGATGTGGGGCTCGATCCCAGGACCCTGAGATCATGACCTGAGCCAAAGGCAGAGGCTTAACCTACTGAGCCACCCAGGCGCCCCATGTCATTGTAATTTAAAGAGAGTAAGATTGGGGTGCCTGGGTGGCTCAGTGGTTTAAGCCTCTGTCTTTGGCTCAGGTCATGATCTCAGGGTCCTGGGATCGAGTCCTACATCGGGCTCTCTCCTCGGTGGGAAGGTAATGCTGGCTTCATAGAAAGAGTCTGGAAGTTTTCCTTCTGCTTCAATTTTTTGAAACAGCTTTAGGAGAATAGGTGTTATTTCTTCTTTGAAAGTTTGGTAGAATTCCCCAGGGAATCCATCAGGTCCTGGGCTCTTGCTTTTTGGGAGGTTTTGATCCCTGCTTTAATCTCGTTACTAGTCTAGTCAGGTTGTCAGTTTCTTCCTGGTTCAATTTTGGGAGTTTATAGTTTTGCAGGAATGCATCCATTTCATCTAGGTTGTTCAGCTTATTGGCATATAACAGTTGATAATAACTTCTGATGATAAAAAAAAATGGGCAGAAGATATGAACAGACACTTCTCCAATGAAGACATACAAATGGCTATCAGACACAAGAAAAAATGTTCATCATCACTAGCCATCAAGGAGATTCAAATTAAAACCACATTGAGATATCAACTTACACCAGTTAGAATGGCCAAAATTAGCAAGACAGGAACAACATGTGTTGGAGGGGATGTGGAGAAAGGGGAACCCTCTTACACTGTTGGTGGGAATGCAAGTTGGTGCAGCCATTTTGGAAAACAGTGTGGAGATTCCTCAAGAAATTAAAAATAGAACTTCCCTATGACCCTGCAATTGCACTACTGAGTATTTACCCCAAAGATACAGATGTACTGAAAGAAGGGTCATCTGTACCCCAATGTTTATAGCAGCAATGGCCACAGTCGCCAAACTGTGGAAAGAACCAAGATGCCCTTCAACGGATGAATGGATAAGGAAGATGTGGTCCATATACACTACGGAGTATTATGCCTCCATCAGAAAGGATGAATACCCAACTTTTGTAGCAACATGGACGGGATTGGAAGAGATGATGCTGAGTGAAATAAGTCAAGCAGAGAGAGTCAATTATGACATGGTTTCACTTATTTGTGGAGCATGGAGGACAAGGGGAGTTAGAGAGAAGAAGGGAGTTGGGGTAAATTGGAAGGGGAGGTGAATCATGAGAGACTATGGACTCTGAAAAACAATCTGAGGGTTTTGAAGAGGCGGGGGGTGGGAGGTTGGGGAAACCAGGTGGTGGGTATTAGAGAGGGCACGGATTGCATGGAGCACTGGGTGTAGTGCAAAAACAATGAATATTGTTACGCTGAAAAGAAATAAAAATAAATAATAAGGAGAGTAAGTTACAGACGTGCCTGGGAGGCAAAGTCGTTAAAGTGTCCAATCTTGGTTTTAGCTCAGGTCATGTCATGGGTGATGGGAGTCTCAGTGGGGACTCTGCTTGAGATTCTCTTTCTCTGCCCCTCCTCCCACTCACATACTCCCTCCCGTTCTCTCTCTCTCTCTCTTTCAAATACATAAATAAATCTTTTAAAAAGAGAGTAAATTATGTCTTTAGTTAATAAGGTATTCATCATGGAAAACACATTCACAAGAACACACATAAATAAATTCATGATTTTTATAACTAATAAGAATAAAAATTTGACCTTCAGCCAGTAGATGGAGAAGTTGATCTTAGAGTAGATTCACAGTGTTATTAAAAGTCTCTTTGTTAAGTTGTGAGAGCATAGAGTAAAATTGCTGCTGATTCAGATATTTGGGATTGTTTTCATGGTTATTTTCTGGCTGCTCTGCAAAAACAGCTCTGGCATCACCCAAGGGATCAGTATTTGTTTCTTAGAAATCTATCCTGTACAGTCCTTATGTGCTTTGTCTATAGGCACATTTTTTTTTCTTTTACTGTCTATTCTATTTTCAAACAAGCTGGAAATGTTTCTTTTCTTCATAAATTATTGCTGAAAGTTTGCATAGTACATATTTTTAGGAACCACAAAATGTTTATGCATAAAGGCACTGAGTGACAGAATCAGCACCTCTCAGAGCAGGATAAAAATATAGATTCCTTGTAGGGCAAACTGGCTTTCTGAAAAGGCAACACACATTATGTACTTCAACATGCTCTCAGAAATTATGCACAGCCACATCTATCAGGGATGAGCTCATAAATAAATAAATCAATTGACAAATTCTCTTGAACAAATTCCACTGCCACCCAAAATCATTTGTTTAGTACATTGACAGTTATTCTATATCTTGAAAGATGTTGAGAATCCTGAAAATTCTGTACAACTGAGTGTTCAGTGTTGTTCCTCTTTGCTGGCATTTTTGTTTTAAAAATGATTATGCTTAGACAGCCAAAGTAAAATATAAAAATGCAAAAAAAATACATGAGATTGTGGTTAAGTGTTAAACTTAGAAGACTGGGCTAATATTTTAATAAAATTGATAATAGCAGTAAATATTAATTGCAGTAAATAGCAGATCAAAATGGAACTATCCTGAAATTATTTTCCATAAACCAAGTGACAACTTAAAAGTACATGTCCTTTATTAAGGATACCAAAATAGTCATTATTTGTAACTTTTTTGGATGGTTCATTTAAATAATTCCCATTGTCTAAAAATACACGCTTAATGTTGTTGTATTTAAATGTATTAAAACCTGCTATAAGCAAAAATGGAAATTATTTTTGTGGGGATGCGTTGTTGCTAATATGTAGTCATCGATTTAAAATACACTTCTCTTTTCATTTACATAATTTGGTTAATACCCAATTATCTTAATATATAGTTTATGTTTTCTATTTAATAAATATTTACTAAGAGCCTACAACTTGCCAGCAGTAAATAAGAATGACATACCAGGTTCCTGCTTTCATGAAGTTTACATTCTTGTGGATGAGATAAATGACCCAACCCCCCCTCAAAAGATACAGATCATTACAATAGGAAATAAAGGAGATCTCATAGATGACATAATAAAGGTATATAGGAATAATTATATATACAAATAGGAGTTATAGGTAATAGGAAATAAAAATATATAATAAAACATTGATGCAGAGGTGGGGAATAGTCTTAGAGTATATTAAAAAAAAACAACTTTGAACAGTACTTTCACTATGCAGCCATTTGAGAAATAACTATATAGAAAATTAGATGTATATACCTCATATACAAGTTCACATACATGTATGCAAATAAAGGGATACCCATGCAAAGAAAGAAGATGTGGCTCCTCTAGACTTAAAATTTATGGGTGATTTTTTTGTTCTTGTCTTTTTCTAGTTTCCTTCTGCTTTCCTATGGTTCACACTTCTTCCAAAACTGACATATTTTAGAAGTTTTATGTTGAAAAGTCAATACCCATAGAGAAGCGTAAAATAGTTGAGTTGAAGTAGTTAAAAGGGCAGTATTATTCTCTTTAATCCCTGAAATATTGTTTATCATTAAGATCTAAGATATAAACTGTTTTAGCAAAAAAACAATAATAAATGCTCTTAACTTTGTGATTTGAGATGGATACTGGTAAAAACAAAACAAACAAACAAACAAACAAACAAAAAACCAACATAGCTTTTCAAGGAATAGTGGAGATAATATGTGAAGATGAAGAACCCAGATTCAGAAACACATCACATACATAAAAAATAAATATTTCCATAAGACTTAAATCTACTAAAAAAAATGACTCCTAGAATGTTAGAGTTTCATTTAACACAGATTGGAAATTATGTACTCAGTTTTCATAGTGAATGGGAACTTAACTGTATATAATCTTCCCAACAAGTAACTATAAGTATATATCATTTATAAAACAACTTAAGGATTGTCTAAGATGGAAAACAACAATACAAAAGAAAGATCATTATATTAAAACTTAGAAAAGATAAAATTCCAGTCCTGTCTTTCTCACAGAAGCTATCTGAAGAGATGATTTAACCTCACAGAACTTCACTATAGTCATCCACCAATGGAGAGGCTCAAACAAGATGCTCCAGCTCCTTCCATGTGAAATTCTAGGACATGCTTTTGCTTTGTAAATATATCAGATTAAGGAAAGCATTTCCATTTTTTCCTGGCTGTTCTGATATAAATTTAATTTCCTAGGATTTTGAAGTTTGCAGATTAAAATAGAGAATACCCTAGTCCAGACTCTTTAATTTTATGGACAAGGATACTGCTGCTCAGAAATACTGAGTAACTCAACCAAGTTTTCAGATTTACGTAGTGGTACAGGCTAAACTTGAATTCAGATTTAGTATGCAAATTTTATAGAATCCCACTTTAAGGGGAACTAAGACCAGATGCACTATTTTACTATTTTATTTCTATTTACATTAAATTTTGAATTGACAGAAAACTTCTTGCAACAAACTTTAGAATTCTTATGTGCAAATAATATTAAACAACAACAATAATAACAAGATACTCCAAATAACTGAGGGAGAATGGGAGCTCCTGATATTTTGGAGAACACTTCATCTACTGGCTTGTGTTCTTTGAGTTCCCTTGAAGTCATAAGAGAAAGTATAACCATCCTACAGTCACGTGCTAGAGAAAAAGAAAACAGCACAAAGCTGGGAGTCAGCCAGAGCTGCTTTATTGTCATATAATAGGGTACCTGACAAAACTAATTAATGAGACAAATATTCATAACAGATTAAATCATAGGTCCTCTAGAAAGAGGGAAATATAAACTTCTACAGGTATAAATCCCAGATTTAGGCATATGGAATACTCAAGAGCAACTTCAGTGGAAAATAAAATACAAATAATATACCAATTGAGGAAATAAACTGTGAGGAAAATATGTTGTTAAGCCTAGATAAGTATTGACTGTAAAAGTAAGATGATTCGTGATGAGCCAAACAAAAGGAATTAAAATAGTGGACCAGATTCGCATGAGGGAAGTCAATCAGTAACAGCAATAGTCAGAGTCTTCAAGGTCTTACATTTTGTGGAAGCAGGCAAACATATTGATTACTTTAAACTTTTTGGGGTATACATTGTAAAAATATAATAGTAATCATCATCATAATAGAACTAGAATATTTGACTTTTACATTTGGATAGTGCAAAAACCTAAAAACAAACAAACAAACAAAAAAAATAAAGGTGTACCTACAGCAGCAAGCACAGATGAAAAAATGGAAAAGAGTAGGGTCAAGTCAAATAAAGAAACTAATGAAGACAAGTCAAAAGACAAAGAAATTAAAGAGCTTAAAATACCATTTTAAATTTCAAATATTTTAACATAAAAGCACTTAAGAACTAGAATTCCATTTAAAAAGCAATAGACTAATTAACAGATAGGTTTTTTTTTTTTAAAGATTTTATTTATTCACTTGACAGAGAGAGACACAGCTAGAGAGGGAATACAGGTAGGCCAAGTGGGAGAGGGAGAAGAAGGCTCACCGCCGAGCAGGAGTCCGATATGGGGCTCGATCCCAGGACGCTGGGATCATGACCTGAGCTTTTTTTATTGAAGTATGATTTACATAAAATATCCTATTAGTTTCACGGTGTACATCATAGAGATCTGAAATTTTTATATCAGAGATGGGGTAAGGGTTAGGGGAGCAGCCAAAAATAGGTGAAGGAGATATAGAAATAGATTATTTATATAAACACAAAACCTATACAGTGTTTTCAAGATATACACTTAATTTAAAATTACTCAGGAAAATTGAAATTAAATAAAAAAATACGTATGTCCAGGGCATAGTAACAATCAGTAGCCAACTACTTAAGTAGATATAAGGGACTCACTAAAAGCGCCCTGAACATAGAGACTTGGTTTTATTTCCTCACCAGTACCCAACATAGAGTAGATAGCCAATAAATATTGACTAAATTGATGGTACATATTTGCATCAAATATTTAAATATCTGGACTGGATGTGTAAACATCTAATTCATGAAAATAGCTGTCGCTGACAAGCTAGAAGAGTAGAATAACATAAGGAAAATAAAGCTTTCCATAATAGTCGATGACTTTTATATCAACAAACATCAAAATCCATTATCTTAGATATCCCATTTCTTGTCCAGTCAAATAATTATTATCAAGAATAGTGAAGAATATGAATTCATGGCTACCTCCTTTGTTGTATTCTATAATACCTTAGAATTGAAATTCTAGAAACGCAAGCAGAACAAGTTTCACAGAAGTATTGCTCATTTGCATGAGTGATGCGAGAGATGTTTGGGAAATCATGTCCCTGAAAATAGTTCACCAGACAAGTTATCTACAAGGGAGTTTTAATTCTGGTATAGTTTAGCATCAACTGCGTAATTCAGATTCAAATGGAACATAAAAGGAATTAAAATTTATGTTCAATGGGCCAGTGACCACAGATGCGGCACAGAGCTATGCTAGAAAAGCAGATGAAACATTTGATGTTTTATAATTAGCCTGTGGTTGTAACATGCTGATTGCAATCAAGTGTAATATGGTGGAGGAAGTAGTGACTTTTATATTTATTAAATCCTTTATCATACACTATGACATGCTTGTAGACCTTCCCAAGATCAGAAAGTTTGAATGTGTAAGTACTGCACAGAAGTTCATATTTATACAACATGAAGTGCATACAGTGTTGTCACCTGTGTAAGTTCTTCATCACTTGAAATGTTGTATTTTGCATCTATATGTTTAATTAAAATAATCATGCTCTTTTAAAAGGCACATAAATGGACTATTTCTTTTTCCCCTCATTTATCTTTTAATTAAAAATTTGTTATTAAAGTATAGTTGTCATAAAACATTTTATTGGGGGCAAGTGGGTGGCTCAGTCTGTTAAGCATCCGCCTTCAGCTCAAGTCCTGATCCTGGGGTCCTGGGATCAAGTCCTTTGTCGGGCTCCCTGATCATAGGGGAATCTGCTTTTCCCTCTGCCCCTCTCCACCAGGATGTATTCTCTCTCTCTCTTTCTCAAATAAATTAATAAAATCTTTAAAAAAATTTTTAAAAATAACTGTTATATTGGTTTCATGTATACAACATAGTCATTGCATAGTTTCATACATGACACAGTGCTCACCATGGTAAGTGTATTCACTCTCTCTCACCATATACAGTATGACAGTATTATTCACTATATTTCCTAAGTGCTTTTTATACCTATGACTTCTTTATTTTATAACTGAAAGTTTGTATCTTTTAATCCCCTTCACCTTTTTCACCTACCCTCCCCACCCCCTTTTCCTTTGGCAACCACCAGTTTGTGCTCAGTATTTATGAATCTGTTTCTGGTGTTTGCTTTGTTTTTTCGATTCTACATATAAGTGAAATTATAGGGTATTTGTATTTCCCTGCCTGATACATTTCACCTAGGATAATATCTTCCAAGTCCATCCATGTTATCAAAAATGGTAAGATCTCAATGTTTTTAGGACCGAATCACACACACACAAACACACACACACATATGTAGTATTCATGGATGTGTGTGTGTGTGCGTGTGTGTGCATGTATGTGTATGTTCTTATTTACCCATTCATCTCCTGATGGACACTTAAGCCTCTCCTATATCTTGGCTACTGCAATGATAAATACAGGGGTACAGATATCTTTTTGGATTAGTGTTTTCTTATCTTTGGGTAAATATCCAGTAGTGGAATTACTAGGTCATATGGTTATGCCTATTTTAAGTTTTTGAGGTGCCTTCATAGTGTTTTCCACAGACTGCACCAATTCACTTTCCCACCAACAATGTGAGAGACTTAAAGCGAATATTTCTCAGTATGATATTCTTTTTTACAACTTAGCATATCAACAGAAAAAAAAAAAACACCACAATGATTTACTGAGGACTACAGAAAAATTCTTTCATTATACTTTTTTCTGAGGAATAATCTAGGATGTATATCACTAGAAGTCATAAAATAATGTTTTTTTTTCCATTTACATGGCTTCTTTCAGAAAGGTGATGATGTTTCATTTCTAGCAGATGTGTTATGTTTATCCTGTGCTTGCATCAGGCATGTGTATATTTGTGTTTGTGTGGATGTGTGTGTTCATGTTGCTAGTACTCTCAGTCATGGTTTATTCTCAGCTATCAGATCAATGTGTTAAGTAGCAAGATATGTCTTCCTTGCTATGAACTTCCTGTCTTAAAGTCTCAATTTACAGGTTCTGGCCTCATTTGGCTTCACTTATTCATCTTTTTCATTGTTCTTTTTTTTTTCTTCCTCCAAAATCAATGGACTTCTGATTAGCTCTGGGACTTCAATTCCGCCATCCCTTAATGTTGTCTTTTTATACTGGAAGGCAGTTTTATTTAGCTAAGAAATCTTTGAAATTGTCAATGCACTTAAAATACTGGTGTTAGTATTATTCTATTTATCTTTTTTAAAAGATTTTTATTTATTTATTTGAGAGAGAGACAGTGAGAGAGAACATGAGTGAGGAGAAGGTCAGAGTGAGAAGCAGACTCCCCATGGAGCTGGGAACCTGATGCGGGACTCGATCCCGGGACTCCGGGATCATGACCTGAGCCAAAGGCAGTCGTCCAACCAACTGAGCCACCCAGGCGTCCCTCTATTTATTTAATTTAATAAATATTTATTCTAGTTATATTTACTTGGCTTTAATTATATATTTTATGCTTAAAATTATCAACTTTATTAAAATAAAGTATGAATCAAGGTAAATTTTTCACTGAATTTGTACCAATACCATCTGATAAGTGATGAATTAGGCACTCAGAATGTATACCACAAGGTACTTAAAAAATGTTATTTTTATATTTTGACTGCTTTTCTAACCAGATTGAGAGATACTTGAAAGAAACAGGTTGTGTATAATTTATTTCTGTTTCCCATTAACTAATATAGTGCTTGCTTCAAATTGATGGAAAAATCTGAGAACCAGAATGTGTGCTTTTGCTGACACTTAAGCACTTGCCACCCAGACACATTGGAAATGCTTTCTGTTCTCTCTGGTATTCCTACCCATATCTTGTCTCAGCAGCAAGGAATCAAAGTGACACTCTCTAAGGTAATTTTTTTTTGTTGCTGATCCCTAAAGCCAATTTAATTTCATAACGGGCAAAGATTAATCAAATTAAGGTTATGAATAGTTATATTATAAATGGTACAGAATTGATAGAGAAGCCAGAAGCACTTGTTGCACCTTTATCCTTCCTTAATTGTAAAAGGAGGCGAGTAGACCTCTTTTATATGTTGGTACAAAGATAGAATATTTATAAATTACTTCTCACTATTAGCTCCTTTCTTCTAATACTGAGGATCACTGATCCTTGATAAAAAACAAACAAACCACATTTTTTACCCCCTATCTTTTACTAAATAAACTTTCTATCAGTTCAGACCTCTGATGGTCTTTACTCTTGATCTAATTTCTTGCTGATACACATTAAATGTTCAGTCTACTGAATGAAGGTGAAGTTTGAGTGTAGGCTCTTAAAGCAGCATTAAAGAATTGTTGAGACCAGCCCAGCAGTGGACAGCATAAATTCTGGAAACAGCTTTCTTGCACTTGAATCCTATATTGTCACTTACTAGTTGTAACGTTAAGAAGATCATTTAACCTCTGTTAGGTTCAGCATTCTTTTTGTAAAATGGGGGGGGGGGAGGGAACTCTATATTATAGAATTGTTTGAGGATTAAATGAGTTGATATTTATAAAATAGGAAAGTGACTGGCACAGGGCCAATGCTATATAAATGGTTGCTACATAAACGAGATTTTTGTAAACTGATAGAGTTCCTAATATTATCTTCAAGATCGATTTAATACTATATTACATTTCCAGGAGCCTTAAAAGATACCATTCATCTGTTCCCCAGAGTAGTAAATTTTATAAATTTATCTTGGCTGAACGTCGCCTGAAGGTAAAACTTGAACTTGTTTAGGGCTCCTTTTCTTGCAACACATAGCTGTGGAAAGGGTAGGTAACTTTAAGGATAGAAATGTTTTGGGGTGAAGAAATGGAATGAATTCCCTGAGATTACCTTATTGTGACTTAAATTGGGAGAGACTTGCTGAGATTGTGAATACAGAAATTTGGCTCAATGCACACAAGAGCACTACCACTCTATCTCTGGATTTATTGTTGGGGTGGAAGGCAAAAGGAATTAAAAAATGTGACATGAGGGGCACCTGGGTGGCTCAGTGGGTTAAAGCCTCTGCCTTCAGCTCAGGTCATGATCCCAAGGTCCTGGGATCGAGCCCCACATCGGGCTCTCTGCTCGGCAGGGAGCCTGCTTCCTCCTCTCTCTCTCTGCCTGTCTCTCTGCCTACTTGTGATCTCTGTCTGTCAAATAAATAAATAAAATCTTTTAAAAAAAGTGACATGATAATAATAAGTACTTGTTGAAAACTTTAAAAATATCTATTATAATATGGACATTTTCAGAAAACTCAAAAGAAAAGGCCCATATGTCACAATAAAGAAAAGCAATGTTTCTGAGTAATCAGAATGAAAGCAAAGTGGCTTTAAAAAAATTGAGTCTTGAAAATGGTTTTTGTTTTGTTTTGTTTTGTTTTTTAATGGCAGAAAATTTATTTGTGGTGAGAATGGGGTCGCTGATTCGCATTAGGGGAATACAACCTAATTGTAAAGGAATAGAACTGGACCCTATGACAGAATATGCTTCTTGAAATTTTCAAATTTGCCCATAAGGTATGACATGGCCCTCCTGAGCCTTTTGAAAGAGAGCAGACAGTTCACCATTTGCATACACTTGTGACAATTTCACATCTAGACAATTATATTCTAGAAAGAGTGAATTTAATCCTGGGATGGTGATTATCGTAATTACACCTAATGATGGCCAAGGTTATATGGAGACGCACTGGGTTAGGCTGTAGTTGTTTGCCCGCTGAGCTGTGAGATACCATCTATCACTGCCCTGAGTGCTTTAACCTTTGATTTTCCAACAATTCTGTTGAAATTCTGGAATTCTATAAACATCCCCGTGTTTGTGAAATTATTTAATTATTATTTTAGTAATAATTACTAATTATTTTAAATGTATCTTAAATACATTTACTTTAAATACATGTTAAAGATATGTAGTTTTTGACATTTTTATTTTTCTATCAATCGATACAAAAGTTAAGTATTTCTCTTTTTTAAAAAAATATTCATCAATTCTAGAGAGAGAGTGAGCAGAGAGAGGAGGGGAGATGGTTAAGCAGACTCCCCACTGAGCAGGAAGCCTGACAAGGAACTGGATCCCAGGACTCTGGGATCGTGACCTGAGCCGAAGGGAGATGCTTAACTGACTGAGCCACAGGCACCCCCCAAAAGTTAAGTATTTCAAATGCCATTCTCTTTTTAGAGCTCAAACCTTAAAGTCTTCCAGGACCTATGCAGTAAGCTATCACTGAAAGAATTAAGTTCAAATCATCACAGCCTACAAGGTCCTCTATGATCTAGACCCAGTGTGATTTTTCAAATTTATTATATAGTCTTCTTTAATACCTGGAACACATCAAGCTAGTTCTCGGTAAACAATATTTAATTATTTTGTTCCTTCCATCTATGATGTTTTTCTTCCCATTTATTATTGATGTCATTTATTATTCATATAATCAATTTAGTAAACCAAGAAATAATTTCCAAAATTTTCTTATTAGAAAAAACTGTAGATAACATAGAAATTAAGTGTAAAAACACAAGATAACTGGAATAAAAATATGAGAAAATTTAAAAGGTAGAAAATCAATTCTAAGTTAATTTTACAGTTGAACACCAAATTTGACTCTGAGGTAGTCGTCCAAAAAAAAGGAAAATTAAGAAAAGCATTTGGAAAAAAAAAAAAAAGTAAAGCATTTGACTAATGAACTACAGTAAAATGAAATATAAGCCGACTGAATGATGTAAAAGGGAATAATATAATAATACATAACACCCAAAATATTGAGTATGATAAAGTTATTCAGACACTTGCATTTTCCTGTGGGTCTATGTAATTCACAATAATAATGTATAGTATACAGTTAAGCTTTATTTTACATCAAATGTAAAGAGAACTGAGTGGGAAAGTCATAACTTTTTCAACCAATCAAAATTCAGTTCATTTGGGAGGCTTCAGTATGGTTTGTGCTGCTAAAGCAGATATTTTCAAATGCTTTTAGAACCTATTTCATCAACATAATATTGCAAAATATGTAATCATCTTTATCAGGCCTCTGCAGCAGCTCACATACTTATGACAACACCCCCACATCACTGCAAGTTGGCTTTTCCCCAGTTGTCAAGGCTTTCAGCAATCACCACTCTGTACAGAATGCAGCTGGCTTGCTATTTGGTACCCTAAAGAAAAACAATTCAAGCTTCTGCACAATCATTGGGTTTCCTATTCTATGGCAAAGTGATTTCAAAGACCAGATTCTTTCATAACTTGCACCTGCCACTTTGCTCTTGCAATGGCACTAAGTTATAAGCAACTCAAAGAGGGAGTAGATTCTCATCCAAGTCAGGGTGAAATCAGAGAAAAAGTTCAAATATCTATCATCCTCGGTGTTTTCTTACTTATCTTTCATCTATTTGCCTACAGTTGTTTTTAGTTTTAGGGTTTTTTTTTTTAATTCTGCAAATCTTTTATCAACACAACTATCATACTCCCTGAACTTGTATGTCTTCTCTCTTTAGGTCCACTAAATTGGATCCCTCTGACTTCTTCCTTAAATATAAGTCAAGGTATGATTCAGGCAAAACCCCTGCAGAGGGACTCCCAAGGACTTTCTCTGTCAACTCAGGGGAGACAGAAACTATTGCTGTGTTTCAATCATGTACACCTTTGTGAGATTAAATTTAATTTCAATAAATTTATAGACAGTGTTGTCTATAAATTTAATCTCATAAAAGAATATATGTCAAAATATAAAGTTTTCCCTTGATATATTGAGTGTAAAGTGTATATATATATGGTTTCAAACTAGAATTGAAAAATACAACTTCTATTTCTTCAACCAGTGTCAGAATCTTCCTTTTACAAAGTTATAAAGGAGAAAATATAGATGCAATCAAGGGTCCCTTAGGGTGATATAAGAGGTATTTTTTCATGATATATATCAATAATAAAAAATTACTACAATAATTACATATATGAATTATTATTTCCCAGTTCAATTATCTTGGCTTCTTAGCCTCTGGCTGCAAGCTCTCTGTGTTTGAGAGATCTAAAGAGATCAAATGAAAACTCCTGCTAACACAGCCACAATAAAATCCCATGTCCATTAGAATAAAGTGGGAGTTAGCCATTCTTAGAAATAAGTAAAGACAATTCCATGGCTAATGGGAAAACCTGGAAGAAAGCAGACTACACTTTTCGATAACTGATTATTGACATTTAATTGCTTTGAGGTCTTTGTTGTTTCACATACTAAAAACTGTAGTTTGAATCTCTTTCTTCGCAAAGTTGATATTCTTTGAGTGGAAATGCCTAAAACTATTATGAAAATGGTTTTAGTCATTTTATAATAATTTGCCTTACACCATCTATCTATAAAGACCATATATAATTATAGCCAGGTATTTCATATGATCATAATGTATCATTCTCAAATTAAGAAATATAATAAATTAAATTGATCTTTTCAATATTTAAATAGACACATTACCACAGAAAATTATTCTGATGCTGGACATATCATATTTTGATATAGAAACATTTTAATAATTTTCTGATTATTAAACCACTTTTAAGATCACAGAAGAAAAACAGATGTTGAATTATGACCTTGTGGAATTGGAAGAGATCAGTGAGAACATGAAGGCCAGGCAGTAGTTGTTTTTGCATATATGAAGAAACTAACAGCCAGGAAAGTTAAAAAAAAAAAAATGAACAGAAGCACATAGCCAATAAATGACTTACATGTAAAAATAAAGAAAGAAAAATCCCCTATATTATTTCTTCTTTTTTAATGGAAGGTATTTTTCAAAATGAGCTAGACTTAGACCAACTTTACAAAGCCTCATATCTAGTCTGAATCGTCTAATGCAAACTAGCCAATTGAAAGTAATTTCAAATCTCTTGACTTCAATGAGTGAGATTTGCTTGAATGGAAGAATGAAGTTAAACTATAATGTATATCTCCTACTTGTAGTGCTTAGTGAAATATCCTTGCATGAAACTTCTGCAGGAATCTGGGTATGAGTATTGGGAACTGAAATTCCTTCCTAATTAAAAACAAGGACTAGCCTTTGGGCAGCTCAAACCCACGTGAGGTTGCTTTATTATTTTTAAAATGAGAATTGTCGTATCTGTCACAAAAATTTCTGAAGAAAAACAGAACCAGTGACTTAAGCTTATGTAATTAAAGCTAGGTTTCAACATCTCTCCCTCTCACTCATACACACACACATACACACCAGACTCAAAACATCACACATCTCCCACCCTCAGAGCACTTGTTCTTTAGACGTGTATGTGAGGGAGAGAATACAAGGGAGATTTTCTTTTTCGCTCATAGGTTTTATGTAACACGTTTTCTTTTTTTATTTTAAAAGATTTTATTTATTTATTTGACAGAGAGAAAGAGATCACAAGTAGGCAGAGAGGCAGGCAGAGAGGGGCGGAAAACAGGCTCCCTGCTGAGCAGAGAGCCAGATGCAGGGCTCCATCCCAGGACCCTGGGATCATGACCTGAGCCAAAGGCAGAGGCTTAACCCATTGAGCCACCCAGGCACCCCTATGTAACACATTTTCTAATGGCTTTTTTTTTTTTTTAACACAAAAGCTTTATATTTTAAAAAGCACATATTTGTTAATTGTAAAGAATCATCACCCAAGAGTAAAGAACATTAAGTTGTCTTAGTCAAATTATTTATTTGACAATTTTCTCTACACCTAATTCTTCTTTTTTAAGGAAGTTATTTACTTGAGAGCGAGAGAGAGAGCACAGAGGGAGAGAGAGAAGTGGGCTCCCTGCTGAGCAGAGAGCCCGACAAGGGGCTCGATCCCAGGATCCCGAGATCATGACCTGAGCCAAAAGCAGATGCTTAACTGACTGAGCCACCCAAGCACCCCTATACTTAATTCTTCAATTAACTTTTCATTTACACTGACTTTTATGTGGTCCAAATATTGCAAATGCAGAGAAACTCTTACCTGTCCTATAACTGGCTTCCTTATCTACAATTATAACTATTACTTTTTCATCCTTCTTTATATATACATCATTGGCTCTGAGGAAATATGAAACTCTACAGATTGATTTGTCAGAGCTGTTCCAGTCAAATCCCAATTTATCATTCTTGTCTTAAGAACAACAACAAAAACTGTTTTTTTTTTTTAATGCAATTAATGTAGGTATATGTACTATTTCTTGTAACCTACTCAATGGTCCAATAAGGGAGATCCTATTAATATCCCTATCTTCAATATGAGGACATCGATGCCCAGAAAATTTAGGTTCAGTTTACAAGGTAAAGTAAAATGCAAGAATTAGAAATCACATTGTCGGACTCCAGAGGACATTTTGTTTTATTACTAAATTATCTACTTGAGTAGGCCAGCCAATAATTCACTCTCCTGAAAAGATAACATTTTTATCTTTTCATACGTTTTTCTACACTGCTCCTAAATGTCATCTCTTTTTCATTGATTGCATAACGTCTTTGCCAACTGAGATTTGTTCTCGCTTTTCTAAGCCTTTTTGATATTGTGGTCCTCAAGCTGGGTTGTGCACATCGGGGGCAGTTGGATATGAAAGATGATTCATTGGAAAAAGAACAAGACATTTAAAAGCCTAATCATAGTCAATTCTCTTTCAACCTTTTAAATTTGTTTTTATAATAAACACTGTTAGTATAATACTATATGTATATACTATGTAAGTATAAATCCATTTATTGGGAGACATGGTTCAATGTGTTTGTATTCAGTGCACTTGATCAAAAAGTTTGTAGATCATTGACCAGTATCATTAACTTACAATTTTCTTACATATTGACTTTTATTATACTTTTACTATTTTGTGATGCTATTTCTCCATGTTTATTATTAACTCCTAAAGAAAGAAATTGTTTTAAAGTTCTTTTAAAATTATCTGTGTCATCAGAATGACCTTATATATGTGACCAGAAAGCATTTATATATGTAAAACAGTGAAATAATTGCAAAAGTCAACTGAAATGCTGAAGAATGCTAGCTATAAATAAGAAGAAATTTGTTGACTTCAATTAATGCAGGAGAATTTATTATTGATTTGATTTCAGCTAAGAGCAAAGGTTGTATTGTAGCCCCCCTTTTTTTAAAGTACAGATTCCTTTTATAGCTTCTGGGTGTGCTATCTGTGTCTTGAAGATGAATCTAGTCCTGCACCCTGGCCTGGAGATTATGTGGATTTTAAGGAATCATAGTGTTCTACACAATTAATTTATTTGATTTTTAAGAAGACATATTGCCTGGAAAGGCTTGTTGATCTGAAAATTGAGTTGCTTAAAAATAAAAACCAATATATTAAAATGATAAATACAGCTTAAAATATTTAAGTTATTTTAATTAAGTTATGAAAGTTTCTCAATATCTGTATTTTCTCTTCAGAAAGGCTGTTTCTTAGATAACTTCTGAAAAGAGGTAGATAGTTAATATGGAAAAGTCTGCAGAGGTCACATCCCTGAGGACCTCACTCTTGAGTGAGGCACGGGGCACAGCTAGACTACATTTTCCAGCCCACTTTGCCGTTGGGTGTGGCCATGTAACTGAGTTCTGAAATGGAATATGAGCAAGTGTTTCTCCAGCATGTTTTTGTGTTATTTTTCCCTACCCACTGGTCACAGGGAGAAGACGCTAAGACCTAAAGAGGAGATAAGCCACACATGGAAGAAATCTTTTTCCCATTTCATGTTTTGAGAAGAGCTGAGTAGGAACACCTGTATCACTGCTGTATAAGGAGGAAATACATCTTACCTCATTGAACTACAGGCACTATTAATTATAGTAGTTAGTCTATCTTGACTAATATAGTTGTTGAACCTCTACTTCTAGTCACACTCTTCTACTCCAAATTACAACTTTTCTTGAATATGTCATATATTTAAAATTCAACTTGTAAAAAATATAATTCATCATCTCTCTCAAATCTCTTTTCCAACTGTACATTTCTTATTTGATAAATTATGCTCTTCCATCCAGTTGTTTAATATAAAGGTTGAAATCATCTGCAATCTTCTGTTTTCCTCATGTTTTTTGTCCCATAATAAATCCATCAAAAAAAAATCAACCATAACCGTTTGTTTAATCCAACTCATTCTCTTAGTGTTCACTGTCACCACCTTACTCTATGTCCTCATAATTGTTTACATGGTATTACCATATAGAATCTCCTAATCTGAACATCATTCTTCAACCAATTTTCCACAGTCTTGTCAAAAAATTCTTCCTTAAAAGCAGCACTGTATATGTCACTATCTCTAAAACTGGTGTCTCTATATTTCCTTTCAGAAAAAGCTGAATACATTAGTAGAGAATAAGATGATTTATGATGTTATACTTGAGGTTTTTTTTTTTTTTTCCAAATACAAAGCTCTCTCTTTCTCCATAGTCACTTGTGTATAGTCATCTTGTAATTTCTCACACATGTCATGCCTTTCTGTGTCCCTGTAACTTTAAACACATTCATTTCATGGATTAGAATAGTTGCCTCTCTTCCTGAAATAGCATTGGCTAACGAAGGTCTGGGCATCTAGAACTCAGCTCAGATATCATCTTCACTGTAGAGACATTTTCACATGCTTGCCCAGAACCCATATAAATCAGGTCGGAGTAGGTGTGATGCTTTTATATTTACTGAACAAACAAAACCTTAAGAAAGTATATCATAGATATTTATCTTTGTATTTTCCATTAGACAGTAGAACACTATGCTTTAGACGAATAATCTTCACTGAAAGTAGGTATTCAATAAATGTGTTGAAATCAATAGACAAGGAATAATATTACTCCCAAATTTCAATAAGCTAATTTTTATGTAAATGACACAATTCAAAACATGCTGTACAAACTATTTTATACTAATATACATATAACCACTTCTGGGGATCCTCTCATCATAGATCACCTCATCATCTTACCTTAACTACCAACTTACTACATACTTCAAGGAGAAAAGCTGGCATTCAAGCAGATTTATACATTGTGTGTGTTGCTGTGCTAAATTAATAATCTAGTGGACAATCCAGTATTGCTAAAGATTTAAGAGAATATGCACATTAGTATTCTTTCTGCCTTTTTTTTTTTTTTTGGCTTAGTTCATTAGTCACTTGAAAGTGCATTTCTCAAATAGGTCATTCATTTGTAATTTTCAGTTGGAAATCATACAAGTAGTTTCTAACTTGCATACATAAAATTAGGTGAATTAAAGCATACACTAAGTAGATACTGACATGTATATGTTCATGACATAAGAAGTAAGACAGGAAAAGTTTCCAGCTTCTGTATTTTAGTGCTGCCAAATGATTTTTGAAACAACGCTAAAAATAAAAAGGATATGTAAAGGATCAGAGGGCAATATCCCATGAGTGATAGATTTATAAGGGTAGGCTTTTCTTTACATCTCAAATAGAAACAACCTCAGCTGTTTTAACAACTGCATTCAAAACAACACTGAAAGGTTTAAATAAGATTCACCTGAAGAATATGGCTTATTTCTAGTAAAAGGACCAATACAGGTTTTTGGCTTCTTTGTAAGACAAATTCAACACGTAATATTTACACATATTTTAGTAATTGCTATGGGAGAAGGGAAAACATGCATGCAAAGATACATACACACACAAATAGAGATTCAAGTTTTCTGAAATTACAAAGAAATGAGCTTATTGGGAGAAATGACAGAGAACCTAAACTGACAACAATGAAAGTTAAAGTACTTTTGATTTCAGAGTTTACCCACTATTGGTGGAGATGGTTGTTTGGTGGTGGAAATAAAATGCCTTCTTAATCACTTTGAAAATTAAATATTAATAGGCTTAAAAGATATATGATAGATAAAGATATTATTTAATTGGTTATTTTTTAAACTATATCACTGATAAGAGAAAACTCAGTCACAGTCGTGGAAATGAGGTATCAACATTTAACAAAGCACAGACTGCCAGGGATAAAGCAAATCCTAGAAATTTCAAAATTTCAAACTTAATGAAGAAGCTGCTTATATTTTTCTGTAACCAGATGGTCAAGTTAATCCTGTACACATTAGGATCAAAATAAAGTATCTGCCAAGATTTTTAGGCTAGTGTCTTAAACACATCTTTTGCTTTTCCCTTTTCTACCCACCTGAAAAGAAAACTTTAAATGTTCAATTATTACTCTCAAGAATAATACATATTATTTTATAAGATGTCTGCTTTACAAAACAGGATAGCTATCCCACTGATTCTTTGCCATGAGATAAACCATACTTATCTCGGTCAGTGATTATATCTGATGTTGATTTTACATGGTTGATCTGGACTAAAATAAACGTAAGACGGAGCTTCTTGTGTGGACAATGGACAGTGCTGTAGTGCTCTTGAAAGGTATTGGGATGTATGATTTCTCCTCCCAGGGCATTTAACATTTCTTCAGGGAGACAACATGGTAAAATGAAATAAAAGAATCTACGACTAAATATAAACTCGATGCTACATAGATGAAATCCAAGGTGCTGTGGTAAAACTAAAGGATACTTGTGAACTCTCACAGTAAGGAAAACTTTGAAGGGAAGTAAGTAATGGACAGGGTATCCTAGTACGAATAAAAGCAGACAATTAAGATCACAAAGAGATGAAGAGACCTGTCTTGACTTAGTGAGGGATAGTGCAAATAAAGGGGACACTGGGTATTATATGCAACTGATGAATAACTGAATTTTACATCTGAAACTAATGATACACATTGTTAACTAATTGAATTTAAATAAAATAAGTTTTAAAAAAAAACGCTTTCTAAAAAGGGGGGGATACATAATGGTCTTTTCTTTTTCCAGTTTTTTTGAGGTATTATTGACATATAATATTATGTAAGTTTAAGACATATAGCATGTTCATTAGATACACTTATATATTGCAAAATGATTTCTATCATAGCATTACCTAACACCTCTTCATATCACATAATGACCATTTCCTTTCTGTAGTGAGGACATTTGACATGTACTCTTTCAGCAACTCTCAAACATCTAACATAGTACTATTGACTATAATCATTACGCTGTACATTTTCATTAGGACATACTCAGCTTATAATTGGAAGTGTGTACTCTTTAACCAGTATTTCCTCATTGTTTTCACCCTGCACACTCCCAATAGCCATCCTTCTACTTTGTATGAATTCAGTGTTTTTAGATTCCACATGCAAATGTCATACAGTATTTGTCTTTCTCGGACTTATTTCACCTAGATAAAGTCTTTGAGGTACACCCATACTTCACAAATGGAAGGATCTCCTTCCTTATCATTGTTGAATAATATCCCATTGGATATAAAAGCATATCTTCTTTATCCATTCATCTACTGATGGAAACTTAAGTTGTTTCCATATCGTGGCTATCATGAATAATGCTGCAATGAACACAGGTGTGAAAATATTTCTTTGGGACGCCTGGGTGGCTCAGTTGGTTAAGCTGCTGCCTTCAGCTCAGGTCATGATCCCAGCGTCCTGGGATCAAGTCCCACATCAGGCTCCTTGCTCCGCAGGGAGCCTGCTTCTCCCTCTGACTCTGCCTTCCACTCTGTCTGCCTGTGCTCGCTCTCGCTTGCTCTCTCTCTGACAAATAAATAAATAAAATCTTTAAAAAAGAAAATATTTCTTTGAGATACTGTTTATATATGTACATGCATCCAGAAGTAAGATAGCTAGATCATATGGTAGTTCTATGTTTAATTTTTTGAGGAAACTCAATACTGTCTTCTATAGCATCTTAATACTGTCTTAAATACTGTCTTCTGCAGCATTTTAACATTGTCATCGACATTTATAAAGGTTCCCTTTACTCCACTTTTTTCCTGAACAACACTTATCTCCTGACTTTTTTATAGTAACCATTCTAACAGGTATGAAGTGGTATTTCATTGTGTTTTTGATTTGCATTTCCCTAATGATTAGTCATTGAGTTATGCTGAGCACCTTTTCATGTATACCATGATGTATATGGACTTAATTCCCAGATTAGTTGCTTATTTAATGGGATTTGATAGGGAATTGATTAGACCAATGGATCAGCTGTGTTTAATGAAATGGGGTAACTGAAGGCATGCAAGTCAATAAAAGACAATGCGATTTAAGTAATTTTTTTAAAAATCACCTAAATATATCATATTATCCTACTAATTAGAGAATATATTTTGGGGGGCAAGTTTGCTGAGTGCAATATAAAAAATAATAAAGTTCATTATTTCTCCGAGAGTTGTTTTGTATTGGTGGCAATAAAATTAACTGCAAGAAAAGAAAGAGAGAGACTAAGAAATGTGACATTGGTCACTGAAGGATTCCTAGAATAAGAATATATTTGTATTTACTGAGTGCCTACTATGTGCCAGATGCTGGGTCAGGCTTGACTCTAAGAAGTATAGAAGGAAAGATCTAGTTGAATTGGAGCTTGGAGAAGAAATAGATCTCCAAAAGTGAAACTGATAACATGATTTCTAACAGATTCTTTGGGGTTGTGGTTCTGGCAGCTTGGTGAGAAGTAAAGTCAGATATGAAAGGACTCTAAATAGAATAGTAGAAACCATGAATGTGGGTGTACTATTCAATAACAAGAATAAGAGGAATTGGAATATCAGGCTGCCGTAAAATTTATTTTGATCAGTTTATCTCAAATTTGAATAAAATGTTCACCTACTCTTACTCTGAAATTAAAATAACTTAAAAACACAGTGCAATGTTCTAAAAAAAATTTTTTTTTGCTGTAATACAAAAACATATTAGGAAAGGTGTCAGAATGAGAAGAAGGGACCTATCTGAATAAAACAAAAACCATAAGTAAATACTAGTTCTTCTATTCAGTCAATCGGCTGAATCTTTTATTATACTAGACAAAATTCTTTACCTAAAGAAAGATATTCCTGTTAGTTTTAATATGATGCCAAAGTACTTAGCCTATTTTCTTAAAATTAAATCTTCTTTAGCAAACATTTAGACTATTTTAAAAATTTCTTTCTTTAGTAAAACAGAACATTTGATAGACTCAACAAATAAAAAATGTACTTATTTCCAAGATCTCAAGAATAATAAGTAGTAGAATTTCAACTTAAAACATTAAATAAATCATAGCCATAAAAGAGGGTAGATAGTACCTAGCTACATTGATAACAGTATCAGAATTTTCACATATGCTATATTTATGCCAAATACAAAATAAAATACTCCATCATGAATATCTACTGTCCAAAGTCTTGTTTTAAAAGTTATTATTTTTTAAGATTTATTTATTTGAAAGAGAGAGAGAGCAAGCGTGAGTGGGGTGGGGGTGCAGTGCAAAGGGAGACAGAGAAGCAGAATGCCCTCTGAGCAGGGAGCTCAATGTGAGGCTCAATTCTAGGACCCTGGATCATGACCCAAGCTGAAGGCAGATGCTTAACCAATTGAGTCACTAAGGTATGTTCAGTCTTGAATAGTTTCCTATATCTAATTATATTACCTTTGTATTTGGGAATTATTTGTTTTAGACAATGAGAACTAAATGCATTTATTTCATATTTTTATATTTATTTCATATTTCTCTCATATAAACTTGCAGTGATTTTGATGTTCATAATGGTATGTGATTAAATGTATTTTTTAAACCACATTTTCTGAAAAGATATAGCACAATTTATATTTTTATTGCCCATTCCAGGCTCAAAAAGAGCTTGTTAATTCTGTATGTTAACTTTATGGTAGTTTATATATTTTACATTTCAATTATTTTCAAGTATAAATTTTATAAGTGAAACTATTATGAAAGACGATAAACATTTTTAGTTACCTTCCTGAAGATTAACTTGAGAACTAAAAAATCATTCTTAGTGTAAATCATGGAATAAGATAATGATATTAAAATTAAATGACAGATGCAAGGATTCCATATGTATAAACCATATTTGAAATATTAGTTCATACCAGTGTTCGGCAGTATGTTTTTTAGTTGATGTTTTTGGGGGGGTTCTCTTCCACAAATGTACTAAATGCAGTTATTAGCGTTGCTTTTTAAACTCAAGACACATTGTGAACTTGAATATCAATATCATTTATTGTCAGTCATTACCATTTCAAATATAGCTTGCCCGAACTCTCACTATTCTCTCCTTATGAGAAATATATTAAATGTATATTGGATTATACAATGTTTTTCCTTCCTTCCTTCCTTCCTTCCTTCCTTCCTTCCTTCCTTCCTTCCTCTCTTTCTCTTTTTAAAGATTTTATCTATCTATTTGAGAGAGAGAGAGAGCAGAACAAGAGAGGACACAAGTACAGTGTGGGGCAGGCAGGAAGGAGGGACAAGTAAATTCCTCGCTGATTAGGTCACCTGATGTGGGCCAGATCCCAGGATCCCAGGATAATGACCTGAGCTGAAGGCAGATGCCCAGACAACGCAGCCACCCAGCTGCCTCTACAATGTTTATTCTTTAATATCACTTTTAGATTTCCCATCTTTTAATCGGACGAAACTTAAAAGTAACATCTTCAAATGTATTTTCCAATCTACTAATACCATCTTCAGCAAATTCTTTTTTTTTTTTGACTTTTAATTTTTTATTTTTTATAAACATATATTTTTATCCCCAGGGGTACAGGTCTGTGAATCACCAGGTTTACACACTTCACAGCACTCACCAAAGCACATACCCTCCCCAATGTCCATAATCCCACCCCCTTCTCCCAAACCCGCTCCCCCCAGCAACCCTCAGTTTGTTTTGTGAGATTAAGAGTCACTTATGGTTTGTCTCCCTCCCAATCCCATCTTGTTTCATTTATTCTTCTCGTACCCACTTAAGCCCCCATGTTGCATCACCACTTCCTCATATCAGGGAGATCATATGATAGTTGTCTTTTGCTGCTTGACTTATTTCGCTAAGCATGATACGCTCTAGTTCCATCCATGTTGTCGCAAATGGCAAGATTTCATTTCTTTTGATGGCTGCATAGTATTCCATTGTGTATATATACCACATCTTCTTGATCCATTCATCTATTGATGGACATCTAGGTTCTTTCCATAGTTTGGCTATTGTAGACATTGCTGCTATAAACATTCGTGTGCACGTGCCCCTTTGGATCACTACGTTTGTATCTTTAGGGTAAATACCCAATAGTGCAATTGCTGGGTCATAGGGCAGTTCTATTTTCAACATTTTGAGGAACCTCCATGCTGTTTTCCGGAGTGGCTGCACCAGCTTGCATTCCCACCAAGAGTGTAGGAGGGTTCCCCTTTCTCCGCATCCTCGCCAGCATCTGTCATTTCCTGACTTGTTGATTTTAGCCATTTTGACTGGTGTGAGGTGATATCTCATTGTGGTTTTGATTTGTATTTCCCTGATGCCGAGTGCTATTTTACCATCTTCAGCAAATTCTTAATGATTGTTCAAAACATTGGTTGGTTTTTAGTTTTTAATTGCATTTTTTAATTTTTTAAATGTGTCATTCTGTCTCTGATCTAACTGATATATGATTTTTTGCTTCTAAGTCTATAACATAAATAAATATTTATTTTATAATCTATGTCAAAATATTATATTACCTGAAAATCTTGAGGTTCCTTTCTGCTACATATTTCTACTGATTTTATTCCATGCTGAGTTAATTTCTCATATAATTATTATACTGAGTTCATTATAATAATGACTTTACTTGGAAAGAAAACATTTGATGCTATTGTCAATTTTCTCCATATTCATTTTATATTTGTTTATATTAATCTCTCCAAGAACCAATTTTCATTTCATTTTTTTTTTTTTAGCTTGTAGATTGGTTGAATCTTTTTTTTTTTTTTAAGTTGGAGTATTTGGATCTTTTTCAAATTCAAATTTGAACCCCAGTGTTATGTGGGAGTGCAGATCTGTGGTTATGGATACTCAGGGAACATGATTTTTTTTTCTGTCTCTCCCAGAATTGAGTCCAAAAAACTAACAAAATGAAAGCTTCTTTTTTGATTCACTTTACTAGTAAGGTGTTTTTTTTGTTTGTTTGTTTGTTTTGTTTTGTTTTGTTTTCCAGCCCATCCTTTCACTGAAAATATAGCATATTAAGGATAGTAACTCAATGATGTCATCATAATTCTGGCTTCGCATTTAAGGAACTCTAAGACCTATCTTTGTAATGCAGTAGCTGGAACTCTACAAACAACTTCTTTCCTTTACCAACTGACTTCTTGTTTGGCTCTGCCAAGAGGGGAACTTAGAGGGAGACTGAAATCTAGAAAAAGAAGAAAAGTCTGCTCTTTCCTTCTTGCCTACTATTTTTGATTTTTGCATCCTGTTCTTTTTTCAGTGTCTGTTCCTAGTAACTAATTCTGTTTTACTCTGTCAAAAAGCAGCTTGTTCCAATAGAAGCAGTTGATTTGAGTTTGCAGTTTTTTCAGCCTTTTCATGTCCCCTTAGTAGTACCCACCCGGAGAAGTAAGTTTTCCTCTGCCAGAAGTATGAGTTGTTTTGCCCACATTTTTTTCTCTGAGCTAGGGGACAACATTACTGCATTTTCAGAGCTGAATCCTAGCTCCACAGGCCCCTTCTGTCAAGCTTCTGAGTTGTAGTAATTAACCCTCTCCTCTTTGTTCTACTACCACTAGGATTATAGCTGCTTCCTGAAGTTTCTACCTTCATGATATCTTAGTGTTCTCTTTTTGTTTTCCCTCAATTCTTTCATACATAGTTAACATTTTTAATATTAAATTATTTTATTCAATAACTGTGGCACTTTCTGTCTCTTAATTAGACTTAAGCTATTATGGTCCCTAAAGAGAAGGATCCCTTGATATGGAGAAGTCAAGAACAAAGATATTTTTTAGACCAAATATTATGAACATTTTATTTTAGTTCCCATTTCATCTTTTTAAAGCTTTTGATGATCCTTCTTTTCCTCCTAAGAGCTGACATATTCAGGCAGACCCAGAGCAATTCCACATGGGGAAATCTTTTCTCTCTAGAAACATTAGGATTGAACTAAGGGTCAAACTACTAAAAGTGTAGAGAGAAGCTTAGAATTTCTCCCACTATACCTTGGAGTTCTTTGTCTAAAACCCGTCTCCTTTTCTAATCAGAGTATTGAAATACAGAGAGCAAAAGTGCAATGTCAACTTATGGGAAAAAGTGTTAAAATGTTCATTGGTCCATGTTGTGACAGACAACTTTAGTATGCCTATAGTTGAAGAAAAGGAGTCTCCAATTTAGCGTAGGTTTATCTCGCCAGGGTACTATTTGTTCAGACTTGAGTAAAGCCTCTCAGCTTCCTTTGCTAAGGGATCCTAAAAGATAGTAACTCTGGCAAAGAGGATAAAGGGGTTCTGTGCCCTATTTCTTATTCAATCTGTCTCTGCTGGAAACTCAAATGACACTTTGTTACCTTTATTTGTTAGGCTGAATAATGGCCTTCAAACTGTTTATGTCCTAGTTCCAAGAACCTGGTATAAAGGACTTAATAGATGCGATCAAGTTAAGGATCTTGAGTTAACAACATGAGGCAGGAATCTACAAAAATCCTAGAAGAGAACATAGACAGTAACCTCTTCAACATCTGCCACAGAAACTTCTTTCAAGATGTGTCTTCAAAGGCAAAGAAAACAAAAGCAAAAATAAACTTTTGGGACTTGATAAAGATTAAAAGCTTCTGCACAGCAAAAGAAAGAGTCAACAAAACAAGGAGGCAACCCACAGAATGGGAGAAGATACTTGCAAATGACAGTACAGACAAAGGGTTGATATCCAAGATCTATAAAGAACTCTTCAAACTCAACACTCAAAAAAACAGATAATGTCAAAAACTGGGCAGAAGACATGAACAGACACTTCTCCAAAGAAGACATAGAAATGGCTAACAGACATATGAAAAAAGCCATTAGGGAGATTAAAATCAAAACCACATTGGGATACCACTTTATACCAGTTACAATGGCCAAAATTAACAAGACAGGAACCAACAAGTGTTGGAGAGGATGTGGAGAAAGGGGAACCCTCTTACACTGTTGGTGGGAATGCAAGTTGGTGCAGCCACTTTGAAAAACAGTGTGGAGATTCCTTAAGAAATTAAAAATAGAGCTACCCTATGACCCTGCAATTGTACTACTGGGTATTTACCCCAAAGATACAGATGTAGTGAAAAGAAGGGCCATCTGTACCCCAATGTTTATAGCAGCAACGGCCACAGTCAACAAACTGTGGAAAGAGCCAAGATGCCCTTCAACAGACAAATGGATAAAGAAGATATGGTCCATATATACCATGGAAGATTATGCCTCCATCAGAAAGAATACCCAACTTTTGTAGCAACATGGATGGGACTGGAGGAGATTATGCTGAGTGAAATAAGTCAAGCAGAGAGAGTCAATTATTATATGGTTTCACTTACTTGCGGCACATAAGGAATAACATGAAGGACATTAGGAGAAGGAAAGGAAAAGTGAATTGGGGGAAATTGGAAGGGAAGATGACCATGAGAGAAAGTGGACTCTGAGAAAAAAATTGAGGGTTTTGGAAGGGAGGGGAGTGGGATGATGGGTGAACCAGGTGGTTGGTATTAAGGAGGGCATGTACTGCATGGAGCACTGCGTGTGGCACATAAAGAACGAATCTTGGATCTGGTTTAAAAAAAAAAAAATCTTGAGTTGAGGAAATGGTCTTGGATTATCTAGTTGGACCCAAGGTAATTACAAGAGTTCTAAGAGAAAGGTGAATGCAAGAAACATAAAAGATGATGTAATATAGGACCCTGATTCAGCCTTCACATTCAGAAAAAGGCAAGTAACAGATTATTTCCCAGAGCCTCTACAAGGAACCAGTCATAAAGATACCTTGGCTTTAATCCCAAAAAACTCACTTCAGACTTTAGACTTCTGACTTATAGAACTGTAAGACAATAAACTCGTGTTGTTTGAAGCTACTAAGTTTATAGTAGTTTGTTTCAGCAGTAATAGGAAATTAATACACTCTAAAATGCTTTTGAAAATTATGGAATAAGAGTATCTTAAGTAGACCCTAATATGGCCCCATTATAACTTTTATAATTAAGATTCTAATGTCTAAAATTGGGAAAAACTAGATCAATAGGCAAGCAGAAACCCTTATCAAAATGTCTTCATAAAATGCCTATTTCTGACCTTGTATACCATATATTAATATATTAAATTTCACATATATTATTCTCCTTCCTTTTCATTACAAGTGTGCAAAGCTGGTAGGGAAGATACCCTTGAGTTCTTTTTACAGCTATAGAAATTGAGATGTGGAATTTTTCACTCTAAATAACTAAATATCTACATTTAGATATACAATCAGTTCAAAGCTCAAATTCGTGGGCTTTACCCTTGACATACTGAATTGAAATCTCTATATGAGACTCCTACACACACTGAAGTTTGAGAAGTACTAATCTAGAGCAGAAGTTGGCAAATTGTAGTCTAAAGGTTGATTTAGTAAATGAAGTTTTACCGGAATACATCCATGTCCTTTTATTAATGTGTCATAAATGAGTGTTTTTGTTGCAATGACAGAGTTGAGTAGATGCAACAGAGATGTTATTTATAATCTGCAAATATTTATTCTCTGACCCTGACAGCAAAAACTTTTTGACCTCTGGCTAGATTACCACAGTCTAAAGTTGGGTGCTAAATGGATAATTCTGTGGTTTTTCAGGATGTTGTGACAGCCAAAAAAAAAAAATGGTTATAAAATAACTAACACATTAGCTAATTACTTGTTTCTAAATATGTCCCTTTCTCCTGAATTTCTGAATGTACTGGAGTACATTCTACAAAACCCAGTGGAATTCAGAATTAGAAGTTGATTATAACCAAATAATGAGTCCATTTAGTTTTCCAAAGTGTGTTACAATAAAATTACATTTCTGTTACTATGATTAGTGCACTAAAATAAATCTGAAATGCAATGTTAGAATGAGATAAACCTTTTTAATGGAGAAAAATACAGCTTTTATAGCTTTAAACTGACATGAGTCACAAACGCACAAAAAAATGACCCCACACATTATTTAAGCCCTTTTATGAATACACTGCAAATTACATTTTCTCAAGCATTTTCAAAAAATACAATTTAATACAGTTTAATACTGAAATCAATATTCACATACTATTTACACAACCCATACTGTGCTTTCATAACACAATTTTTATTAGGGTCATGTACCTACCATGGGAATAACTTCATTGTAAATAGGAGGTTTGATGGGATCATTATAAAAATAAAAAAAGTTTTATCTATGTATCTCACACATACAGGAAATTGCCACTCATTAAAAGTCAAAAAGTTTGGAGTAAAGCTAGAAACATTGTCTGTTTCTCATTTCAGAAGTAAGCTCAGTTCACAAAAAACAAAAACAAAAATAATCACTGCTTAATGGTAATTTACAGTCAATGAACATAACTCCTCTACCACCTTCATATCTCTTAAAATATTTTCTGAAGCTAATTTCATCTTAGTTTTAATTTTCTTCCCGTATTTCCTATACTAATCTAATAGGACTTTACATTTGTGATTATTATAAAGACTTATTCTCATTTTATCAAAGTCTTGATAGCAATATCTTAAAGTCTTGGGGAAAACACTTTGGGAAGCATATTTTTAAGCTTTATATTATGAAAATGTTCAATTGTATTGTAAATTAATTGGAATAGTAAAATGAACCACTATGTATACATTACTCAACCTCAACCACTATCAACATTCTCTCTCTGATTTATCACCTATATACCTCCACCCTCAATTATTGCTATAATTATTCTATCTATAGTTATTTTTCTTTAGGTTAAAAAAAAGCCTACACATTTTATTTTTTAATTTATTTTATTTTTTTAAAGATTTTATTTATTTATTTGACAGAGAGAAATTGCAGGTAGGCAGAGAGAGAGAGGAGGAAGCAGGCTCCCTGCAGAGCAGAGAGCCAGATGCCGGGCTTGATCCCAGGACCCTGGGATCATGACCTGAGCCGAAGGCAGAGGCTTTAACCCACTGAGCCACCCAGGTGCCCCAAAACTACACATTTTAATGTGCAAAATTTAGCCTTACCATTTTGACAAGGGGGTACACCCGGATAACCCATACCCCTATCATGACATCAAACAGTTCCTTCTTACCGGAATGTTCTCATATTCCATTCTAGTCAACTTCCACTATTCCTCACCTCAATCCTCCAGAGGAAACCACAGTTCTGATACATACTTTTGTTTTTTTTAATTTTAGAAGAATTTTGTCTGTCTTAAGATTTTCTTTCTTAAGGAAGTATACGATACAGTATTTTCTATGTTTGGTTTCTTTTGCTCAACCAAAGTGAGATTCATTCATGTTAATGCATTTATTTTATGCCTTTTTATTGCTAAGTAATATTCTAGGCATGGCTATGTTGCAATTTGTTTTTCCATTCTCCTGTTGATAGACACTTGAATTTTTTCAGAATATAATTTCTGAAGTCAAAAATCCACATTAATTACATTCAGGAATTATTCTGGGAAATTGTCAAAATAAACAACAATTATAAAATAAATCAGTGACAGTCTGAAATAAAGTATATTATAAAAATAACTTGGATATTCTGAAGTTTTTCCCCTTACTAGGCTCCACTCTAACAGAAGAAGAGGAATAGTTCTATTTTACAGGCTAATTATGAGGATTAAGTTTCCACATATATAGCTCTTATGATAGTACTTGACACATACTAAGGTCTCAGTGGATACTAGCTTTCATTGTTTTTATTATCAGTAATAGAAGAATGTAATGGAAACAATCTAAAATGACTCAATTACAATAAAACTTTAGACAGTATGCTATTACTTTGGGGCATAATATTGTTGATTTAATTTTCTATTAGTCTTCAGCTGGAAGAAAAAACATGGTTGAGAAATAGAGATTGCAGTTCAGATACCTGCCAGCATATGAGGAAAGGGTTTTGACTACATTGCTGTGTTATTTTGTTACATTGCATCTTGCTTATGATGTTTGCTTTAAAATTAAAAGTTGATTCTTGAACTTTTATTATTCTATTTATAACAATGGTTTGGTTTGATTTGATTGCAGCACATAAATAGAAACAATTTCTATAGAACAAATAAATGACATAAGAAGTTATAGTCACTAAAAAGAAATAAAATAAAAAATAAAAAAGAAGTTATAGTCACATGCTTTTTAAAATTAAAATAACAAAAAACAATCCTCTGGAAAAATAACCAGATTAATTTAACTTTCTTTAAAATTATGCGATACTTGGGTTAATATAAAAATACTAAAACACTATTTTAAAATTATATTAGGATGTGTTTCTCTTTACTCAAACAATTAAAAAAAATATTTGTTTTTTAGCAATAAAGTAAAAAATGAAGAAAATCTCATATTTTCTAAATATTTTCTTTTTTGAATTCATTAAGAATTCAAAACTGTAACATACTTTGCAGTTAAAAAGTAAATTTGTGATTCTTCACAAGAAAGAAAACAATCAACAAAAATAAAAGACACTAACTGAATGGGAGAAGATATTTGCAAATGGCGTACCTGATAAAGGGCTAGTATCCAGAATATAAAGAACTTGTACAATTCAATACGCAAAAACAAATAATCCAATTAAAAAATAGGCAGAAGACATGAACAGATATTTCTCCAAAGAAGACAAACAGATGACCAACAGACCCATGAAAAGATGCTCAGCATCGCTCATCATCAGGGAAATGCAAATCAAAACCACAATGTAGTATCACCTCATACCGGTCAGAATGACTAAAATCAAAATCATAAGAAACAACATGTGTTGGAGATGATGTGAAGAAAAAGGAACTCTTGTACACTGTTGGTGGGAATACAAACTGGTGCAGCCTCTATGCAAAATAGTATGGAGAGTCCTCAAAAATTACGAATAGCCTTAACTTATGATCCAGTAATTCCATTACTGGATATTTACCCAGAGAATATGCAAGCACAAATTTGAAAAGATATATGCACCCCTATGTTTACTGCAGCATTATTTATAAGAGTCTAATTATAGAAGCAAACCAAGTGTCCATTGACAGATGAATGGATAAAGAAGATTCATAGATAGATAGATAGATAAATGATAAGATAATTACTCATCCATAAAACAGAATGAAATCTTGCCATTAGCAGCAACATGGATGAAGTTAGAGGGTAAAATGCTAAGTGAAATAAGTCTGTCTGAAAAAGACAATACCATATTTTTTAGCTCATATGTGGAATTTAAGAAATAAAACAAAGAAAAGAAGAGATAAGCCAAAAAACATACTCTTTCTTTAAAAAAAGATTTATTTATTTATTTATTTGACAGAGAGAGAGAGAGAGATCACAAGTAGACACAGCAGCAGGCAGAGAGAGAGGGAGAAGCAGGCTGCCTGCTGAGCAGAGAGCCCAATGTGGGGCTCAATTCCAGGACCCTGAGATCATGACCCGGGCTGAAGGCAGTGGCTTAACCCACTGAGCCACCCAGGCACCCAAAAAACATACACTTAACTATAGAGAACAAACAAATGTTTGCCAGAGGGGAGGTAGGTAGAGGATAGATGAACTAGGAAATGAGGGTTAAAGAATACACTTACCATTGATGAGTACTGAGTAATGCATATAATTGTTGAATGACTATATTGTATGCCTGAAACTATGTAACACTGTATGGTAACTAGAGTAGAATTAAAATAAAATAAATAATAACTATAATTATAAATAAAAACAAAGTACTTCAAACAGTATTTTAATTGGGAAATATTTTCAAAATAAATTTGTCTATATTTATATGTTGACCCAAGATCTTATTTTTAACTTTTCTCCCTGTCCTTACCATTTTCAAGCTTTCAGAGGAATAATACAAGGATAGAAATATAGTTTAAGATCTCTTCTAACAATGGATACCAATAATATTCAGCAAACCCTAAGATAATATTTTAGGAAAGAATAAACTGAAGGAATGAACAATCATGAAAAAAACCCTCATATATACATGAAAAGTTGCCTAGATAGAGAAAATGAAGCTCCAGGAGGAACCCCTGTTATAGGCACATCCTCAAGAGGATGACTTGTTTTGGAAATGTCCCATTTGAAAATGTCTCTTATGTAACAGGGTCTCTCTGCTAGCTTAACAAGGGTCATGAGTTCCCACTGAGAGGCACTAACACATCAAAAACAACTGTGAGAATCCCAAGAGAAGAGACAATTCTCTAACATGGAAAAGAAACCATTGCCAGGGTAGTCGCTGCATGATGGCTTTGTCCTCTCTTCCCCATGATCTAGAAGTTTAAATGTCAGCAGTGACATGAACTGCAGTGCATGTTTTTAGACTGAAACCATCTCAACTCCCAATACTAGATGCATATAGATTCCCTTTCCCAATTATAAGGAAAAAATAATATAATTTTAAAAAATACTGAAAGAGGCCATATGGAAAATAAGTCCCTTATAAGCAGAAAAAGAAAAAAAAAAAAATCTCACATTCCCCTTACTCCACCCCAGAAAAGGCTATTTCAAGAAACCTCCCCACCCACCACCCTGCCCTAAATGTGGAAGTGTGGCATTTATATAAATCTCTAATTTGTATTCCCAAGGGAATCAAACATTTAATTTCTGTGAAAGGAATCAATATAAAATCAGAAATGTTTTTATCAGTGCTGTCTAACAGAAACACAACATGAACCATATATGCAATCTAAAGCTGTTTAGTTCTAGATTAAAAAAGTAAATAGTAAAAAGGCATAATAACTATTAATTGTATATGTAATACAATATGCACTCAATATTATTTCAAAACATAATTAATTTTTAAAAATTACTAAAATTGTACTATCTTTTTTTATACTGTCTTCAAAATCCAATGAGCATATTTACACTTAAAACCGTTCTCAGTCTGGACTAGGCAGGTTTCAAGTGCTCATAGCTATATGTGGCCAGTGGCTACCACACTGGACACTGCAGTATTAGATTAAAAATTATACTATGCAATATTTTAAAGTAAAAATGTATTGTCATTTCATTTCATTTTTTTTTTTAATTTTAAAATTTATTTGACAGAGAGAGTGTGAGCACAAGCCAGGAGGGAGTGGTAGAGGCAATCTCTCCACTGAGCAGGAAGCCCAATGTAGGGCTCGATCCCAGGCTCCGGGATCATGACCTTAGCTGAAGGCAACCGCTTATCTGACTGAGCCACTCAAGTGCCCCAAGAATCATCATTTCTTTTTTTTTTTTAAGATTTTATTTATTTATTTGACAGACAGAGATCACAAGTAGGCAGAGAGAGAGGTGGAGGCAGCTCCCTGCTGAGCAGAAATTCCCAATTCAATGCTCAATCCCACGACCCTGAGATCATGACCTGAGCCGAAGGCAGAGGCTTTAACCCACTAAGTCACCCAGGCGCCCTAAGAATCATCATTTCTGTACCAACTGCTACGCTCAGAAATTTCTCCACAGCTTAAGAATCTTCAATTTTTTTCCTTAGTGATCTTATATTTACTGTTTTATATAATCTAAATCTTTATTACACCTATAGTGTATTTGGGATAAGGTATCATGCAGATAAATGTGTGTGTGTGTGATATATATAATATATAAATATTATGTTATAAATAATAAAAATAAATAAATAGACATATATACATATATATGTATATAACTTTTTTTTCTTTTGGGAGAGAGAAAGAGGGAAGGGGCAGGGACAGAAGGAGAGGGAGACTCTTAAGCAGCTTCCATGCCCAGCACAGAGCGCAAGGTAGGGCTTGATCTCAGGACCCTGAGATCATGACCTGGATGAAATCAAGAGTTGGACACTTAACTAAGTAAGCCACCCAGGCATCCAAGCAGAGGTAATTATTTATCAGGTTTCTAAACACTTGTCCCTAGAACTTTTACTGACTAAATCAATCATTCTCTTACTTGATCAATCAAGTAAATCAATTACTTGATTCTTCCAATCAAGTAATTGGAAATTACTTTATCACATACTGAAACATTTATATAACTTAGTCTGTTTTCTAGCCATTGGATAATATTGCACTCACCTATCTTTCTACTTTTTTGCCAAAATTAAATTGCTTTAATTTTTATACATTTATAAATTCATGTCTCTCAGAGTGCTGTCATCAGCATGAGACACATATTCTACTCGTGTGTTGATTGTAGGAGAGAATAATGGTGATGCTACTTTTCATGGTGTAGAGATATATCTCAACTGTATGCTTGTCTTAATATTGGTTTGGGGATAATAATAGTTAATTAAAATCTCCAACTTTTCACACATGGACTGTAGTTTTGGCAAGTTTCCTTAAGTTATGGGATTAAAAAAAATATTGCAGGACAATATGTTCTTTGATACTAATTTGTCTCCTTTTAATTTTGGATGATGATTTGATCATTTGAAACCCTAATATTGAAGTAAGTGTCCAGTGCATTAGCTTTTTGCCTCAGCCTTGTCTCACCTAAAAATTACTTTTATATGATGGTAGAATCATAATATAATCATGGAATAGCCACGTAAAATTCAAGGAAGAACCAGTTACACTACAGTAATAAGTTAGCACATATATTTGTTCTAGGTGGATACAACCTAGTAAAAGTAGGCCCATTCAACTCTTTTTCAATAAATTAATAGTTACTGACATATAATTTGTATCTCCTATTTAATTTATTTGTAAAATCTAAAAACTTAGAGACTTAGCTGAAATCCTGTACATTCTTTGGTATAGATTTGATCTGCTATTCAGAAAATCTTCCACAAAAAGAAAATGAAATTCACTGGGCATTAACATTCTTTGTAAGACATTCTTACTCCTCACTACCATTCTCTACCTTATTAGTATTCAAACTTCTTTAATAACACATCTTAAATTTTTCCTAAGATATTTACTTCAAGCTTACTGTTCTATGGTCCATTTGTCTTTTCCACCATTTTGAAAGTACCAAACCTACTGCATGTTATTTGTGTTATTGCTCAAAGATTACTATTAGCTGTTCTAGTGTTTTATTTCAAAGACTATTCTGGAGTTCTGAAATGGAAATAATCCAACTTGGAAACTTGTTCCTATTTATAGACATCATTAATTTCTTACTATCTGCTCATTCAACAAATACTTACCCAGGTCATATATGCATTAGACATTTGAGTCTGAGAAAATGCAATATTAAAAGGTGGATTTGGGTTACTCTCTATAAACTATCAATTTTGTATGATGTTCACTAAGTTCTTTTCTATGTACAATGAACTAAAAACAATTCCTCAAAGTCTTTTTGATTACTTTTAGCATTTTTCAGAAATATCAGATCTGTACCTTCCTATGCTATTCCAGATTTTCTTCAGAATGTTTAATTACTACTTTTAATACTATTACATTAACTGCTAACATCAGAATTCCACTTAGAAAGAGAACTACAATTTCTGGGAAAAACACTCTCACCAGGCCTTGGGTATTGAGTGTGAGACATTGAACATCTTGGTCTGGGGCAGAAATGTTCTCTGTAACATAAGGTAATAACTTTGTGTCATGCCAGGAAATGAAGGAAATCAAGAGGTTGTAGAAATAAAGGGTGTGAACCCCAAGAATAGTTCACAGTGTAACCTCACCATGTAAAATACATAAATCAGCAAAACATTAGTAAAATTTTTACATTCACAAACAGATTGGTGGGTGTAGCTTTTTGAGAAAAATCAGTGAGACTGAGCCATGTTAACATAGAACATGTCTTCAGTAAGCTGGAAATCAGACATTTTGAGAGAGACTCTCAATGCTAATGTGCCATGAAACTGAGGGATCCAAATAAAGCTTATTCAAGATTCCACCAGGTAGGTCCCATCTAACATCTAAGTTATGTATTGGCTATCTAATAAAAAAAGAATCATATGTCTTAACAATAAAGCAGCGATGCTCATTATTTCTTTGAACCATCTTAGAGAATTATCTGTTAAGTATTCATCTTCTCTTCTTTTTAAAACAAATGCCACTAATCTTAGTTAAATTGTCCATGTCTGGGTCTTCACAATGATAAAATATAACTTGTTCTGACATTTTTCTTCAGATACTGGAAAGCTCTGAGTTTTCTGTTGTTCCAATAACTGTGTCTTAACAATTAGGAGGTGGAGAAGCTGTCATTTTATAGTTTAAAAAATTAAAAATAAAATAGTAGCTACTTGACAAAAGAAAAATACAATTAAGTAGCTTAAATCTCAACACACAGGCACTCATTACCATAAAAAGCACTGTGATAGAACACTTCAAAAAGAGAGGACCCTAAAATGGTCTCATCTGCTTTGGTCATCTTCTAGTCTTAAAGGAGTTTTAAGTGTCAGTCCATTTCATGAAGAGTTTAGGTATCAATATGTAGACCATTATGTCTTTGCAAGAAATCTCATAAGGCAAACTGTTAAAGCTCCACCTGTAAAAATTTCTCTTGAATTTCTATTGAAATATCTAATTCAAAACAGCATCCACAGTTCTGGGGGGAAAATGTCAAAATGTTTAAGAATAAAGCTAACAGACATTTCTGAACTGAGATTCACATGCACATCTTAACATTTTATACAGTCATTGTGTTTCTATATAAAAAGAGGTAGAAATGAAATGTCTGATGTTAAGAGCTCTTTTTCTCTAGTATATTTTCTTCTCGGTACACGATGTACCTCCACTGCACCAAATAACACCAATTAAATAAGATAAATGTCACTTGCACATAGATACACTAAAACCAAAAATGAACTTTGGCTATTTGGAAACCATACAGTTCAAGAAAGGAAATTATCTAAGAAAATATGTCACATCAGAAGCAGAAGTAAGTTCCAGAAAAATATTAGGTCAGATATTCAATAAAATCAAATAAAAACTTACATATATGATGGCACATCATAGATTTATTAAATGAGAAAAATGAGATAAAAATGTGAGACCAGTGGGAAAAAACATGCTTGCTCTGTCTAAAAACATGCTAGACGTGGAGCAGAGAAGAGCTGTTCGTACTCAAGTGAAACAAAACATTCTTAAAATGCTAAGACCTTTAAAAACAAGTCACTCATATATTCTAGGTGAAATCTAAATAAAGAATTCAAGAACATACATAAGTAATGGAATCAAAGATGGACAGTGAGCAGAAAATACAAAATCATCCCAAAATCATCCTACTGAAGTTAAAAAAACTGCAATTTCAAAAAAATAAAAATAAAAATTTCAAAATTTCTATGGAATACTTTAGGAGTATTAATCTAAAATCTCAAATCACAAGTTATACTACAAATCAGAGCAAGATAGAAGGAAATACTACATTTCTCACTATTAAACAAAAAAAAGTTTTCCTTAAATAAAGCTCATGCTTTCTTTATTCTTTTCTGACTATTAAAATTGTAAAATGCATTAAAAACGAACAATAATGCAGCATGAATTTTTTTTAAATAATATTTTTGTTTTTCAAGATACACATTTTACTCAGCCGTGTGGGTTAGATACGAACATTGAGGCTGCTTGCATCATTTCTATCTTTGGTAGTGCGAAATTTTAAGACCCACTAGTTGGTCTGCTTTGTTTCACTGCCAGAAAGTTTTTTCATATATGTATCTAAGAAGATAAAAACGTGACACACGACAATTTATCTTACTCCAGAATTCTCCAAAGCCGTTTCTCTTGGAAAACTGATTTTTGGCACTGAATCAAAATTTAAATATAGTAGTCCTTGAATTCATCCTGCACACATGAGACTGCTACACGGAGACAAAAATCTTTTAAAGTTATCCTTGAAAATATGGAGGCTGAAAAACAATTTGATTGTTTGCTTCATTTCCTTTTGTCATAGGTGGGTTTCACCCTAGAATGTATTTATTATAATGAAGAGCAATTCTGTTTTTCTTTGGGAGTTTGGGATGTCATATCCAGAGATTCAAAACTACCAGCCCAATTTGCAAAGTTTTATTCAAAGCAGTAACTTCTGTAGGTATGTAGCAATCAATAAAAAAGGATTACCTTTCCTCAAACATGAATTTAGGCTAGAAAGCACTCGGTGATCCAAATTCCATTCTGTGTAATCAAAGTACTCTTTAAATTTAAAGCACTGTTTTATAAATAGCTGGCAGCTCTGGGAGGGTTGGATTGCTCCTACAGCTCTCTAGGAAGATTTTGGCAGAAAATACTTGTTGACTAATGTAGCACATCATAAAATAGAAACACTTTTTCTTTCAATTTTTTTTTTAAAAATGCTTGTGACTAACTAAATATTGTGAAAGTACTATCATTGCTCTCTCCAAACATTTCCCCCCCCACAGTTCATCCCATCTTCTTTGAAGAATTTTGATACCATATCAATTATCATGACAGCTTTATTAATGGACTGCACTAATTTTCTAAAATTTTTATTCCTTTGTCTTACTGTGATCAACTGTTGAGCGCAATTCACTTCTTCAGTAAATTATTCAAAACAAAAAAAAAAAGAAAATCTAACATTTTTATTCTTAGTTTAGTCCTGTCCAGTATTGAACAAAATCTAGAACACAGATCAGAAAAGGCTTCTAGGGCGCCCGGGTGGCTCAGTGGGTTAAAGCCTCTGCCTTTGGCTCAGGTCATGATCCCAGGGTCCTAGGATCGAGCCCTGCATCAGGCTCTCTGCTCAGCAGGGAGACTGCTTCCCTTCCTTTCTCTCTACCTGCCTCTCTGTCCACTTGTGATCTCTCTCTGTCAAATAAAAAAAAAATTTTTTTAAAGGCTTCTATTATTAAAATCCTTGAATTCCAAAATAACCAAAAAAAGGGGGCAGGAAGGAACCACCTGAAAATCCCACATTCCAAGCAAACCATAGGAAAGGAGAAAACAGTCTATTTTACTCTTCCAAAGACAGAAACATCTTACCAGTCCATGGTCAAATTTGGATTATAAATGTCATTTTTCTTAACTTGATGAGTTCTTTCTTTTAGAAATCTTTAATAAAAGCAAATTTTAAAAAAAATCAAGCTAAAATATTTGTGAGTTTGATTTTTCTTTGTACCCTCTTCTTCAAATCCCCCCAAGATTTGCATTCTTGGTCTCACGCAGGGACTTCAATGGATTGACTTCAACCATGCTACTGGAGAGCTCAGGCCTTCAGCACAGACCTTTATGTTCAGGCCTCCAGGCCTCTGCTGCTTTGGCCAGGCCAACCAAATAGTAAATTGAGGCTCTATTCTTTTTGGTTCTCAGCCATTTGATTCATCTCTGTCTTATAGCCATTTGAACTGCTTCTGTCCAGAGCTACTTAGTGTTCACTAACGTGATACAATTACTGAGAGGTTGACATTTATCTCTATTAAGTGGTTTGTCCCCAGGATTGCAAAAATTTTCAGTGATAAAGCTACCCACTACTTCACAATTTGTTCACCAGATTGCTATTTAGAAGGTTTTAGCCACGTTTAAACCAAATGGTTTACAAGCGGCCCTGTGTTACATCCAAGGCTATGATAGTACCTTGATTCTTCTATTAAAGATATCTTCGTATTATTCTCTCTGTGTCTGTCCTTCCACATATAACTCTGGGGACAAACCAATTCTAGGACCGTTCCCTGCCCTCTCTCCAAAATCTTCTCTCTCTCTCTTTCTCTCTCCTCCTCTTCCTGTTTCAATATATATATACATATGTATATATGTATATATATGTCTATGTATATATATAATGTGTATACATATCCATATATTATAAATAATATATACATTTATGTAATATATACACAATATACTATATTTTGTATATGGTGTTAATATTATGCATATGTGTATTTTACACACACACACACACACACACTCATTTTGATTACAATATTTGCTGCATTTAGCCAAATGAAATGTTTTCATCCAAAAAAGGACCCAAATTTATGTTGACGTATGATTTGCCTTCTTTAGAGGTATCTCTTTGCTTTTAATTGGAGAGCTCAACAATACATTTTAATTACAATGCCCCAAGACTTCATAGAATCTTACCTTTTTTTAGTGTTAATACTGACTTAAAGAATTTAGATTTTCTAGAATGTTCAGCCCTCATCCAGTACATAGATAATTTGCTATTATATTCACTATATTTATTTAGTTCTCAAGAAGATTCCATGTATCTCTTGACACATTAGTTCCAATAGGGTATAAAACCCCAAAGACAGAATATAATTGTACAAGGAAAAAAAATCCTTTATTTAGGGAACCAGTTACCATCCAATGGGTGGGTATATCTCTTACATGGTCTGGAAAGATTTAGAAATATCTAAAGGTTTTAGATTTTGTAGTAGGTATTGTTTTGTAATAGGTTTTGTAATAGGCATTACAAAAACATTTTTAGTGGATTCTTGGGATAACAGGATTTTACAGGCAAACTCTATAAAAAATTACTAACTCCTCTCCTGGAATCTTAAAGCCAATTTTCAACTTTTGACCATTAGTATTGCCATGAAATAGGTACCTACTCATTGTCATACCAAATTATGCCACACTTTATTTTCACTGGTAAATGAAAAACAAGAATATTAGCTCGAGTCCTGCCTCAGAAAACAAGAACTCATTACTAAGTACTGTTTACCTAAATATTTCTCTGAAGTTTCTTTTGTTAAGTCACTTCCTTTTGTCTGGAAAATATAACGATTTGTTATTCACATCTGTGTTCAACATCTGGATTGACCAAGACATGTCATTGCATGTTTGGAAAGTATGTAAATCTTTAATTTTACTATTCCAATTGTTCTCCAAAGTATCAGTACCAGCTTACATGCTTATAAGTAGTTCTGCTTTAGATTTAAATCTTTGACAAATTATTTTAAACATTAAAATTGATACTTATTTAGGCTTACCAGCTACTGAATTTTCAAAAAATTCTTTCATTTATTCTTTTTTCTTTTTCCACTGTTGAATGTGTAGTTCCAATTACTTGCTACTTATTTCAACATGTGTGTATAATATATAAAATATATGCTTTTGTCATCTCAAGAAAACCTTTATTTCATATATTTTTTTAAGATTTTATGTATTATTTGTCAGAGAAAGAGAGAGAGCACAAGCAGGGGGAGTGGCAGGCAGAGGGAGAAGCAGGCTCCCCATTGAGCAAGGAGCCCGATTGGGACTTTATTCCAGGACCATTCATTCATGACCGGAGCTGAAGGCAAGTGCTTAACCCACTGAGCCACCCAGGCATCCCTCATATTTGATCTTGAATGAATTTATCTTATACATCTGACAGTTGAAAATTATTTAATTTAGCACTTTTAAGGTATTATATTAAGGTATATATCCATGATATATTCAAGGATTTCAATAAAAAAAAATAGACGCTTCTTTGTTAACCTTATGTAGGTAATCTATTTTCTCTCTAGAAGTTTCTAAAATTTTCTTTTAAATTTTTTTTTTTTTTATTTGACGCAGACAGAGTTAGAGAGAGCACCAAGCAGGGGGAGCCAGAGAGAGAGAGAAGCAGGTTCCCCACTGAACAGGGAAACTGATATGGGGCTCCATCCCAGGACCCTGGGATCATGACCTGAGCTGAAGACAGACACTTTAACAGACTGAGACAGCCAGGTGACCCATTTTCCTACTATTACTGACATTATATGAATTTACTACGAGAGGTCAACACATGACTTCCCTTTTATTTATCATTTTTGGGATACTTCCTCCCCACCGAAATCTGAGATCTTTTTCATTTCTTTAATCCAAAAAAAAAAAAAAGAAAAGAAAGAAATCATTCCACGCTGTCTTTAAATATTTTCTCTCTGTCATTTATTCTCTTCTTCTTGAACATCTTTGGAGTAATCACTTTATTCCCTTTTTTAACCTTCTAATTCATATTTTCTCTGTCTTTATCTCTTTATTCTGCATTTCCATTGATCCATCTCCCAAATCAATTATTCCATCCACTGTTTTCAGTCAAATGTTAAACTCTTCTAATGTTCTTCTTCTTCTTTTTTTTTTTCAATTTCAAAGACCATATTTTTAGCTCTAGAATTCCTGTGGGATTTTATTTATAATCTGGGTATTCTGTTCAATAATGACTGGATCTTGCCATTATGTTTCTTTTCCTTTCTATTGCCTTCAAGCATTTAAATTTCATTTAACTGGCAGTCTATTCCCATTTTTCTATTATATAATCCTTATGGCAATATATGTTCTGTGTTTTGCATTTGTTGACTCTCAGGGAAACTTGTTTCCATACAAGCTTTTAATTTTAGAAAATATGTAGCAAGAGCTGTCAGATATGGAATTCATCAGTTGTGAAGGTATTCTCAGGGAGAATTCCACATCTGTATATACTGGGGTCCTTTGTTTTTCACTGTTATAGGTCTGTTTATATGAAACGTTTACTATGGGCTTCCTCCATTTGAAAATAGTGTGAATCTTTATGCCACAAGTACGTAATACATAGGTTAAACGTGCTAAGTTCTCACAGTGGAGTTTTTCCACACAATAATCAGGACTATCAATCCACTTCAGTGATTAGTATCAATCAACGTTTATAGGGTACATGCAGTTCAAATCAGATAAGGTTGAGAATCATAGATGTAAAATTCAGATAACACAGAAGAACAGACTCAGACATAGATAAAGATTATTCAAATCCTACCTATTTGGAGTTGTCTGAACAATACATATAATATAAAACAAAGTCATAGACACCTGAATTGATTTTTCATAAGATTCATATAAGGAGTGTTGTCTTTCTTGATGACCATGCCCTTGGCTATTTCTTGCTACCTAATTAATAAATCCCTATTTTTTACTACTTTGTGTCCTAGTCTCCAATTTAATGCAACCTTAATGGATTTCCAGCTCCCCGCTTCTGATTCATTTCTTCATCTTTCACAAGCAATGTTTGTCTTTCAGTTTAGGTCAATTTCTCTTGAATTGATTATCAGGTATTTTTACCTCTCTCTGGTTTGGCAAAACTTCACATTAAAGTCTAGATTCATAAACATTTTCAGGAACTTTCTTCACCAAAGGCCCTGGCTGAATTTCCAAAAACCTGTCCCACTACCTGGGTCTAGCCACAAAGTATCTGCTTTTGGATGACTGGAATACAGAGGCCTAATGGAAGATCCAGCTAAGGCAGATCTGACTAGGAATGTCAAACAAGTCTTGCTTCTGAACATGACACCCTAGATCAGTTCAGGATAACTCTGAAAACTGCTGCTCTCTCAAAAGGAGATTACTTTTTCCTCTTGCAGATATTAAAAAAAAAGTGTTGCTAACTCCACATACAGAGAAACTCTAAATCCACATGAAGGACATCTGAATCCTGCTGGTTATCAATACGGGCACAGAACTGTACACATTTCTTCCCTAAGTGGCTGCAAGAAGGGAAGAGTTTTTTATAGTCTATATGTGTGTATTCCAAATAAGTGGAACAGTACTTCTTCAGGGCAAGGGCTGACAGAACTGGAAAATAGGCAGCAAATAAACAGATTCCTTTGTAATTATAAAATATTATAAAATACATATAGCTCCCTTATGATAACGTTAATCATAATAGGCTTATATAAACACCTTTAGACTTGCACAGTAACTTGTAATACCCCATCTTATTTAATGCATGCATAAATAATCAAAATTAACAGGATATATATTCTTTAGCCTCAGTAAGAACAGTACCTTCTTTCTAAGGAGTCCAGCTTCTGAAGAAAAACCTATGTGTACTTTTTCAGGCCCAACGATAGTCTGTTTTAAAGGCTTTACCTAGCAGGCTGTACATGGAAACGCTGCTCTCCTCATACCAGACTTGGTCTTGGCAAGAAGTTGCTGTCCAGCGCTCAGAGACCCCTGGCTGGCCATCCTTTTATGTGCATTTGCATTCTTAGCCCAGGTGCCTCCTTCTCAAGTTTCTTTATCCAAGGCTTTGGGTATAAGTCTACAGGTGTCTCTGCTGAAACTCCCTTTTTCATGGGAGGAGGGGGAAAATCTCAGACACTCTTCCCCATTCTGACTCAGTGCTTAGCATTGTCCCACTCTCAGCCCTGCCCCCCTCTCCTTCTTTCTGGATCCCAGGTCCATAAAACTGCTGGACCTTTTGTCTGAGGGTTCCTTTACAGTGCAATGACACCCATATCTGTGCAGATCCACCAACTGTTGGCCAGAATGTTATTCAATGCAGGGGAAATTGAATGGGATGAGTAGATGGTTTCTCCATTTTAGCCTCTTGAATATTCTCTTGCAGTGAGTCATTAAGGTCTTCACTGTTCCTTTCATTCTAGCTCTTCTTCATTTAATTGACTACTCCCAAACCTAGTAGCTCAGCTCTGTCCACAGCTCAGGTTCCCAACATGCCCTTGACGTTGAATGTCTTACCAGGTTTAGGAGTAACTCTCAACTCTTCCTATTAGCTCATTGCTTCCAGTAGAACATCTGACAGTTTCCTTATTTAATTCGAAATATCATGGCCAGACATTCTTCAGAACTAAGATGGAGAATCAGAGTAACCTCATAGAAGAGGTCACCACTCTTTGTCCAAAATATGGCTAAACATTTCTTTTATTTGAACTGTTCTCACGTATAAAGTCATACCAACTGAATTTTTCATGTCTGGACTATATTACTTTATGATTAAAACTGTTATCCGGGGATGAAATAAGAGAGTTAATGAGTTTCTGTAGCTTCAAGAAGCTGTAAGTAAAAACACAATCTACTTTGCTGTTTTTTATAAATTATATTAGAATGAATTCAGTAAACCCCACTGGGTTACATATTCCCCAAGAATATCTAGAAACTCTTCCTTAATTATTTTGAAAACCACTGCTTATAACCAATATTCTCACAAAGATGATATTCCATTAATAGTTTCCAGAGTCAGGCTTGTTTTTTCAACTTCTGAAAAGCAGATATGAAACAACAAGAACTGTGTAGTTTATAACACTTCCTCTTTAACCATGACTTCTGTGAAACTCAGAGACAAGATTTCTTCAACAGGATCTGTTATTTTCAATTAGATTTTTCCTTTTAACCATGGTTTTGATTTCTTTTTTTTTTTTCAGCATAACAGTATTCATTGTTTTGTACCACACCAGTGCTCCATACAGTCCGTGCCCTCTCTAATACCCACCACCTGGTTCCCCCAACCCTCCACTCCCCACCACTTCAAACCCCTCAGATTGTTTTTCAGAGTCCATAGTCTCTCATGGTTCACCTCCCCTTCCAATTTCCCCCAACTCCCTTCTCCTCTCTAACTCCCCTTGTCCTCCATGCTATTTGTTATGCTCCACAAATAAGTGAAACCATGTCATAATTGACTCTCACTGCTTGACTTATTTCACTCAGCATCATCTCTTCCAATCCCATCCATGTTGCTACAAAAGTTGGGTATTCATCCTTTCTGATGGAGGCATAATACTCTAGTGTATATGGACCACATCTTCCTTATCCATTCGTCCATTGAAGGGCATCTTGGTTCTTTCCACAGTTTGGCAACCATGGCCATTGCTGCTATAAACATTGGGGTACAGATGGCCCTTCTTCTCACTACATCTGTATCTTTGGGGTAAATAGTAGTGCAATTGCAGGGTCATAGGGAAGCTCTATTTTTAATTTCTTGAGGAATCTCCACACTGTTTTCCAAAGTGGCTGCACCAACTTGCATTCCCACCAACAGTGTAAGAGGGTTCCCCTTTCTCCACATCCCCTTCAACACATGTTGTTTCCTGTCTTGCTAATTTTGGCCATTCTAACTGGTGTAAGTTGACATCTCAATGTGGTTTTAATTTGAATCTCCTTGATGGCTAGTGATGATGAACATTTTTTCATGATTTTGTCTATTTAATCTGACTTTAAAATATTTTTAAAATTAAGCAGGGTGTAAAAAACAATAAGCTAAGTAAATGGCTGATATTTAATGAATAGTCAATAAATATTTGTTGATTTGATTTAAAACCAGAAAGGGCACATCTCTCTACTTGTCAGATGGGATGCTGCTCAATTCGTAAATCACTTAATAAAGCCAATTACATCTTCACAACAAAACACAACAAAACCCAGAAAAGATATCCAGAGAAGCCTTGCAAACTAAAACAAAGTGTCCCTAAATGATTCAAAAATGATTGTAAGGAAGAGAAAAAATAAATGGTTTTATTAATTGACAGAACATTATTAATTAAACTCAAATATCATGTCCACTGTTCATATTGGAGAAGCGTAGGTGATTCTGGGTAAATATAGAAGATGACATCAATGGTGGTTTATTTTCTGCACTTCCTTATAAACCTTTCTTTTCTCTGGTCAAATCTTCTGGATGAGAATTAGGATATTAGGGCAGGAATGCAAAGAAAGGATAGGTGAGTTTCAGTTTTCAACTGTGTAATGAATGTTTGGTAATCAAAAGAGCAGGCTGTGAGTGGCACCTGGGTGGCGATTCTTGGTTTTTACTTGCGTAATCTCGGGGTCCTAAGATGGAGCCCTGCTCAGTGAGGAATCTGCTTGAGATTCCATCTCCCACTCTCTCTCTCTCTCAAGTAAATAAATGAATCTTTAAAAAAAATTTGAAAAAAGTAGGCAGGCTGTGAGAAAAGCTGGACTTACAGTCTACTCGATAGCTGTGTGGTGGTGAGAGCTTGAGGAGAAATTAAATTACCCAGGCAGGATGCTTGCAGCCAAATGGAAGTAAGCTGGGTTAAAGCTGTGAGACAGGAAAATGAGGGGCTTTCTTGGAGTAGAAGGCATAGAATGTCAGGAGGAGGGGATTCGCTGGGGAGTTGGTATGGCTATCAGAGACTGCTGCTCATTGATCCAGAAATGCAGGCAGGGGGTAGAGACCTCTCTTTCCTTCCCAATGAGTACATCGACTGGTTTGTAATGAGATGCTGGCTCAGATCTTCTCCGCAAAAACAGGCTGCTGACCTCCCATGGACAGTCCAGCTGAAGGACACTATCTTGTACTTGACTTTAATGGGTCCCTTTGACTGCCGTGAATTTCCATCCACATACTCCCAAATTCTTAAAGTTGCCAGAAAGAAAGAGGCTGAGGTCTTTGAATAATTCAAATGAGGTATTATGGAAGTGAAAGCCCAGCTCTTATGTTTCTGGATGATTTGGAGATAATAAAATTAACTTCTTTTGCACATGAAGTTTAACCTTCTCCACCTGTTTTCCCATTTATAAAATGGAGCTAGTAATGCCAACCACAAAGTTCATGGGGAGTTTTTCAGTTATGTAAATCACATTATGGCATACTTAGAATATAATAGATATTCTCTTAACTAAGCTAATAATTACTTTTGTAAAATAAAATAGAACTTTGCATATGGCTTTATAGTTTCAATCCAGCATAATGATTTTGTTTTTAATTTTAAGAGTATTCATTATTTTAAAAAATAGTTAACTATTATATATTCATTAGTTCTATACCCTGTATCCTCAATTTTCTCTTCACTGTTATCTCTCTGCCTATTGCTTTCATCTTGGAAAATATTAAATTCAGAGACTGAAGGGCTCATCTTCTAAATATGAAAGATAAATGAATTTATATTCTCATTAAAAACTAAACAAATTGTGGAGGGAGGAGTCAAGATGGCGGAGAAGTAGCAGGCTGAGACTGCTTCAGCTAGCCGGAGATCAGCTA